>NW_026623308.1:1422066-1589610 GCF_030028575.1 Malurus melanocephalus
CCGGGGGGGCGGCGGAGGACGCGGAGCTGGAGGCGGCCCTGCTGCTGCAGCGGCCGGAGCGGGCGCGGCTGAGCGAGAACACGCGGCTGGCCACCCGCTACGCCGTGCGCATCTTCCGCGAGTACCTGAGCGAGAAGGCGCAGAGCCCCGACTTCGAGACGATGGACAAGGGGGCGCTCTGCCGGGTCCTGCGCTCCTTCTACGCCGAGGCGCGCTCCAAGAGCGGGCAGCTCTACTCCAAGTCCTCCCTCATCAGCATCCGCAGCTCCCTCAACCGCTACCTCAACGAGCCGCCCTACTGCCGCACCCTCGACCTCACCAAGGACCCCGAGCTCCGCGCCGCCAACCTCACCCTGGCCGCTGTCATCCGCAAGCTGGAGGAGCAGGGCGCCGGGCCGGTGGTGCAGAAGCAGGCCATCACCCGCGCCGACCTCCGCAAGCTCTACACGTGCAGTGTCTTCAGCACCCAGAGCCCCTTCGGGCTCCTCAACAAGGTCTGGTTCGAGACCTGCATGTACTTCTGCACCCGGGGCCGGGAGAACCAGCGGGARCTGGAGGAGGACTCGTTTGGGCTGGCCGTGGACGAGGACGGACGCAAGTTCGTCTACTTCAAGGCGCTGGGGCCCTACCACAAGTCGCGCTCRTCCTCCTGGAGCAAGAAGCGGGCGGAGAGCAGCGACGAGGAGAACCTGCCCCGCATGTACGAGACTGGCACAGAGTTCTGCCCCTAYGCCAGCTTCGTCAAGTACCTGTCCAAGCGCAACCCCCTCTGCAAGGCCTTCTTCCAGCGCCCGCGGGACCACTGCAGTGAGGGCGACATCACCTGGTACGAGAACAAGGCCATCGGGAAGAACCTCCTGGGTACCCGCATGCAGATGCTGTCCAAGGCGGCCAAGCTCTCCAAGACCTACACCAACCACTGCATTGGTGCCGTCTCCATTGCCACCCTCAACAGTATCGCTGGCATTGGCACCAAGCTGGGAGGACTGCAGCCACCCCACCACCACCACCCCCCTCCCCACCACCACCACCTCCTCCACCACCCCGCTGGCGGGGGCTGCTACACCCCTGCCGCCCTCAATGGTGGGCCTCGGCCRCGGCCGCCCGCTGCCAACCCCTACGTTCTGCCCAAAGACGGTGACGCTGCGCCAGTGAAGGCAGAAGCGGCSGCGGTGGCCCCGGCCAAGCGGGCGCTCTACGAGGCAGTGTTCCCGGCAGGGGCTGCGGCCGGCGGCGACGCATGTGGGCCCTCTGCCTCCCCCAAAAGACTCTGCCGCCGCCCCGCTGAGCCCCTGGATGCCGCTGCGCCCGCCGTGGTGGTGGTCTCAGTGAAACATGACCCCTTGCCTCACCTCCTCCCCGAAGCAAACGGGCACAGAAGCACCACCTCACCCACAGTAGTTTCACCTGCTATTGTTTCCCCCACACAGGTAATCGGAAAAAGGAAAAAAAAAAAAAACCAAAAGTGGCAACCCCTCACCCTCCCCAACATAGTCTGCACTGCCCCCCTCCTTTCTTCCCCAAGGCTGGGCACTGAGGCACACTGCCAGCTTTGGGGTGGCTCTTGGGGCCACACTCACTCTTCAGGCACCCACAGAGCCCGAATGCGAGTTATCCAACTTGTTTGCCCCCCCAAACTCCTCACGCCCCACCGCTGGTCTAGTGGCCACTACTGTGTGTCGGGGTGTCAAACTTAAGTGGTGCCTGGGTGCTGCCACGCTCCCCCTCAAYGGCATCACCGACAGCTCAGCCCTATGGGCTCCCCCTTTTCCTCCTTTCGATTTCTTTCCCCCCTCTTTTATTTTTCTTTTTGCGGGAGATGTGACTTATGAAAGTCGGACCAGAAGAGTAGATAGGGGCATCAGGTATCATTAGTGTGTGTGGTRTTCTTGATGTGCTAATGAACTATTTGAATAACCTCACATGCAGGAAACAGCTGGGAGAATACTCAATTACACACTAGTAATGAGGGTGTAATTTTAAACTTCAGAAGTTAACAAGAGGGTTAATATGGCAATTGCATTCATCTTGTATTTGTTTATTTAAAATAGCTCTGTTTCCTGGCAGTGATCCTTTTTTTTTTTTTTTTTAAGGCAAATTGGCTTGAGTCGCGTTAGTTACCATAGTGGCGAAATATACAGTAAGAGCACAACTAGACGGGTTTAGGTGCAGCTTCGCTGTGGAATGAGTCCAAATTCATTCGATGCGTTTCGTTGAGGTAAAACGGTGGTGTCAAAAAAACGCTGTTGAGCTGTGCCTTGATGCGTGCCTTGCGGAGCCCCCTCTGCTGTGTGCCAGCACGTGCTGGTGCCTGCTCCCCATCTCCTCCAAAAGTACTTTCCTCTCGGCTGTTTGAGCGCTGGAGCTAAATTACTTCAATTAAAGACTCGCTGCACCTCTGCAATTGGCTTGAAGTTTGGAAGTCGTTCTGACTGAATCTGTAAAGCATACGCAGTTACGTTGTGCCCCATAAAATACCCGTGTTTCAGGCAACAACTTTACTGCTGGCTGCCCCGCGTGATTACAAAACCCCTCTGACATTCCTGTGTCAAGTAATAACAGGGATCGCAGCCGTCAGCCAGAGAGCACGGCGCTGGGCAAGCACAGGTATATGACATGCCTGAGCTGTTTCCCGAGTGGAAATACCAGTTCTGGACAGACTGACCCTTTCAAAGAGTTTGCCAGCTAATCAACCAGCCTGAAGGCTAATTGGGGTGGGGAGGGGGAGGGCAGGGCTTCCAGTGAATGCCTGCATAAGCGCCTGTGTTCTTTAAGATACCTGTGACCTCTCCTTTCTTTCAGCGAGGCTTTTTTTGGACCACTTCAGTGCAGTACTGTAGCTTGATCTCCTGCTGTGTGTATCTGGTGTCTCTGAATGGCTTAGAGGCTTGATTATGTGCAGATAATGTTTTTGTTCTAGCTCATTATTTCAGGTAAAAGCTAATGCTCTTCGCTGTRTTTAACCCTAGATTCCTCTTTCCCTTGCTTTTAATGCCCGTAAAAATAATTTTGAAACTTCAGACATAGTTTAGCTTCTTAGGAGGAGAATTGTGTGTGCATCTGGGAAGGGGAAGAGGGAACTGGGCAGAGCAGTCAGTGGTCACAGAGTGTGTCTTTAACCTGTTAAATGAGGTGTCTTGGTACTTTCAGTTGTCAGGCTAGAGAACTCGATCTCTGCCCTGGCCCACAAATCTCTTCACACTTGCAGAAAGCTTAGGCGAGGAGAAATCCAGCTGCTGTACTGTTTGTTGCAAAGCTGTGCTTCCTACGAGAAGCGTTCGGAGCTGTAATTCTCATTAACAGCAGGCTGTGGGGGGAAAGGGAGAAATAGCTAAAATAGAGTACACAGGCATCTGCTGTTTTCCTGAGTGTATCAAGAAGGAAAATGAGCAATCAGCAAGGGTACTAGAACTAGACAGTGTGGGTTTTTTTCAGTAATTATATGGAAATGTTCCCCTCCATTCACAATTTCATGAGTTTCACAAGGTGTCCAGTCGCTTTTGTCGCAGAATCTTGCTTTTGCTGTAAACCTCATTAATTTAAATCTTTAAGAGAAATAAAAGTGTCTCTCTCTTTTTTTTTTTTCTTTTTCATTATCAATTTTTCTTGTGTCAGTTTTAACTTACACACTTCTGGGATGTGACAAAATGAAAAAATACTGACTGTGGAATGGATTTCCTTGGGAGAATGTTAATGCTAAACTTTTTCTCTCTAGCTACCTTTTATGATACTTACACTAATCGAGGTCCAGGGCATTTCCTGGGGAAATTAATGACTGGCTGGGGTTAATGGCCCAAGGCATTGCCTCAAGCCATTGACTCTCCCAGCCGGTCATTAATCCCCAGGAAATGCCCTGGCCCTCAATCGTTATTGCTTAATTATAAACAAAGAGTTTCTAGGCCTTTTTACTGAATATATCTCATCAAGTACCAGGACACTGAGTTCCACTGTTGACAAATATTACTGATTCCTTGAAAACATGGAGGTCATAAGTCTGTGGTTTATTTGTTGTTGTAATTAGTCTTCCAGGGGACAGATTCTGCTGAACTCGTGGATTTGTGCAATAGTCTGGTGAAAAAGTGGTGGCATAATGTGTGGGTTTCTTAACATCTTTATACTTGTGTGCCTTTTTGTTTTTTAAATAGCATTAAGCAAAGTATGGAGAAGATTAAATKAAATCACTAAGTGGGGTGTCTTCAATTTGCACTGACTATCTGAGCAAGAATGTTAATTTTCTGCTTTCATATTGTAGTTCCTATTTTTTGTTTTAGCTCCAAATAGTCTTTTCAGCACTTGGTTTGTAGGAGCTTCTTCCATAGCTCAAGAAAGGTGCATTAAATGTTCATCTTGATCCAACTATTGCTTTAGGTTTTAGCCTCAAGAGCAGCATTTATAGTGTATTTTAAGCATACAGCAGTGCCATCGTGGCACAGCTTTCTTTTCAGTCCTTATTTGCTCTGAAGTGTAGCAATTTTCCTGCCACTGACAGCAGTGCTACAGTTCAAGTTGATGACAGAGAGATGTAATTTGGCTGTTGTTCATCTCCCATGTTGCTGAAAGATGAACAATAGCTAAAGCTTAAACTTTTGATGCTACAATGTGGTGGTAGCTTTTGGGTTTTACAGATCTGGTACATGCTGAACTTACTACAGTAGWAATACTCAAAAATAGGTGTAGAAAAATAGATCGGCCTCTGCCATGGGGGAGGAGAGTTGCCTGTCACTTGCAARTGCTTTGGTTACTTTTGTTCTCTAACTTGTTTGGGTTTCTTAGGGCTGTTTGTGAAGAATTTATCAGCTATTAAGATATCTACCAAAAGCTTGGTTGTTAAAACCTGAGCCGTGTGCATTTGTCTTAGCTGTTTGGAATCCTTCAATGCTTATTTATTTTTTTTTCTTCTGCTTTAAATTCAGAGTTGTCCTTTTTGCTTTCTTTTGATCTGGCACATGTCTTTTCATTGCCTTACATTCTCTTTGAAGGGCTTACTTTGACCTGAACCAGAAATCTAGTTCTGACTGCAAGTTTTGCAAAAGAAGGCAGAACAGTAGCACATGAGGAATATGAGTGGGCAGTAGACACCACCGGGGGCAAATCAAAAGTAGCTAGTAAGTCTAGCTCTTTTTAGTCCTGGGTTTTGGAAGAGGTGGATAAGAATCTTTCTGCTTGATGTTTGATCTGGGAGCATCCTGCACTTCGTTAAACGGCCACAAAAAAAACCTGACGTTTTGTACAAGTGTCTGTAGTACTCTGACCAGAGTCGTTGCAAGGTGCTTTCAGAGTGTGCAGAGCAGAGCTCATCAGGCAGCTGCAGGGAAGGATGCTTAGGATTGTGGTGTAAGGGTGCTAGGCTTCATTTCTGCCAGGGTACTAGATGGAGCAATATCCCTGTCCTAAGGGCTTGAAGTACAGGAGCTGTTGAGACTGATGACTGCTAAATACCCTGTTAGTTCTTGGGATGGTACTGCTGTTGATCAGGTTTCAGAGGTTAGTGCTGACTGCCCTATTGCATAGTTGGTGCCCTTTTTTTTTGATTACTGGATTATCCCAGGTTRCAGGGAAATCCAGGATTTGCTATGTGTCTTTTTTAAGGGAAGCATTAAGGTTAAAATCTTAGAAGGTAAGGATTAAAGAAACTTTAACCTGCAGTTTAAGAAACTTTACCTRCCTTAGAGGCTACTGACTGTTATTTTGTTACTTATGGGGTTTTTAATAAGGAAGATTTTTMATCTTCTACTCAGTTACAGATGTGGAAAGTAGAACTGTCAAAGGGACTTTTATACCTGATAGTTATCAAAATTGTTCTGAAATCCTTGGGGAGTGGAGGGATAAAGTAGTTATGGTGTCAGGTATGGTCCCCAAAGCTTTTTTGTCAATCTGCATGGTGAAACACATGCATCCTGGCTGTTGGGTTGAAGTCAGTGTTGTTTGTAACTGGGTGCTTCTAAAGACTGTTGAAGAGAGAAAGGGTTTTTCTTTTTAAGAAAGTAGGATATCCYAGGCTATATTCCTTACAATGAATGTGAGACTTGGTAGGCATGTGAGTGTTTCCCAAGATGCGTACAGGACAAGCAGGATAGAGATTAGCCTTAGTGATCTCATAGACAGCTTTGGGGGCAGTATATGCACTAAAAGGAACGAAGGGAATTATTTTTTCTTTTCTAGACTGAGGTTGCTCCATTTTAAATTCGCTGTTAGGGAGGAAGTTGATTTAAGRTGACTTGGGAGAGTATTTTAGAGAAGGTCCAAGGATGGTGCTTTGATACACGCATTTAGAACGGTGGCTATGGAGCTAAAGGTCCAATATTGTCTTTGTAAGTCCTTTTGGTTATATTGGCATGGTATGTTGGAGGTATTAAATTTTGTAACTATTTCTTTCGCTGGTGATTTCTGCTGTCACTTAAATTTTCAAAATATKTTTCCTTTTTAGAAATTAGACTAATTTTTTTTTAGTTGCATCATATGAGCTGGAGATCTTGCTTTGTCCAGCCTACAGGGATGGCAAGAATGCAAGAGGTGGCCAGTCCCTTGTAGCTCAAATGAAGATGACTCTTTTAATACAATTAGGAGAAAAAAACAACATCAGAGAAGTGCTGCTGTATTTTGACACTCTTATACATCCTACAGAATCTGAAATGACTATGTTGGTACTGTATGCACATCAAAGATAAAATGCACAAGCTTAAAGGCAGCAGAGAGCTGATCTTTTTTTTTTTTTTTCTTTTTTAATAAAAAGTATTCTGTGATTATCCTATAAAAGATTTCCCAGTGCCCACTGCTCTGCTTCTAGAGAGCAAGAGATCAGAAACTGCTCCGTCTAATTGGTGAGTCTGTATGACAGGGAGCTGCCTTATTTCATGTATGGTGTAGAAATAAATGAGTGCTTAAACCCTTTGAAACACACCACTACTGCAAAAGCCATAGGCTGTAATTAAATTGAATGTGGGGTTGTATTGTCTTGTGCCCTTGGCTATAAACTTGATAACAGGCCATGGTACCCCCACTATTGTGTTCGAAGCTGGAACCTAATTAGAGATGTTGTAGATTTTCAGTCACTTTCGAAGCCCTTCTGTTCGTCTTTTACCCTGTGTCCTTTCTTATTATTTTGCTTTTCTGKTTCTGAAGCAACAAATGCACCCTTCTTTTCAGAAGGAAATTGTTAAGGGCATGTAGCCAAATATGTATGTGCAAGATAATTTTTTTATCATATTTTGGATTCAAGGGACAAGTGTTGGTAACTGCATTTTATCTGATATAGAAGAGATTTATTAGTGTTGAGACAGTAAAAATATATAATCATGTTTCCAGGGAATGCTTTCTAAGTGTCTTCCAGGCATTTGAGAGGGGAATAAGGAAGGGATTGGCACTKCTCATAATACCTTGATCTAAAAGTAACATTGGAAGATGTGCAATTGAATTCTGTTCTAGTTGTTTTTTGGGGGATTATCAACAAGGAAAAAATGGCTTTTCTGGGCTTTTAGAAATTTACATGCTTTGCACTCAGCCAGTTTTAGTTGATCTGAAAACCTTCAAACTTGCTAAGGACTTAATCCCCAATGAGAACAAGTACCTTTTGATGTGTTCTTAATACAACTTTTAGTTTTGAAAATAATCACAATTGTAGTGCACAAATGTATTATAAACATTTGCAGTAAGTTCTTAGTTAATGGATAAGCTTGCCTATTGTATGCACCTGTAAACTTCTGTAGCTAGGACAGTTCATTTTAATGAAATGAAAATTAAGTGAAATTTTAAAGCCTTATTCACTTTASCAATGTATGTTTGGTTTTTTTTTTTCCTCACTRTGTGTTTAGKACACATCTGCTCCATATAGCACMRTCCTGAGCTAGCACCTCCTTGGGACTTCTGCCTTACTTCAAGTCCTAGCCTGAGCTGATGATGTTGTTTGTAATGTTGTTGGTACTTAAAAYAGGTCATGTAGTCTGGATAATGCATTACTGTGTGACTTTTGGAAAGATGTAATCTCTTCAAACAGTGGCACCAGCTTAGGAAACCAATCCTTCCCCAAGGTGGGGGTCGGAGATGAGGGCTGCCTGGAGTTTTCTTGGTAGTGGAGGTAGCTCATGGTGGGAGGGAGGTTGTTTGGTGGATGCTGTTCAGGTGACACAGGCTGGAGCACTTGTCTGTGTAAAGGGAAGAGAGCAGAAAACTCTTCACAGGAGGCAAGATGTGAAGCCGAATTTTGTCTTTCTTTTCTGTTTCCTTATCCAAAAAGTCTTGTGGAGGTGCAGGGGCAATTTCTGAGCTGGACTTCTCTCTACCACAGTGCTTCATTTCCCCCTCTCCTCCTGAAAGTGTCCAGGGACTAGGTCTGATGATGCTGTCATTTGTTTTAGTTCGGTTTTTGGTATCCGGAGTGAGAGGAACAAGGGACTGTGTAGTTGAGACTTTTGTGCTTGGTAGCTCTAATGAAGGAGCCACAGGCTCCCCAGCAAATTGGCACCTGCACATTCTTTTACAACTTCTGTGTCAGTCTGTCAGAAATGTAAGACATAAATGAACGCCTTCCCTAAAACACCACTTCATTCTGAGCTTTTCTGTGTGCATTCACTTATGTTTATTCAAAATTAAAGATTGCTGGAAAAATTTCAAGAGTGATTTCTCAACACCTTTCAACTGAATCCCGAGCTTTTACTCACCATGGTGATATACTTAGCTGCTTAGTTGCTTCTTTTGCTGCTGTTGATTTTTCTGTGTGGTTCTAGCAGGCTTCAAAAGTGCCAGGGGGAGGTTGGTCTGCAGTAAGGGCAGCACACTGTGTCTGCTGCCTTGGCTTGGAGTTATTCAAATCCCACRTAGTCATACTGAGCTCTTACCATGATCCAGGGTGAAAGCTTGTCCTCACCTTCTGGTSTGAGCTCTTGGGTGAGGTGTCTACAGTGCACACGAAGGAACAGCATTGAAACTCTTGGGCTCGAYAGCACCAGTGGTTATTTATTGAGCATGCTCTGGCTTAAAGCTCCCCTGGAGAAGCAGCAGTGGAAGCATGTGGTGTGTCTGGCCGGCGTGGGATGTGGGAGCACAGGTGTTTGGGTTTAGCATGAAAGAGAAGAGCAAATCTGCTCATATTGCCCTCCTGACTTCATTTCTGCTTGAGGTGGCTTGAGAATCTTTTTGACCTTATGCCTGAAATGTGGGGAAGAGGAGAAGCAAGGAAGGTGAAGTGGGCTTAAATAGCTTCCTTCCTTCCTTCTTACAAGGGCTGGCTGTTTTACCTATGACATGCTGATGAATTCCTTCCCTTGCATTGAAATCACCCTGTTCAGAAGAATGTGACTCATCTGAAGTGCAGTAATTAACCCATCTAGTTGTGATGCCAAATTGGGAGGACCTGGCTGAGTGTTGGGTTGACAGGTTGGAAAGTGTAAATGGGAGCGCAGATGTCGTAACAGAATCCTATGGCTGTAGTACAAACTGTTTGAAATTCAGATAAAGAGGGAGCCTGCTTCAATTGATTGCCTTTTTGAGGGTTTCCCTGTGTTTCTAGTWTTTTTATAACTAGCAGCATTTGACTAGTCACAAAAAAGCTTGTGTGCTCTTCCTCCTTATCTCAGATATGACAGTGATACTGGCTGTTTGTGTGGTGCTTTTGTAGGTTTTTATCAAGTTGATCAGTACTAGTTTCAGTCTTGGGTTTAGAAAATGTGGTGTCTTTCTTGTCATGATACAGTAGTTTCAGGGAATTCTCCCTARACTGTTGCAAGACCAGGTTCACTTTTTGCTCAAGTTTTTAAAATGTGTTTTAAGGAATGGGGGAAATAATATGATACTCTGAGCTTGTGGGGTTTGGCTAATCAGCAGTCCAGAAAGAACTGTTTAGCTTTTCAGTTTTTCTCGTCTCTTAATTTAGTAATGTTTAAGTATGTATCTTGCTGATTATCTCTTTGAAAATACAGTTTCTCTGAAAAAAAAACCAAAAAACAAAAACCCAACACTTTCTTTGAAAACATGCGCTGATCAGTAACTGGCAAATTTGGGGGTGAAAAASTAATTGTTCTTTGAGGAATAACAGATAAGGCAAAGCTATGTGGTCCATGAAGCCATGCGAGGAAAACTTAAGTTCTGTAGAACTGACTGATGTTGGTAAAAATATGATTTATTTTTTCCCAGCACAAACACTTGAAAAAGTTGTATTCCTTAGCAGGAATGGCAATGCAAAATCCCTCAGCCTTTGAATCTGTTTTTTTCCCCTCAAGTACCATTTGAAAATAAAATAGGCAGAGTGGGACTAGTGTGGTTTCAGTGTCAGCCACAAACTGCTGCAAAATCGGCTTTCTGAAGCTGCTGCCAACACAAAGCAGTATGTGTAACACAGTTACAGTTTGATTTTTGAAAAGCAGAAACAAATTTAATGATCTTTAGAACTTTGTAGTTTTGCCTTCCTTTTGGGGTATTTGACACTACCAAAGCATCCTTATTGCTGGTTTTATCTCTTAGAAGTCTTTGTAAGTTACCTTTTTTGGGGAGTCTTAGTGTGTTACTTCTGAGATGCACTTGAACACAAATGTTTCCACTGAAAGTGTTTTAGATACAAGCTGTTCAGTTCAGTTTTAGGCATTAAAATTATCAAAAGAAAGGAATTTTACAAAAAAAAAAGCTAAGGAAAATGAGGTTTATTATAACTAGGAAGTACAAATGTGTCAAGTATTGCATATAGAATGTACAGTAGTATTTCAATACTAAATATAGTATTAGTTGAGTTGCTARTGCATTGTATTGATGTATGGAAGCAGCACTACACCACTGTGTAACTRGTAAAATTATCCCCATGGTACAGAGGAAGAGAATTCAACACTTCARAGTTTGCTGTGGTAATTCATTAAGAAAAGATTTCTTGTTCCTGTGCTGAATTAGAATTTTAACCAGTCAGTTTTTCTCRGTACTGTATATTCACTTCCAAACTGCCTTTAGATATATTCAGGTTCATGAACATAATAGTAGGCTGGATTTGCAGTACAGGATAATGATATGGTAGTAACTGTGACTGTCATGTAAAACTTTCAGAAGCTTGTGTATGCCRTTTTAATTGTTTAGAGATACAAAGGGATCAGGTCAAATCTGTATCTTTCTAGGGAAAAAAAAAAAACTGGTTTATTTTTTTTTAAAAATTTAGATTTCACAAGGCCCATGTCCAAATCTTTGCTAAAACAGCAAAACACACTCCTCRTTCTGCTTGGTAACTCAGCTGACTGTTCTAACTTAATAAGGCATTTTTATTCCTGTAAAGTGCCGGATGATTCGACTGGACACTTCTTTTGCTACARGGTTAGGATCTTACCAGTGTTAGTTGCTGTGAAATGCTCTGGTGTCCATGGTGTTCTGGCATTGKTCCATTAAAATTACCAGCAACAGAGCTGCCACAGCTACCCAGCTACCCTGACCCTGATAGCAGCTGCCCCTTGCCTGGCACAGGGGGTGGCAGAGCCCTCTGTGTCCCTGTCCCTCCTGCAGGGAGTGGGTTCAGGCTCCAGCCACAGGAGCAGTGACCATGCCACCCTGCTGCAGGGGTGATGGGCACTGCTGCCAGCCTGTGCCTCAGGGTTCTGCAGGTCTTCTCAGGATTTCCTCCCTAAAAGGGAGCTCGTGCTATGAGCAAAAATTAAAATGTCTTCCTTCCCACCCCARTCTTTATAAAATCAAAACGCTCCAAAAAAGCCCCAACCTGAAAACCTTTAATTGTATTTAACATTAATGATAGTGGTCTGAAATAGCTGTTATTTACTTTATCTGAAGGGACTAGATTTTTAGGAGGGGAAAGAAGCAGATATGAGCTTTCAACCTGTCTGGGGACCAAAAAACAAGGGTTAAATAACTGAACTGTCAGGATTTTGAAGGCAGAGCATGATTACTTTGAGAGAAAAAAGAAATTGAAGTAGTAAGTTTAAATCRAAAATAAGAAGGAGAGGAAAACTAGGATGAGAACACATTACAATCTCATTGCAGCATATCAGTTTGGGAACTAGATTAACTTCTGTGTAACTGTGTGCTTCTGCTGGATTAGCTTAATGGATTCACGAAACAAGAAATAACGTCTCTGTTTGGAGAGGGGCTAAAATTGGAGGAAGAAATTAGGGGGGGAAATCCTTCTTTCCTAATGCTAAATAACTAATGTAGTAGGTGAAACAAAATTTTATCAAGGAAAAGATAGATGGGAGGCAAAGAGGGATGGCAAAGAAGAACTATGCATTTTTTTCCTTAAAGTAGCAAAGCTAGAGGAAAATATAATAGAACAGTTAAAGGACAGGGAGGGAAGTCTGGTTTTTCTTCAACTTTAGAGTTAGTTTAAAAAAAAAAAGTGAGTGGGACTTAAATTAAGTATATTGTATTATTGCCTCTTAGGGGAACTAAAATCTAAAGGGTTTTTTTTCCTTAACCTTAAAAAATGTGAACTTTAAACCAGTGGTTTCCTGTAGAGTCTTGTGTTGGAATAAGCATCAGTTCTTGGGTATTTATTCTGAAAGAAATCTGCTGTCAGCACAGTGGTAAAATGGCCTGTAAGCATTGTCTTTGGTTTTATGCCTAATGGACAATAAAGTAGTTTCCTCAAGCTACTTGAAATACTTCTTGTAAACTAAAGTGTCCGGATCAATTTCTCATTCACATCTTATTAAAACTCACTGAGGAAGTTGGGAAAGCATGTTTTTGATCAAAGTGCTGTAGTAGCTAGTCATATACTCRCTTAATCCTTAAGCTACTTCATAAAATTCCCAAGAAGAGCCCCGGTGGGTTCCTGCTGTCAAAGACAGCTTCATTCCACCTGGATGCCAGAGAGAGCAGCTCCACTGTGTGGTGGGAGAGCATGTGGGAAATGTTCGGGGTCGAGGGGAGACAGCTGGAAAGCCTTGTTTTTCCCGTGTTTATCTGACTCACAGTTTCCTAGTGGAATATTAGAATTGTTGAATTATATTTGCATGATTAGCTGTCTGCATCCAAAACGACTTGTGCATGCTAGTCTGTTCTGTGTATGTTAATGCCTGTATTTCTCTTGTGTAGTTCAGTTCATGTTACATGACAACCTTAAATGCTTTGGTGGTGTGCTTGATCAAAACACTTCTGTTCTGTTTTTTTGTTTTGGTTTGGGGTTTTTTTTCCCTAAGGAAACACATGGTGTCATAGCCCTGAGAAATCAGGAATTTCTTGTTGGGAGGTAGATGGCTGGGTGCTAGCTTTCAGCAACCCATTCTTGAGAAGAAGTTAAGCTGCTATCATGCTGTACTCCTTTCATAAATATATTTTAAACTTTTATGATCTCTTCTGTCAAGTTTCTGCCTATGCCTCTTTGTGAGTAGGAGGCTCAAATCAATATTTACAGGGTCTGCTTTCATGCTTTATATATGCTGCTATATCAAGATACATGGTTATGCATTTTATAAGAAACTTCTTCGAAGGGAAGTGTTATCTGAGCAGCAGTATCTGCTTTTTTTTACAAAAACAGGAGGATGCTTTGAGCACTGTTGTGTTAAGCAGTAGGAGGATGCTTTGGAGAAACTGTCAAATATGCTGGGTTTGTTGTGACTTGAAAATTGTGTTTAACTATGGAAAAAGTGGCCACCACAACACAGAGCCTCCCTGGAGCAACAAGTGTGCTTCCTGAGTGCCAGTGGGACAGTGCCATGAAAGTGACTTGTGTTTCAGGACGCAGGAGATGACAATGTTGGAGATGCTGTACCAGCTAATGAAAGGCTGTAAGCAGGATACATGATTGGCTGCACTGGTGAAAGAGTCCAAAAAACAGGATAGGGGAAAAGGTCCCCATCTGTAAAAATGGAAAGCTTGTTAGGTGTTCTGAAAGTGTATTTTTGGTGATTTATGAGAAAATTAGCAATCCCAATCTGGATCTTAGTGGGCAAGTATCCTTGCAGTGGAGGCTACCAGAACTCTGGCTGGTTGTCCCTCCTGTTGGCAGCCTGGGTGGTGAAGAGCTGCTCTTGCCCCAGAGGTGAGCTCCTGACCAGCAGGACAGGGTGACAGTCACAAGAGAAAGTTCGCTCTGCCAGTGGTGCATTGGTGTCTGCTGGGCTGTGGATGTGATGTCAACTAAAAGCAGCAGACTCCTGTACCACTTTAAGTGAAAAAACAAGACTAATGGCCAAATTTCTACATTCTGTGTCTTTCACTGATCATAAAAAAACAGCAGTTTGCTTCTCYATCCTCCTGGCTTCACTGTCTTGTTCATATAACTTGCTGACTTTTACTTATGGTTTCTTKTCTCTAATAGTTTCTTAATGAAGCAGACAACTGTATTTTATTTTATCCTGTATGAGCTGCTTCTCATCATTTATTCTTGTTTCCCTCCACTCCAGGCAAAAATTATTTCCAGTGAAGAGGGGCTAGTGTGTCATTCTAGAGCTATTGTAAATGACACTGGAGATTTCCTTGCATGCCCCATTTTTTCACATAGAATCCATGCAAGAAAGGWCTTATGGGGCATGTCCCCATCCCCCACCTCTACATCTGTGGCCAAGAGTAGATATCTGTAGAAGAGAAYAGAAATGGACAGATAGGTGATGCTTCCCATGTGAGTGTTACAAAGATGTTTGCTGCTTCCCCCTCTGAGGTGTGACRTGTCTGAAGCACATTACTCATTAAAAAGCAGATATTAACAGAGTCACATTGGGTCTGTGGGATGAATGGACCCCTTTACATTTTCCTCTCAAACTCTTTTGATGGGAATGTTGATTAGAGACAAGGTAAACTTGTTTGTACTTCATTCATTAAAAACAAACTATAAACTGCCCTGACTCCCCTCCCCACAGGCAAGGCACTTGAGGAGATGCCAGGCAATTAAAGTACTTAAGACAGTAATTACAGTCAAATATACAACAAAAATAAAATCACTGCACATGATTTTTTTTTATGCTTGGTTTTGTTCTGTGCTTTTATTAAACCACAATTCTTGCCTCACGATTGAACAGGAATCTCTCAGCTAGTAGTACCAAAGTGTTTGACAAGCTTACTTTGGTTCATCTGGGTATTTAGTAAACTCTTTGATGGTCTTCCTACTGAATTAATCACAACTCAGATTCCTGCCTTTTAGATGTATTTTGCTATATAAAGCTGGTGTACCTCTGAGCCTTAGCACCAGTCAGTAGGGAGGAGATATCAATGCTATTTTGAAACTCTTCCTTTCTTACTTTTCTTGCWGTTTTTCTCACTGTACAAGGAGTAGCATCTCTAGTTACTGTGATAGGGAAGAGTGAACTGGGCTGAGGTGTTCAGCTGGCTTCAGATACTTGAATTGAARCTGATGCATTTTAAACTCCAGAAATTAGTGTGCACATGTTTGATTTATTAACCTATTTACTGAGTTAGCATCCTTCAGAAGAAACTTGTGTCTATGTCAGCTGAGTATTTTTAAGTGAAATTCTAAGGGACTTCACTATTCCAGATAAAGTACACTTTAAAAAGACAGAAACTTAGCTGTAATGAGATCCAGCTGGTGTGCATAAACCTTTCACATTGCATTACGTAGTTAAGTTGGTAAGTAATGTATGGGGAAAAGTTCTGRTGGCTTTTTCTTTTGTACTGCGGTTTTATGAGGCTGTATAAAAACTGTAAGTATTTAATGGGGGAAATGCTGGATTACAAGGAAACAGCTGATGATAWATGGTACAGAAATGTCGTAAAGCAAATGGGTAGTAGTGTCCTCTCAGTAAATATTAAATGACCGAAACTTGAGTGTTCACCTACATTAAAATTGCTCTCATAAGAACCATTTCCAATAGATTGGTTTGATTAAAGTGACTAGTTCAAAAGTAGGTCATTTTATGCTGGATACTATCAGAGTGTGGATTCCCTCTGAGTAATGTTTTGACTGGTCTTTTTATTTGGTAAAATCTACATCGCTGTGGTATTCAAAGCAGAGGATAGGCTCATGGGTTCCTTGCCGTGACTTAACAACCTGTTCTTCTTTTAACAAACTGTAATTACAGCAACATAAACTACATCTTCATTTATTTCAACGGTAAGAGCATGGGAGAAGAATGTGGGAAGGCATTTTTTGTGCCGCCATCAATTTAGTTGCCTACCTTGTAGTTGTTTCATAAACATCCTAGAAAGCTCCTGAAAATACCGAATGTGAAATGTGCCAAAAGTGGTTAAAATGCAAAACTTTGTCCTCTCACAGACAAGCCCTGGCAAATCTTAGCTTGATGTTACTGCCCTCGGCTGCCCTCCTCCTTTGTGGAAGGCTTTTGCTCCCTTGTGGAGTCAGCAGAAGGAACCATGTGCCTGCACTTCAGCAGCTACAGCAAACTTTGGTCAAGGGATTAGCATTTTCTTGGGTGCTGTCATTGTCACCGGCAAACTGAGCTGCCGTGTTTATCTGTGCACTGGAACAGAGGGGGCAGGGGCATGCAGTCTGTTTTGCCTGCTCTGCTATGGGGGAGGAGTGGTTAAAAAAGAGTAGCCTGAAATTGCACAGCTATTTGCTGCATGGTGATGTCTGAGCCCTCAGCTATCCTCATTTAAAGGGAATGGTCAGGGAGGTAGCATAACATATTTAAAGCTTAGGTAGCTGTTCTTAGGAAGAGTATAATTTACAATTATTGCCAATTTTAATAATGAACTGATCTATTTGAGATGGCTCAATGCCCACTAAACAGTTCTAATGACAACTTAAAACTAAGATGCTGTTCGGAGGGATATTGTGGGGTGATTTCCATAGTTAAGATATATTGTGCTTAGGCACCCTTCTACAGAAGGAAAACTGAGCTTTGAACTAGAAATAAATCTTCACTTTCTGAAGATTTATTCAATGAAAGGTGAAAGGAACATTCAGAACATAAGTGAATAATAAAAATCTTCTGGTTCTGTGGGTTTGTAAGTTCTCATAAATCAATCAGCAAGTTCCCAGTCATGACAACCACGTCCCATACTCTGACATTGCAGCCACCGCAAAACTCAAGAGAAGGATGTAATCAACCCCTAATAAAAGCGGTAAGCCAAACAAGTAGCATTAAAAAACCCAAAGTGMTGTCTTGCAGATTTCTGATTTAATATTTTGAAGGCTGTCAGTACACCGATAGACTGTTAAAATCTTCCTCCCTCCCTTCTGTGGGTCTCCACCTTGCCTGTTTCTGCTTGGTAAGGAAGCAAGCAAAAATTGTTTATGGAACTTCGTGCAGGAGAATTGGGCTGAAGATCTTCCATAGCTCATGCGTAAGAATTTGACACAGCTCATTATTTGGTGATCCTTGTTTTTAAGGAAATGCTCATGTAGAATATGGAAAAGAAATGGGTTAAAAGTCAAAATATGATGAGTGATCCTCTGTTTTTCTCTCTGCTCTGGGGGCTGAGGTCCCCACCATTCCCAATGACGCCAGCATGAGGAGTGGGGCTTCACTGCTGGGCATCAGCCCTGACTCAGGATTTCCAGCAAGGGTGAGTCCTGGGCACACAGCACCATGTCACCCAAATGTTCTGGGCTGAAAAAATGAGGATAAGAAGCATTGCTTGGATTGCTTGTCAGAGCTGTGCTTCTTTCCTGCTTCTCACTGTGTGCAGGACCTGTGGAGAGCCACCAGACCTGCTAAAGCACTGGGAGCAGTGGCTGAAGGTGCTGATAGGGATGACTGAGTGCCCAACACCTCATGTGCTTTTCCTGTTTGAAGTGGCCTCACTGGAAATGAGACGTGAGCTTTCATCAGCGTCAGAATGGCYGATTCCAGTGCTCTGCCAGCCTGTAGCCAAAAGCTGGCCTGAACCGACCCTGCTGGGCTTGAGATCCAGGGGGATTGCAGTGCAGKGGGAATAAGAGACACTTTGTTCTCCATTGTAGATACACTGTGATTAAACTTGGTAGTCATGAGCCCAGATTTACTGCCGTGCTCTCCCTGTTTTGCATTGCACAAYGGCACAAACACCCAGAGACCGTGCAAATTTGATCTGTGTTTCCTAAGGATTGTGAAATTCTCCTTCTGTACAAATTTGCTGGCTGAATTTAAAGCATGATTTATAAAAGGGGCCTTTCCTCCTGGAGTAAATGTGATTGCCCTTTCTGTAGGGCTGCAAGATGAATGTTCTTAGTCTTTGAGGGAACTTTTCCAGTATGCTAGCCTTAACGTGGTTTTGGCTCATCTCCCCTGCTCCACAGTTTACTAACTTAAAGCTGTTTAACTGAGATGCAAAAGAAAAATACCATTTCTTCAGCATTTGGTCCTGATGATGGCATACAAGAAACACAGAGTGGGGCAGACATTCGTGTTACACTGTTTAGAGGCTTTTTAAAATCCTTCAAAGTCTGCTGTGGTTCTTATTTTTGGTCAGTTTTCTCTGCCTGCCATTGCAAGTAGACTTTCTCTTGCTAATCTGCTGCCTGAAATACTCTTTGTTCAGGAAAGCAAGTCTCTTTCTGTTGTAATCAGGGCTAGGAATTCAGCTGCAGGGTCACTCTTTGTGCTGTAGAGTTCACTGACCATGTTTTGCTTCTGGCAGTCCTAGCTTTGGCCCCTTTACACAGATCAATGCCAGGCTAACCCCATTTATTGCTACTACTGAATCAAAACTCTGCTTCTCCTATTTAATTTAGCTCAAAATAGATGTAATGCAAACAAGCGTCAGCATGGAAAAAGAGCCAGAAGAAGGAGAGGAAGGAAAAAACGTACTCAGGCGTTTTTTRAATTAAATATACACTAAATGGTGCCAGGGTCCGGGTGGGAAGAATTAGTTGGCATTGTATCATTAGACCCTTTATAAAAATCAATCATCATCATTGATTCCAATTTGCATATGAGTATTAGAGTTTATCTGCTTGTCTTCAGTTCTCTTTTTATGTTTAAAACCATTTTTACTGTAACTGCTACTGCTTAAGCTCAGCCATGCATTCAGATTTCTCCTGGGTTTCTTAGTCCTAGATGAACCTCCTGGCTTGCTTCCCTGTGCCCTCACGAGGTGAACCTCCATCCTTATTACTGGATTCCACAGTGTCAGCATCCTAGAAGCTTCCTGACGTGCTTCTGGTCAAGTGAGGCTGCTGTTGGCAGGAGTGTGTTATTCTCAGGGAAGCTGCTTGGTGCTGAGCGCTTTGGGAGGCTCATCCCTGTGAGATTAAGAGGTTTTCTTGAAGCAAGCGTGTGGCAGGCAAGACTCCTGTGGCTATCAAACCCTGTGAGTGTAGTATAATTTTTTTTTCTCTATCTCTGGCACACCTGACTATGAGAAAGTGTTGGGCACCTCAGGACCTTACTTGAATTTTAGATGACAAGACCTTCAAAGCGTGGTTGGCATCCAGCCATCTTTCCTGGCCATGGCTGGAGTTAGGAATTCCACTTGCCACACCTCATTCCATGCTGCTTGTCAAATATGTGGAATCAGGTGCACATATACCCTCACCCATTGTTGATTTCTGGATTGAAGTTCTGTTTTGTGCAAGGCAGTGTGGGTGGAAATCATAAAATCTGTTTTTTCTGCAGAAAAACAAAATCTTGTGATTCATCCTTCCACTCTACCAGTTTTCCCCACAGATAAACCTCTCCCCAAGCTATTTTGGTTCTTCAACTCTGAGTTGGTGTTCATCAGAAATCAAGTGTTTAGTTTTTGTAATGGGATAGACAATAGCTGAGACAATCTACAACTTGGGGATTGTTACTGAGGTTAAGTTCTCTTACACTCTACTGGGTGATCACTACAAGGCTCCTGAAACCCTTCCTGTTTGTTTCAAATGCTCATTTCTTTCTGACAGTACAAGTCTTCAGTTCTTGAAGCCAGGCTTCTCAAATATTTTTTTTCTGGAGGAGAGTCCCATCAACTGAAATGTTTGGTATTTTGAAGGAGTTTGCTATTGGTTTTGGTTTTGGGGTTTTTCCTCACTCTTAGCCATTTAATACCTCCTCTTTCTTCCATCTGCTCTTTCCTTTTCCTTGCAAGGGTTTGTTTCAAAAGGATATACTTTGGTTTTCCACTCGTGACATGCGCTCGTGTCTCTGTTGCCCCCTGTCCCTTACCTTTTCAGGAATGCTGGTGCTTCAGCCTCTGCCTTCCTCCTCTTCCACACCAGGCAGGGAGCTGATGGTTTTCTCCACTGCTCCTGGGTGGGAGGCAAGCTTGAAGTGAGACACGAGCTGTGAGGCCTTCCTGATGTTTCCCTCAAACTTACCCGGTTCCAGATTCCTTTGTGGTTATCTCCCATGCTTTATCTGAGATCGGTCTTTCAAAGACTCTGGATGTGTTGCCATATGCAGATGTCCCTTTACCTGTCAGCTCTTCCTCTTGTGATGGTTTATTCCATTTTTCAGGTCTCTATTGAAATGTGGTGGGTTTCTTGCATATGGTTTAAAAAAATTATTTCATCATAGCTGGTGTCTGTATCTGACCCCYYCTTGTACTTTTGATAATCAAAACTGTTCTTCTAATGATTTTTTTATCTGCTTTTCCCCAATCTTGTAGTCTTTATCCTTCTTTAAAGTTGCAGAAGACAGGTTCAAAACTCAGTTTAGGCCTAGAGAGRCCCTGAGCATCATGATCTTACTAGTTTCTACCACTCAAGATACTCAGTGAGTTTATTTTCTCTAGCTTTGGTTAAATGAAGTCTTCCTCTGCTTCCCTACAAGTCCAACAAAAGATTTCTTCAAGTATTATTTTGAATGAGGGTAAGTTCATCTGAAGCTTACTGCCTCCACAGCAGTTTAAGTGAGCTGAGCTGAGCTGAGCTGAGCCTTCTGGCCACTGCCAGCCCCATTACAGAGCAGCCTGACACAAGAAACCTTTATTCCATAGATAAATGCTTATTACCCCTTGGTGGCTGGTCCATCTGTGGCAAGTGACAGCTTGTGTCCAGGGTTGTCTCTCTTAACTTCTGTGTGTTTTGAAAATAATGTAACTATATTGTGTTTCTATTTTATTTTCTTGATGAAGCTGCTGTTGGCTGTTTTAATTTTGAGCTGTTCCTTGGAATCATCCAACAAAGTGATTCTTCCCTGTGCCATGTCATGGATATATCGACTATTGGTTKRTGCCAATGTGKTTTTATTTTCAATTTTTTTGAAATGTGTTGTGCATTTAGAGGCAATAAAAGCCAGTAGCTAGAGAAAGTGTGACACTTTCTCGTTGATTGACAGGGATAGATTTTTCTGCTTCTTTAAACATTTTCTGGTTCTTTTGTTGCCCAGCCACTGGTGGTTTGTGTTTTAGTTATGACCAGAGAAGTGTTGTCACAGAGTTAGAAGTCATGCCATCCAAGTAAGTGCATATTGTGCATAATGTAGMTTTCAYCCACTCTTCTAAGGTTGCATGCATRGTCTAATTTGCTGTTGGATCAAGAAAAATATAAATTAATTTCAATATAAAATTAAGTTTTCTGAGCTAGTTAGCAGGCTGTTGGTCCACAACTAAATATGAATTGCTGGTTCCTGACATTGGAAGGGGCAGTSATGGCTGCTGTTAGCATATCACACATGGCTATATAGATTCAGGGTTAACCGCCCCWGTGGGTAAAAAATGCTAAAATTAGCTGCCAAATGGATGTTTTTATCATATGAGCTACAAAGTGTACTTGGAGAAATCCCTACAGGTCTGAAAACARTAACCAAAATAGTATTTCTTAGCCACGGATCTTAGAGTATCTTTTACATGTAATGGAGTCAAATGAACCAAATCTAAAATATGCTTTGTTCGTATGCCATATGGTCGTTGTCTTGCCAAGCACTCWTTTTGCCTGCCAGAGCAGACTCCTGTGTTCTCCTTTCCTTGAATCCTGCCCTTCACACTAACAAAAAAAAAAAAAAAAAATGCTGCTTGACCCGCATAGGGAATGGTGGGCATATGATATTCTCTGTTTATTCTAAATACCTTTCCAGCATTTAAGAAAACTCCAAACACAAGAAAAGAGGCAAAATGAAGTAAAAAACGTTCATGTACTACTGCATTGAAAGAGACTTTTGATTTTAGCACAGCTGAATTTAAGTATTTAGCTTAATTCAGAGCTTCATCTATTTTCTGCCAGCCACCCAAAAACATTCCTGCTTTTCTAAGAGATTTAAAATCCAAAGATGGACAGATTTTAGTGTGGGGCAGGGGTAGGGAAGTATCTGGGTCACCCAKGAGTTTGGGTGCAGGTTCCATGTGCTGCATGGATAGCCCATTTCCTGAGCTCTGGGGAGAACTGTGTGCTCCTTGTGTGCTCTGCCTTTGCTGTGTGCTCCTCRTGTGCATTTTTATCAGGGGGCTGTTTCCTGTCCCCATACAAAGACACCTGTGTGGTGTTATACTGCCTGTCCCAAGGTATTAAGTAACCCATGAGCATTTTGAAATAGTTAATCATAGTACGATTTCTCTCGTGATAATGCTTGGGTTTTTTCGTTCTCCTGCTTGTTATGAAATCTGTAGGCTGATAATTTTAATGGGAGTTACAAGAGGAAAGGAAAAAGTCCCAGCTAGCCCTGGAAATGCATGGGATCGTGGTAGAGGTGGATAAACGTACCTATTGCAGTCTGTCTTGACAAGGACTTCCAAAAAGCCTGTCATCTCAGTAAGTTCAACTCTTATGCTTTCCTTGCTCTGTTCTCCCTCTTGGCAGTTTCTGTCCCTCTAGTGGGGTTTTGATAGATTATCGTTTTTGTAAGACTGGGACATTGCTTTGTGAAGTTCAGCTTTAGAGATTTGTTGGGAGGGGAATACATGAGAAAGAAAGAAAGCAAGCTGAGCAGTGACTCAGGGGTCCTAAAGGTCAGTTCTTTTTGCCTGTGGTGTTTCATCAATACTGGAGTGAGGAATGTATAATTTTAGATTACAATTTCAGACCCTATTTCTAATTCTCTACCAGACTGAGTTGTTAACTGTCAAAATTGTGGTTCTGATTACATCTTMATCATAAATTAGATAATTACAAATGTGTGGCTTTAAAGCACTTTTTCCTGCAGCCAGGTTATAGATGAAGCTGTCTGTTTTATTGGCTGCTGCCATAATCACCAAGTGGACTCAATGTCTTCAAAATTGTGATTCCAGMTGAGAATATTTTATTATTGGTTGCTTCAAGAAACACCTGGAGGGTGCTTAGAGCTCTTGGGCCTTACAGCATTTCAAAGATGTGGTTTTATCAGATCCTTCTATTTTGTCCCTTACCTTCTTCCTCTTCATATGGCCAGGAGACCTAATAAAGKCTTTCTTGTGTTTTTCTTAAGCCTGGTAGGGTGACTCTAGATACAAAATTCTTCAGACAGTCCACAGGTGGGGCATTTTGTTTTCTTTTCATGAAGTAGATAATATTCTGTTGATACATTTGTGGACGTATCTTCTCTAGATGGGTCAGTGTTCTTTCTTTCTGCTCCTAGGCAAATTAATGAACCAAATTTAAAAGTGCAAAGGAAAGCAGGCGGCTGGCTGATTCAAAGGGAGAGGCTATGTTTTTCATCACCACCCTTTCAAAGCCTCTCTGAATCAAAAGAACCATTGGATTGCGAAGGCAAGACCTATGCCACACCAGAAGCTCCCAGTTCAGCAATTTTCCCAGGGTAAAATTATAACTCATGTTTCCTCAGCACAGGCTGTAACTGGCAGCGTTCCTTCTACTTCTAAGGGTGAAATTGCTGGGGGGAGAACAGACATCTAATGTGCCTCTGGAAGTTTTACAATGGGTGTTAGCCTCCCTTTGTGGAAAGGTAGATGTTCTTCTGGAACATACCCAAGGGCAGGTGCTATTCAAACTAGAGTGTAAACTGACTTCAAATAAGGTAGYACAGGCTTATTTTTGTTCAGTTTGCGAGTCAAATCTAAAGAAGAAAAACTAATTTCTCAAATTCTGACAGTTCAYGACCATCTTCCAGTTATCCTACTGAAGTTTACATTTTTATGGGTCTTTAAAATCTTCACATRCAACTGCAATTCAAGACACTAATCTTTATTCATGTACTGCCGATAGGATCTTACCTTGCAAACAAAACAGACAGATTTTAACAATGYTTGTTTTTTAGTGTTACTTCTCACCAGAAGATTATTGGACAAATTGCAATCTTGGTCCAAGAAGAATGTAACCAGTTGGTTTCTTTCCCACTCAAATATTGACATCATTTGTTAGGATTTGTTTGACTTTGCATTCAAATATACTAGCATGATTCTGGAAAAGAGAAATCCTTTCCTTCTAAACCCAGGAGGAGGTGTTTGTTGGGGCTTTTTTCCCTTGTCCTTTTATGAAGRCTTTTGCAAAATATGTGTAGAGTGCCTCTAGAAGTGGATAAAAGGCAACAGCATTTGAGCAAAGAGTCTGATAAAAATTACACTATAAATAAATCTCAACCTACAAATAGTCTACTTGGCAACAGTTGAAAGATGGATTCCAGTGGTCAGAGTTCCTCTGTTCCTTTCCATATCTATTCCTGGCCCAAACCCCGTGGGGATGTGGTGAAGGTGGCTGTCACATTCCTGCCTTCACTGGTGCAGGAGATGAGCTGGGAGAGTCTCCATCCCTCACAGTGGCAGTRGGAGCTGTTGWCTGCTCTGTGCTGGGCTGTTCCCARGGACTGAGGAGAGCTGRCTGARTRGCTRCCTCTTTCAGGGAGGAGATGTAGGCTCTGAAGGGAGCCCCAGAGTATTTAGGTGTGTTGTCTGCAAAGCAGCTGGCCAGCCAAACATCTTGCAGCAAGGATAAAGTGGTCCAAAATATTTGGATTGATGCCTCTCACTGGAATGAGTGAAGTCTCTGCAGACTACTTTTGCAAAAGGTGAAGCTCCCTTTATGTGTGCTTGCTTTCCTACCAAGTACAAGTAAAGTCACGTTGTCTCTGCTACCTGAGGTTTGATAGAGGTACGAGAAGAAAAGCGACCTATTTTCCAGGTTTAAAGGAAAGTAAATGAAACTGTCCTCRGGGCAGCAGAAGCAAAGACTTTTGTATCAAGCTGTAGTGTTGTGGGCAGGGCTGCCAGGCTGCTAAAGGCTCTTCAGACCTGGAAGCCTTTCCCAGGGACTGCTCATCTTTTAATAGCGTTTCCTCTTTTTTCTTTTTTTTTTAAGTGTCCACAATGACTGCAGTCTTTCTCTGCTCAGATCAAGGGATCGTGTGGTATTTGCTGGCTTTTTTCTGCAGTATCTGACAGGATACTTGTCCCCTCTTGCACGTGAGAGTAAAGAAGTCTGAGTGAAGGTCACTGAAGCATTGMGTTGTGTACCTCGTGAAATATTTTGAAGTGGGCATGTGTGGCTCAGGCTGGGGAGTTATGCTTCAGTTTGGGCACTCCTAACTCAGTTTTGTTGCTAATTTCAGTGGATGCCGGTGCAGAAATGCTGGCTGTCCAGTCTGACCCTATCATAGCACCCCCTTAACAGTATCATGGCAGGTCTGTTATCTTTGGTCCGATGTCCTCCTGCATCTAAACGCGGTGTGCTGCAGCATGGTTAGGGGTGTTTGAGCCTGCTGCATCCCGGGGTGAGCACAGTGATTACCCAGTGCCAGGTGGGCAGCGCTGTGCTGTGCRCTAATTGGGAGCAGCTTTCAAAGCCGGTTTTGCTTGTAAATTAAATGGATGCTTTTGCAGAGTGAGAATTGAATCGACACCTCTAAAGGCTGTAGAAGGTCTCCTTCCATTGTGAGAGCCAAAGTGTGTGCTTTTGGGGGTAGTGAATCTGGGCTGGACACCCAAGTTTGGTTTGGTTTTTTACTGTAAAAAGGTTGGATGTATTCCAAAGATCCTGTGTGTGCTACAGGCTTCAGTCAAGTTCTGTGCTTAACCAAAGCACAGCAGGTGTGCACATCAGCCATCTCCAGCAGAAGAAGCAAGAAATGGGTAGGCAGTGCAGAAGAACAGGGATGTAATAAATGACAGCGTTTGGGCTGAGCTCAGCACTACTCACCCAAACAAGCAAGGGGCTGAGTTAATCTTCCACAAAGAGTGCAAACTCATAAAATATTTTGAGGGAGGTATTAAACTTTTGTCTGCAGTTTCGAGGCTTAGGGAGGTTTTCAGAAAATTTTCTAAGAACTTGATACTGTCTCTGTAAACTTTACCAGGTTTTTTGGACTCGCCTTTAYTACTGTACTGGTATAAGCACAGACTCTCATTTGACTCCTGCCATTATCCATTAATTCTTTTTCTCCACTTAAATATTTTTCTTAAGGTCTCAGTGACCAGTTTCTGATTAAGGTGTGGTTAGAGCTGTTCTGCTCAAACTAGTTGTGTGCTATAGACTTGGCTCCTGGGCTCTGGAATTATCAAAAGTGCTTCCAAGCTCTTGTCCATGGGTGRTTTTTAACTGTCCTGTATCTCCAGGTAGGCAGCTTTCTCCAGCCAGCAAAAACAAATTCCTCACTTCCTCCAGCTCCTTTCCTTGCATTTGGTTCTCTGCACCTGTGTCATTTATTCTAGGTCCTGGTCAGCTCTGAAATCCCAGCAAGGCTCATTTTACCAAGGAAATGCCACCACCTCTCTCCAGTGCTTGCAGCACTTAGCAYGTGTGCAAGCTGAGTGCTCAGCAGTGCCAGCATCTCAAGGAGGAGAATCTGTGGGCAGCATTTGGGATGTGCAGCAAAGGACCCCTGTTCTGAGGGGCCAGATCAGCACTCCACCCCTGGGCCAGTGATTCTGGGACAAGGAGAATGTACCAGTTAAAACTGTCCCATCAGGTAAGTGCTTCAGTCACCACTGCTGTAGCCACTCTGATAAGAGGTGCATTTATCACCTTTGTAGGCTTGGTCTGCATTTGGGCTATTTCAGGATACAGAGAGGACARCCTAACACTGTTCCTGGCACCTTCAGGAAAGAGTTTTGGCCATGGTTTTTATTTCATAATCAACTATACCCTACACGCTGGCTAGGATGGACCTTTCTGAGTATCTCTGTCCCCTTTCTCAGGCAGCCTTGTGACACCCACCTTTCTAAAATGCATTGCTGCGTGTATTTCTGCAAATAATACTGAGTGCCCCGAGCATGGCACTTGTGGTGGGAGGAGTGAGCAGCTGCTTGGCATCATCTGCACTTYGGTGCCTCAGCATATCCAGGAAACCTTCCTGCTTCTCAAACTCTCCATTGTATTTGACTGTCTTGCATAGCATAATTTGACCTTCTGTCACATGTTGACAGACACTCGGGATTTAAAATGAAGCTTCAGAGATTCAGAATAATAAATCCAGTCCTACTATGGAGTCTCAGCGGGCCTGGTATCTTAGCTTGCTGTAGCATTGAATTGCAGCTGATTGTGTTTTGGGCCCATTTCTCGTGTGATGCTCAAACACAATTGTTCTGGAGTTTTGCCCTATAAACATAATTCCTAATGTTCAGAGTCAGCAACCCTAAACCTTGCAGCTGTGAGAGAAAGGGCAGTTGGATTATATTGATGAAAGGCAAAACATGACAGTGCAATTGGCATATTTTCACTGGGGAAAACAATGGGCTGTTTCTTTGTTTTGCAGACCCAGTGGCAGCAGTAAAGCCCARCCATGTCCTCAGGGATCCACCAACCATTGGTGTCAGGGTGAAGAAGCAGAAGAAAAGGATGGATGTTCTTACACATAAAGACTTTTTGACAAAGATCTGAGCAATGCCTTTGTGCTTCTGTGCTCTTCAGATTGCAGGTGAAGAGAAAGCACCGTGATGGCATGCACACCTTGAGACCAAAATGCAGTTTGCATGCTCTGTGGGGTGCATATGGTCATCTTTGAGCACCTTGCAGGGCTCTGTCCAAGAGGGCAGCACAACTTGATGTCATCTGTGAATGCCGAGTGTCAGAGCCACAGCCAGAGAACCTGGTGTGARGACATCACCAGCCCATAGAGGTGCCCAAGGTGGGATTTTCTCCTTCCAGCAGGACAAGCTCCTGGGTTCCTTGGACTTGTAGCTTTGTATCTCTGCCTGCTCGCTACACCTTCCAGAAGTGCTGTTTGTACTGTACTGATATTGTTTATGTTGAATAAATGCTTTCTGCAGCCTCTTTGTTGTGGCAACTCTTTTTGCTGAATTCAAAAAAGTGGGGGGTGCTTGTTTAAGCATTGTGGTGAGACATGATCATGATTATTTTTTTAATCTTTAATGAAATGTTTGTTTTGAAAAAGTGCATCTTCAAAATGGGGACACTTGTGCAGGAGCCAAATCTGAGCCCAGTCCTAATGTTCCTGGTTTGGATGAGGTTCTTGAGTTGTGCTTTTCCCCATCCCACAAGCACCCGTGAGCATCAGCCTGCTGTTTATTTCAGAGTGCAGGCACACAGCTGTCCCTGACGCTTGGGTGATTTCTGCTCTGTACTGGAGGAGAARGGATTTGACACCAGCTTCTGAAGTTTATTTGCAGTTTGGATTCATTCCCCTTCCAGTSGGATATGTGTGTTCAGAGGCAACTCTTCTGCTGGAGGTGACTGATGTGGATGTGTCAACTACTGTTTCCAGTTGTTCCTGGGCACCAGGCTTTTGTGAGGAGAAGCATCTCATGGCTCTCTGTTGTGAAAAAAAAAAAAGGATGATGAAACATTCTAAAGTATGTTTTCATACTTTATAATAAATTACTGTGTGATTATTCTTTCTAACRTCTAGAATAGATAAGACAAGCTTGCCCTCACCTCCCCCCAAAAGATCCAAGGGAGTTAGAAATGTGTAAATTTGAGTTTCTAGACTGTCAAAGTTTATTACTTGAGCTTTGACAGGGAATGTATATACTGTGGAGTAGGATATATACTTCTGTTTGAGCTGGGCTGGCTCACAGGGAAGACATTGGCTAAAATAACTCCAGCCAGCAATGTCTTGACCTGCAAACTGAAATGATCCTCACAGTGCAGTGAGTGAAGCAGATAGTTTGTAGTTGAATGTCAGTACTTCTGTGCCTGAGCTTGGATTTTCTTATAGTGGCATGGATTTTGTCAAGTTTTCTCTCCTAAGGAGGGAACTGGGATGACTTTACTCAAGACCACAGAGTGTAAATAACACTTTGGACACCAGTGCTARTATTCTGAGGTGAGGAGTAAGCCTTCCATCTCTTTGATTTTTGTACACTTAGCACATTGTAATGACTCATGTTCTTCAGATATCTCTTACTCCTTCACCTTGCCACCAGAACACTGACATGGTTCCTATGTTATTGTTGTTTGGTAGACSAGTTTCAAGAGTCCACATCTCAGCCCTGCAGCTACTGTGTTTTTTTTCAACCCAGGTGTAAAGGCTTGTCCTTTAACAATATCTTTGAATGGAGTTGGGGAAAAGATGGTATAGAAGAAAAGGCAGGGAGARAAGGGATTTGTAAGCTCTTCCCCACAATCCTTGGCCCCCCTTTGGTCAGAAGACTTCTAAATCGTACCAAGTTTCATAAATCCCAGCAGGAGTAGTTAAGGTAGGACTGCTTTTGCTTTTGTTGAGCCTACAGGAGGGCTTGCCTAKAAGAGAAAATGTGAAGCAGGTTCAGATATACTCAAAAGACCTGTGCCTATGAGCTGCTTGTGGAAAGCCTCCTTCCAATATCAGCAAGGAAGTGGAGCCCCAAACTGCTCTAATAGAGCAGTGTTTTTGTGTCCTGAACAAAAACTGAAATGTTTTATACAACCTAAATGCCTTTAGCCTGCCTAGCACACAGATTCTGGCACTTTTGATTACATAGTTTAAGTAATACATTCATTCTGAGTGAAAGTGGGAACTAATTTTTATGAAAAGTTKTTGGGGGTAAGTAATCTAAATATTAATAACGATAAATGCTTTACTGGGTATTCAAAGTATTTTGATTCATGGGAACAGTTATAAAACTGGATTTTCTGTTCTTACTTAATTTTTTTTCTAGGGCAAATAATTTTTTGAGAAGGAAAGCTATGAAGTGACAAACAGACATTGACAGGTCAGGAGGGTCGCTGCCCATCCAGCCAGTGCACGTGGTAGCTGTGCTTTGTGCCCCACAACAACCTCTGTGATCTCCCGTGTGGGAACAGCCGTGGCTGAGCTCTGAACCCGTTCCTGAGTTCATATCTCACCTCCCTGACACCAGGAAAGGCTTCTGAAAAGCTTTTTGATTCTTACTGGTGTCAGCTGTTCTAGATAGCTTCCTGGATCCYGTTGAGTATGGTTTCTCCACTTCCCTTCTCTCCGCCTGTAGTTCTTGCTAAGGAACTGCAATCACATTAGGTGATGGAAGCTTAGCTTACCAACAGTGCCTTATTTTAACTACTTTTTACCAGGGCTTGTTCACTTCCACGTTCACAATAATCCAGTGCAAGCCATGTATTTYTTCAGAGAATGTTTGCCTCTTGTGTTATCCTTTCCATAGCTGAACTAATACAGTGATTTAACTAATGCAGTGATGTAACTCTGATCTATTAAATGCTGTACCCACTGGGTGGTGATCTTCTGTTCTATTGAGTTGTGCCTTGTTTAAAAAAAAATTGTTTTTTAAGTACCTGCTTCTCTGAATCCCATTCCCACTTTAGTTTCTCTGGGGCCACTGCACTATACATACAATTGCCTAATTTCAAAGTGTCTCCAAAGTGGTACTGAACTGGTTTTATGCAGGGAAATGTGCTTTATGGRCTAAGTGTGGAGCTAGGTTAGCATTATTGTGCTTAACATCAGCCATTGGGAAGGACTTTGCTTCATGAGACACAATTAGGACAGGTAACTTGAAGAGGAAATGTTGAAAAGGAGGAGGGTGAAATAAAAGAGCAAAAGGTTTTATTATAAAGCATTTTTATTTTTTGAGAGTTTTAGTAGGTGAACTCTGTAAATGGCAGCTTGGTTATGACCTGGGTTAGCAAACTGGTTCCCTTTTCTTATGTTTTGTGGGGTTTTTTTGCCTTTTAAAATGCCCAGAATCCTCCAACCTGTCTCCCATCCTGGCAGTGGTGTTTATACTACATATTCTTCTCCTGTTTTGTGCAGCCACTGCTATCGCAGCTATGCTGAATGASGTCCCAGCCTAACTACAATATTAACCCTGCAAATCTGTTCATTTTCTCTTGAGCAGCCCCAGGCAGGGTGTACAGGAGAATGTATCCAATTGAAAAACTGTCATAGACTCGGTGGTGCTGCACTGTGCTAAATTCCAAGAGAGCTGGGGACCATGGATGGTGGTGTCCTTCTCACACAAGTTACAGAATTTGTTTTTCATTTTAGTCTCAACTTTCATTAGTGATTTTATCTTTATTTTTGCCAAACTGTTTGTCTGCTTTTTAGTCACTGAAATGTTTTACTCAGACCTGCTGCTTTTCTCCTGCTATAATCGTCCAATTCGTGCTGCCCCCGCCCCCGGTTTCTATCAGTCCTTTCACCTTTGTAGTTGTTGTTTTTCATTTTTTCTTCATTATTTTACTAAATACCGCTCTGCAGATCAGTAGCATCTTGGGTGGTGGTTGTACCACATAGCATTTGTAGCAGACATTAGTTTTGCATAGCGTGTGTACCTTATTTTGTCCGGACTTGTCTTCTTTGTGCTGCAGGCACCTCCTCCAGCAATTGTAGTGATTAAGCCTGGTATTTCTGCAGATTTATATTAACTTCTGCTTATAAAGAAAGAGAAGAAACCCTACCCTGTCCCCCSCACCTGAACTAGATGTTTTTCTTCATTCCCTTAGTTTTTATCAGTATTAGACCTAAGCTTGCTTTTGTGTATGAAAGAAAATTAGTTAAGTACCTTGTGGTTTATAGATGCCTTTTGTTACATATTACTCGGATTTATTGTGCAACGTTGCCCTGTAAATCATTTCAGCCAGACATTTACCTGGCTCGTGTTGCCTTTTTGGTTGGAGTCTTTTAACAGCCGTGAAAAATGGAGAAATGATGTTTTTGGCGGTGGCGGACTTTGCAAGTCCGAGYGCCCCGCAAGTCTCTCTCACGGCCGCGCTCCGCTTTGGCGAGGTTTGCTGCCTGGCTCTGAGGAGATGTTTACAAGGAATCCATTGCTTTGTGCAGCTGAAAGACGGTGTTGAAAGAACAAAGGGAGTTTTGTGATGAAGTGTATCTGACTTCTCGCTGCTTTGCTTACCTTTCAAATGTAAAACTTAGTCATTTGCAAGGGCTTTCAGTTCTCAGGGCATCCCTATAAGATTCCACCCCGCGCGGAGCTGTCTCTCAGTCGAAAGCGGGGCTGTCTCCAAACCGCTCTCGAATGCATTTCTATTTTAATCCCCAACTTTGCCTGCCGCCTGCCTTCCTGGCTCCAGCTCACCGCCCTGCCCTGCCCCACYCGCGCACGCAGGCGGCCGCTGCTCCGCGCTGCCGGTGCGGCGCTGCCTTTGTGACTAAAAGTTGGTTTCATCAGCAAAGCATCGGCTCCCGCTCCGCGCTCGGAGCTCGCCGGCCTCGGGAAGCCGCTCAGAGCTGCAGCCTATGTGGGGCACGCGGGGGCAGCTGGCGCCATACGTATAATTTTTTTTTAAATGGAAAATGTCTTTCTCAAAGGCTGTCGATGTCCAGTGGTCTGCAGTCCATGAGCAGTTGACTAGTCCAGGTGTTTCTGCTTCTGTTCCTGTGCTATGTGAATTGGGAGTTCGAGAGAAGAGTGTGCAGGATGGAGGAGTTGAGGGTTTGTATTTCTGTTCTGGTGGTWCTGCAGTGACGGAGGGCTTGGGAAGGAACAGAAAGTCTGCCTGGGGTCGTCTTAATTAAGGAAAATACTGTTCTCGGTCTCTTTGTCTGCCTCTCTTTCTGTCAGTGCCTTTATCAACTCTTAAAAGTGAGAGCGACCCTTWTTGTTGGTATGGATTGACTGTCACAGGTAGTAGTCAGGAAAAACTTGTTTTATTGAATGYGGTTTCTATTTTGTGGGTTTTATCAGTGCGTTTTGCCCCACTTATTTAAAATGTAGCCATTTAAGACGCTTAGAGCTGGATTAATTTTCAAAACTGCCGAATATTTGTCTGTGCTTTACTGAGATAAAAGTTATAATCTGAGACGATGAGACAGTCCTATTGATTCGAGACTGTGGGTTTCTGTGAGGTTTTTAAGCAGATCATTAACCCAGGTCTATCTTTTCACAGGACAGTCGGCCCAATATGTCAAGACCTCTGATCACTAGATCCCCTGCATCTCCATTGAACAATCAAGGCATCCCCACTCCAGCACAGCTCACAAAATCCAACGCACCAGTTCACATTGATGTGGGTGGGCACATGTATACCAGCAGTCTGGCCACGCTTACAAAATACCCCGATTCCAGGTAACTTTAAAAAGCTTCTTCTGCATGTCTTTGGCAAACTCCTTTTCTTCCATTTCGTGCTTGGACGTCCTGGGGCTGTCTCAGAATGATGAATTTAGTTCCTTTTGTTTCAAAATGAAATTAGCTTTCTTTGTTAGTAGGCAGTTAGAGACTTCCTTTTCTTTCCCTGCTCCAGTGTGTTTCTGACAAATGGCACTTCTGCAAATCCTGATGTGTGTGTACTGAAACAAAGCTGATAGTAAAGAGCACTTACTTTCTACTACCTAGGATTCTGGGTTTATGCCAGGGCACCCATGCTGTGGTTTGTTACATTCAAAAACTGTAGTGTTACTGCATGTAAGCCCAAAGGTGGGGGTGTTGGGGTATTTGTTTTGTTTCTTTTGGAACAGTAACCACTCTCCTGTCTCAGATGTGTCACTTGAGGCAAAGGCAAGGTTGAATGAAATAAACTATAGAACAGTATTAATGGAATACTTTTAATAGAATCTTAGGACWTTTGAAATAATTAGGTTCTTAATTCTCACACACCTTTTGAATGAAGTATTTGTGGCTCTGGTAGCTTGCTGGTATTGAGCAATCAGAGCATGCACGAGTAAACGGTGCAGGTAGAATGGATAAAACCAGAGTGCATCTCTGAGAAAAAAGCAGTGCATTTAGCAGTGTGGGCATTACCTGGTGATGACGGCAGACAAAGAGTGTAGAGGTGCTGTAATTSTAAGGGCTGGTTATCAGACAGCAGGTGCTCACTGTGTCCAGTGTATTCATCCACACCCTGCCCTTCACCCCCATTCCCTCTCTGGAGGGAAAGCAGTGTTACCCTTGTGTTCTCTCCACTCTGAGGGGGCAGATTTTCAGTTTCTTGATCCCACAGCTCTGACTTGCCTTTCCAAASGGCACAAAGCGCATTTCATGGGAGGTGACTTTGTGCAAAGCATGCATTTCCATTGATGCTACTGCCTCTGCAGCATGGGCTGGTAGTATTGGGTGGGCTGGAGTAGTGCTCCTGACACAAGGAGCTGACAGCAAGGGCTGGAGGAGGAGAACAGTAAATACAGCGAGGCACATGGCCTTTCCTATGACAGCTCCTCAAGGAAGGCCCGGCAGAGGGGAGTAAAAGAAGCCATGCCAAAGCCTGGGTCTGCCAGGAGAGATTGAAGTCATGTCTGGGAAAACTGGAACTGTTCTTCGAAAACCAAATCTGTTGTTTTGKGGATTTTTTTAGGAGATGCTTGTGTTCAGCTCCCAGTAGTTGTGATCASTGAGTGGGTTTTTTGGTCGTTGGAGCAGTGATGGTGTCTGACACTGTTGTGTATGCAGCATGAGAGGCTTCTGCTTCTGTTTTCATGTCAGATTCACAGAGGGAGTGTATTACTTCAAGTGAAGAAACACTAAAATGTCATTCAAAAATGTGTATGGTGGCAGTGGAGTTTAAGCTTAATGTATTCTGTGCTCAATTGAGCCATTGTAGCACTTGAAAGTGAATGCTATGCCTGTAGTATCAAAGCCTGTTTAATAAATTAAACATTTTAAAAGCTCTTCAAGCATAATTTAAGGAAAACCCAAACTCTGAGTTATAGTCATGCTGTTTCAAGTCGTTCTGACATGTGTTTGTGTTTCAGTTCTGACAGTGTCTTTTGAACCTCTTGATGAGTGAATATTTCCAGAGTAGCTGTTAGAACCTGGAATTCCCAGCCACTTCCAGAACTTGAGAGGCTTTTTTTAACGTTAGCARCTTCAAAAGAGCAATTATTAAATTCGTTTGAATGTCAAGACAATGGCATGAAGCAGTACTCCAGTAATCATGATATAGTTGTTTGGGTTTTGTCTGAGATTTTGCCATCAGGTTTTTTTCTAGTGGAGGGTTGGGATGAGGAGTATATATATTTATGTGTATATATATATATATACAGATATATAAATATATAGATATTTATATAGAGTGAGTGCTAGGTAAAAATTATCCAGTAATATTTGGACATTAATACAAATTGTTTCTTGGAGACTGACCTGGTCAGTTTATATCTAGACTCTAACTTTGTTACTCAACTTTAGCACAAGGTTYTTGTCAGCATTGCTTATATGTTTCTTTTTCTGCCAATATCACATGCATCAATGATCTCAAAACTGAGGAAGTTCTCATAGACATTTTTGGGCCAATTGAAACCTCCTGAGACTTACTGTCATACGAAGTCTTGTCTATGAAAAATAAGGTCTTGATTATCTCGCTCCAAAAGAGCACTGCTCCAGGGATGAGTCAAGGCATCGGTTGCAGGCTCCAGCATGCAACAGGTTGAGACACGAAAGTCATTAGGTTTCTGACTCGTATTACATGCAGTCTAAGGGCCAGAAGCCTAAAATGAACCTTTCATCTGTAGGCCAGCTACCAGAGTCATCTTTCTTTGTGAGATTGAAAGGGTGATATTCAAACCAGCAGCTTTGGAGTCACTCTGACTTGCTGGTGTGAWGAAGACCTGTTCTGATAGAACAGGTACCAGTCTCTGCTTTGGAACAAGTGTGCTCCTCCTTCTCCTTTTSGGCTCAGGAGCATCCCATCTTGTACCTCTCTGTTTTCTTCCTCCTCTTTAAAAAAAGAGTTCCTTAAGTGATATCAGGTAAAGACTTGTAGCTCGCAGGGCTCATTTTCCATAATTCSTCTCTTAGGTTCCCCAAGCTGGTTTGTGCCTTGACATGTAAAATGCCTCCTGACAGATACCCATTCATTCCTCCAAAGAAACCTTGGTGTGACTGTGAAAGTGTCTTGCTGTTGCTGCTGGATCCCTTCCCTGTGCTTTGGAAAGACCATTGGGGGCTTCTCTCTAATGCTCTTGAGATTGAAGAACCCTAGGGATCAGAACCTATCTGTGTTTTGGTCAAAAACGGACTCAGTGAAGCAATCCAAGAGACAAGCAGCTTATCTAATAGATGGCTTGGATTGAGTAATCCTAGAATTTAAAATTCTGAAACTAAAAGAATGCTTTAGAAAGTCCTCAAAATTAATTTTACAATCTTGTAGCAAATAACTCAAAAGATCCCAGGTATATTCCAGACTAGGRAGAACTATTGTTTTCACAAGGCAAATCCTCTATGAATACTTTATCTCATCAACAGGCTTCAGGTTCTCCCAAGAAACCAGAGAAACCGTGCCTCAGACATGGTCTCTTGAAGCTGAATAATACAATTTGCCAGGTTTAGGCTTCAGGAAGAGGCAGTTTAAATCAGTGTATCTGCCAAGAAGGCTTAATGTAAGGTCTCTCTGCTGAAATAAACAGCAATTTTCTTTTAAAGTCTGAGGAGGGAGCAGGTGTCCTTCTATGTAGCTCTCTCCACCAAGATTGTAGACCTTTGTGCATTCACTCATGTACAGATTGTACAACCTTCAGTTTACTTGAAATTACCAGATAATCCGGTTCATATCCAGCAGCACAGAGCTATTCTGTTAAAGACTTGGTGCACAATTTTTTTTAAAATTGATTGTGGTTTGCAAATAAAGATTTTTTTTWAATTGTTTTCTTTCTACTGCCCAGAAAAAAAAATATTCCAGGGAACATGGATCCAAGATGAGTGTCTAGTAAAGGAGCCTTTCTCCCCTGAAAGCTGAGGCACCTGCATGCTGTGCCATTGTTCCCCATGGTCACCAGACAGTCTGAGAACAGGTTGAGGTGTTAGGATTTATGTTTATGASGGGAGGAATCACTGGCCTGTTAGCTCTGATATTTTAATCTGCTCTCCTTGCAGTAGGATTGAACCTTTGCTTGGAGTCGGCATTCCTACATCTTACAGCCTTAATGCTGTCTGTATGGCATCTACCATAAGTTATTGTGTGTCAGGCTATGGCAACCTCAACCCACTATCAGAGCTGAATGGGAAGATGTTTAACTTTGATCATACGAGCATCAGCTGTCTGATATCTCTGGTATCAGCAATATCAGCAGTGTTGTCTATCTCGTATGTTCAAAGCATCTGAACTTTTAATTAGTTCTGTCCAAGTCAACTGGTACAAATATTTGCATAACACCCTGGCATTGGATTGCCACATTCTTTATGGCCACCACAGAATGTGAAAAATTCACTTAAAGCCTTGTATATATTTCTTTGTAGAGCCTTTTGGAGTATCTGTTTGCGTTGCTACATCTCCCATCTTGTGCTACTCCCTGCATATGAAGATGGATTCTTCTTATACAGTATTTCACAATCCTTCCAAATTTCTGCCCAGGGCTATTTCAGGTTTTCATATGAACCAATCCATTCGTGTCCCAGTTTTCTTACCCAATCTTCACTCTCAGCCCTCAGGGAAATTAAATTTCACACACTTGGATCCAGTTAGGACACTGGCTTTTTTTTCCTTTTTTTTTTTTTTTTTTTTTTTTTTTTTTTTTTTTTTTTTTTTTTGTATTGGTAAGGGTTTCTTTTGCATCAAGAGCACAGAATTACCTAGGAGAATGCCCAGACTGTCCTTGCCCKTTTTTGACAGTTTGCAAAAAAGACTTACCCTTTGTGTAAGGGGTTCCAAGGCCATGCTATGAATCAGGCAGGTTAGCACTGTTTTCCTGTTTCAGAGCTCTGGCAGTTTCTGTTTTCAGTTCCAAAACACACCAACATGGCCCTCAGCACCGTGCTGGTGATTTCTGTCTTGGTAGGAGATCTGCTGTGGTGAGGGTGGTCTGCACTTTGCACAGGCTTCCCTCTGTAACACCTCCATGAAGGCAGCCGTGTCACAACTTTTCTTCTCACCTTGGATAGAACCTCTCGAACTGCTCTAAGTTATGTTAAACTTAAAGGAAGCCAGGATTTTCTGACTAATAAGCATTTGGTGATTTGGGKTTTTTTTAGCAAATATTGAGAGAGTGGATGTTGCTGCATCTTTATTTCCACTCTCGTTTTTTGGATTTATCTTCCTGAGAGGTACCTCTCTATCTCTATCTTTCTAGAATGCCAATATCAAAGTCTGATGATGTAGTAGTTCTTAAATCAATGTAATATTACAGTAACAAGACTACAGGAGACTTGCACTTTTTGAGAGCAAATATTGTGTTGCAAGTTCTAAAACACAAGATTCTGTGAAAAATTTCAGTATTGCTGTAACCAGCTTTGTCTGCTATATTAGCATGAATGGTCCACGTCACAGYTTTTTAATATTTTGTAACATTCCTGGCAGGAGGGAAACAGGCAGAAGTTGGCAGAGGATTTGTTCCATCTTTGTTATCTATCCTGTCTTACTCATCTTGTCATTTGCCTTTTATATTTCATTATTTGATTGCTGTTTGGTCTTGTGGTGAGGGAAAGGGAGGGTTTGGGATAGGGAAATACATTGACTCTCACTGACCTGTTCTGTGACCGAAGATAACTGATTTAACTTTGAGCTTCAGTTGCTTCCTACCAAGGTTAACAAAAAAGCAATTTGTGGAGTGCTTTGGGATGATGATTGAAAGTGTAAAAGATYACTATCTCTAAGCATAAATATTTATAGATCCAGTAACTGAGATAGAGGTTGATGATGTCGGTGTCATCAGTAACATGTATTAGTAAAAAACAAAATGTTGATTCACGAGGATCATACTCAACATAGTCAGGCAGTACTATTATTTTGGTTAGTGTAACCACATACACAAACTTGGAAAGAAAACAGAAACACAACTGGGAATTGTTGTATACTATACTCTATGCCTGTTTAAAGAAATTCAGAGAATTTACACAACTGGTATTTTAAAGAGAACTCTCTTGCAACACATATCTGTCAATAAAGAGCTTGGAGGGGTGTTTTCTGGTCCTGGCTGAACCAAGATTAATTGTAGCTCTAGGTATGTATATTGAACTTAGGGTACATATTGACCTCATTTTGCCTCAATTAATGATCACCACAGGTCAGTCATCACTGTTGCCTCAGTAGAAGTAAATATTTTTCAAATTGTAGTACTGTAATATGTTTAACTTGCAAGGTCAGCAAGTTGCTGCTGTTGCTTATGGCTGGTGAGTGGTGAAAGAAATAGCACCATCAGATAAGCACGGCTCTCCCATCATGTGGTCAGTAACTGGTGGTGAGTCATCCCTGAAAAGGGACACAGAATTGATGTCTGTCTTCCTGTTCTAAATGTCAGTAAAAGTGGGCTTATTTTAGTATTTTTTATTTATTTGGAGGGTAAAAAGCAGTGTCCTGTGCTTGTTCAATGTTTATGCACTCCAGTGTGTAAAATGACAGTACAATCGAGATAGTGGATTGTTGAAGTGCTCTTTGCACATTTGCAGACCCAGAGAAAGTAGATGTGCACACTTGATGCTACAGGGGTTTGTGCCTTGCTTGTCTCTGGCTGCCTGGCTATGAGAGTGTATAAGGAAATACGTCCAGAGGAATAAGTGTCTGCATTTGGGAGTCTTAGAAAGCTCTAAAGGCTTCAGTTCCTTATTTCTGAGGCTTGTAATCCGCAGAAGTAACAATCCTTTTTCTTGAGGAGGAAAGAAGAAAATCCATAGTCAGATCATCAGTACATGGATTCCTTTGCCAGTTGGCTCACGTGAGTTTGTACGGTTGGATCAATCTCTAAATCCAGGAGAGGGGAGATTGTCAGTAAATAGTTTAAGTGTCTGTGCTTTGAGAAATCCTTTTATTGCAAAGGCTGCTTGATATGCCCTCCGTGGATGGGCATTTGTGGATGAGAACCTTACAGTGTTTGCATTTTTCTACCCAGTAGCGTGGTTTCATAAGCAAGACTGAAGGCACCCRAGCAGTATTTCTCACTCTGCCTGACCAATACCTGGGAAGATAAAACCAAGTGCTTAATCTATGGGTCTTGCTGRCCTAATAAGAAAAATGCCATTAGAAACTGAGGGGGCACTGAAGTATTCTGCTTATTGGTAATTTTTGATGGGGCCCAGATTTGAGCCGTGTTCGTGAGGTTCAGTGGTTTGTTTTGCCCKTTGCTGTATTTACAGAGGTTCCTGATTGCAAGGAGTGTTAGCACAAGGTTCTCATTCTGCTCTCACATGAACTGTTTGTACTTCATTGGTCTTTCATAAATTGCAATGTAGTTGCTAAGCAAATTGGCATCTAGTGCATRCATAATTGCAGAAGCAAACATTTGGCTTCCAGTTTTGCCGTCAACACCCGGCCACCTCYTGGGTGTGTTTGAAGCTTTAGGATATAGATTCCAGCTTCTGGCTTACTTCTTTCTGGTGATGATCAACCTCCTGGCTGGATTTCATGCATACATGAACCTCATTTTGCCATTTGGGGACGGGATGGGGATTTCCTATGCAGAGGTTGCATAGGAAATGCTGAAAACTGCTTAGGACTGAACAGTTATCTGCAGTCATTTTAATGCAAATAAGACACAAATGCTGTGTTGGCCAAGGGAATGTCACCAGTTCCTGTTATGTGAACTTTCCCTCTAACTTAATCGTCTGCAGTTTATTCAAATGTCATRACCAGACAAGTGTCATCTGGCAAGCTTTATTTCTCCTTTTGTCTTTTGCTCTCAGTCTTTCTTTCACCTTAGTCTACAWCTTGCAAGGTGTTGCTGTCTCTTTGACTCTTGTCTTTCTTTCGGTATCTTCTTTTCCATCCCTGTTCTGCTCTGACCATCGACCCTACTTTTGTCAACTGAAGTCCCTCATTGTTTTGTCTTCATTTCTTTTCCAAACACACTTTTCTGTCTCTATTGGAAGGAGTCAGAGTTCTCAAGGGATATTTAGCTGACCAGATCAAAGGATTGCTTGCTTGCTTGTCCTTTTCCCCACACACATACTTGGTTTTCTGGCTCTTGTTCATAGTGAGCTTTCTTTGAGTGGGTTAGCAGCYAGCATATTTTAGAGATATCTCAGATGATGCTTTTGCTCTAAGTGACATCAGTTGAAGGGATGGTCCAAGATTCACTCACATTGATCCCTTTCATTGAGTTTTTGAATCAGTAATCAAATAGATTGTTTCTAGCCCTGATGTGTGCATTATCTTGGGTCTGTAGGACCCTTCCAGCACAGCTGTCTCTGCACCTCATGTGGACAATTTTCTAGGCACTTTCAAGCCACTTTTTGCCTRCTTCAGAGAACCAACGGGCTTCTGCAACCGTTTGAAAGCATTTAAGCTGAGCTTGTAGCTGCTGCTTGTGGATTAGTCTGTAGGAACATGCCTTTAGGAAAGCACTGGGCTCGCAGTCACTTTCCTATCCAGTCCTTCCACTGTGCAGCATCGTGTGTGTAGACACTTGGGTAGCTCAGGTGCTCAAAGCAATATAGCACGACGCTCCACCTGGACTYGTTTTTCCTGCTTCCAGCAAACTCAGCTGTGCCACGTCTGGTACCCAAGCTAATTACTGAAGACCTATCTTTTCTRTTTCTTCACACTGCTGCATTTTGCAGAATAGGCACTCGGTGAAGGAGAGCAACACTGGCAATTCAGTTTTGTGTGAATCAAAAACTTTCTGTTTGCAAAGGATTAAAAGAGGTAAAAAGGGAGAGAAATAGCAAGATTCAAGATGAGATAGTTGAGCAAAGCAGTGTTAAATGCAATGGGGTATGCTTCAGCAGTTCAGCAATTTATAAATTCTACCTCCTARACCCCAATGGAGTTTTCATGGTAAAATGTGAGAAGCCTGTCAATCAAATGATAGACATAATTGTTCTTTAAGTGACCTATTAACATCCCATTCCTTTTAATTAAAAATTGTACTTATGTTCTCGTACARGCTATGTTTGAACGGTAAAATCTCTTTCCATATGAGGCATGTTGCAGGTGGAAGGCTGTCACAARCTGTGTGACACATGTGAAACAGGAGTGATTGAAGTCCAAGTGTGGCTYGCCTTGGGCTCCCTGCTGACACAGAGGGAGATGGAGGGATAAGCAGCATCTCCCAGGACCACACCCAAACCCTTTGCATTCCTTGCCTAAGAAATTGCTTGTAGCTGCTTACTGTGGCATAGAAAGTTATAATATACAGCATTTGCCATAAGTGTGTCACTTCAGAGCAAATGATGGATTATGTCCTTCCACACCCCAAAAGTTGTTCTTTGTGCTGTAATTAAAAAATAAATGTTGCAACRCTGAATTGTAAATATTTTGTGCCATACAATGAATTTGTTTTGTTAGGTTGCCTGGATGTAATTGCAACAATGTCAGTGCATTAAATCCGTGTCATGGGGTGATGGTTTCCTGCTGCTACACCAGTGCCAAGCACCGCTTTGCTGAGCAGCTCTATTGATGTTTATCTCCATCAGCCCTAGTGATTATTTTGCTTCTGTGAAACTTTTTTTTCTTACTTCATTCCCCACATGTATACTATAAATTATAGTTCTGTTTGAGYGCTGCCCACGATTCCCAAACAGTGGGAAGCGCTGCCATGCCAGAGAGCAGCTCAGCTGGGAGCTGGTTTTAGGTTTGCCCAAACTTGTTGGTGACACGAGGGGAAGGAGGTGCTCCAAACCGTGACACTCTGCTGGGCCCCTTCCACCCGTCTGAAAATTGATCCCTCTTAAACAGTTTAGAGGACCCTCGGGGTCTTGCAGCTTACATAAAAAATGAAAGCTCTTCCTGTCTTAGAGCAGTGCAAGCAGTCAATACAAAAGAGAAAAATGATCTTTTAAGTGTATCCCATTGAATCCATTATCTCGGGGGCCTGTGCTTGATGCTTCATCAAAACATCATCGTCTTGGTGATACATGGGGGAGAGGGTGAGGGGGCATTCGGGGGATCTCAGAGAAAATGCTGCAGTACTCTCAGTGCCACAGGACAGGCTAAATATGATACAAGCCAGAAAATGAGAGCTGCAGAAAAATTGATATGTTCTTCCTTATAACACATTGAATTTTGCATGTTTGAAACAAGCAAATCATTCAGGAAAACTTGTGAATGTTTATTTTGTAGGTATGAAAGTCCTGTTGGGCAACTCGTACAATAATTGCTTTACTTTAAATCAGAATACAAATTTGCAGATTTTTTTTTTCATTACAATGATAAAGAAAATATAGGAGGAAATAAAAATCAGTGTTTGTTCCATCAATTCCTTTTACCCTTGTTTTGGGAGGTAGTGAAAGGTTGAACTGCTCTGTCATTACCTAATTAGTGTTGGATTTCTAGTTCTTGCGAGCAAGTGTCAGAATTGTTAGTTTTAAATGCTGAAGTGTTTTAAATCTTTTGCATGCCTGTGCTAATGATTCGTATGTTTTTCTCAGACTAGCATGAAAGGAAAATCATTGATTTCTGTTGTTCTGAGTTTGCAGTATTTACAATGTCACTGTGGAGTTTTTTTACCAGATTGTGAGGTTAGGAGCTAATCTTTTTCTGTTAGTGTTTCTTTATTGGAAGCAATAAGAATGTTGCTCTTGTGGTAAATTATAAAGAGTAAAATTGAAGAAGTGGAATTTGTTTTCAGTAACCAGTAGCATCAGTAATTCAGAAAAACTRTTTTAAAAAGATGTATTTTTGGAAGGCAGAGAGAACARTGAAGAAACACTATTTCTGCATGTAACTGAGCTGTCAAATGCACATCTTTTGGGGTGTCCTCCATTTCCTTTGGTGWAAGCCTTGCTTAAATAAACTGAGCAGTAGGCAGTGGGTGTGTGCCTTTGCACAACAACATACACCCAGGTGCTTTGTTGGCCAGGGTGATCCCAAAGGCAGAGTGCTGTCAACATTCCTAATTGGTTATTACCCAATAACACACACCCTCCAGTGTCTTGGGACTACAAAACACTTTTTACCTAGCCTTCCTACATGAATAATGAAGCACTTCAAATATTCATCCAATTATAGTCAGCCTCTCTCTTGGCTAAGGATTGCCAAATGCAATTGGACATACTTCTGACATAGAATTTCAGGCTATATCTATGTTGGAAGGGTTTAGTCATAATTCTTGACTTCTGGGGAGAGATTAGATAACACCGTGATGGTAATTTCTCCAGCCTCACAAGCTATTGTTTATTCACTTTTGCTATGAAATTCTAGTTTACTAGCAGTATAATGTGGGAGTTTTAGGAATATTTTTTTTCATTTTATACTTGGAGCTCAAGTTTAAAAAACTTGAAACGGCTCATGTTTGAAGCAGCGAGATGTTTTGCTTTTTCTCCAAGTGCTGTGGCTGCAGCTGCACAGGACTGGAATTGCCATTAAGCATATGAAAAGGAGTTAGCAGGTGTACCTTTCAAGCATGTAGGCTGTGTTTATGTTCATCTTATGTTCACCTTTCTGAATATTTTGCTGCCCAGCACAGTGGACTCCTCTTGTGTCAGTGACCAAATTTAAAATATTCTTTCTTGTTTTTCTCATGCCTTGCTAACATTCGCAAAAACAATGTTTTTATCCCTTGCAGAATATTAAGGTTTAATTTTGCTTTCCTAGCTTCTCCTGTGTATAAGCTCCCCTGAGTGATAATCTTCCCTCTGGCCTTTCAAAACCTGATGAAGGTCGTGTTCCATCCCTGCTCACGGCAGCTTCCAGCTCTGCTGCAGCAATGCCATAGGGAGCCACACTGGCTCCATCGTGCTGGATGGAGACAAAAGCCGTGTGACAGTGTCCATCTTTGTGTGCAAAGGATATGGGTGAATAGGGAAGTGGTGGCAAATGTTATTCTAGGGAGATACAAGCTGGCAAAACACTGGCAAGTAGGATACTTGTCTGCTTATTTCCCCTTTGGAAGAATTTGTGGGAAAGGGAAAGGAGAAAAACTGCTGTTTTTCTGTAGCTAAAGTGTATTTGGAGGCTCCACTTTTCATCAGGCATTCTCATTTTCCCGGTTTCTAATATTGCTGTCTCATAAAGCTGGGCCTTGGGCCATGCCTCTCATASTGGCCTTCCCTGGCTTAGTAGCTAACCCTGATAAACTCATCAGCAGAGCTACAATTGCACTTTCCCGCTTCCACTTTGGATTAATGGTGTAGCTCTCCGAAACTGAATGGATGCTKCTCTCCAGACCACAGAGGTCTGATTCTAGGTGAGCATTTAATTCCCCTCTTGGGAAGTAGAAATAAAAGCCCTAATCAGGTATGTTTCATGTTTCTCTCTTGGGTAGGCTCAACAAAATGAAGGATGAAAAAGATGCTATTGGAAGTCGCTGCTGTCTGCTATCATTACAAGGCGCAAAGCACTGGTTTGAAAATAGGAACTGCTGGTATGGGTGCAACTTTCAATTGTGTTTAGCTTCCATGTGGGTCAGTTTATTATTTCCTATTAAAATGCATTCTATCAAAAGCATAAGCCCTTCTTCCTTCTGTTTGTTAATGAAATTCTGGAAATGTGATAAACATGAATGGCCCTGGGAGTGATGATGAACGTGTAACAGGTTTGGTGCTGTATAAAAAATGTTAAGCTGGTAAGTGCTGAAACTGCTGTCTGTGCCAGGCTGTTTCACACTGGGACAGTTCATCTGTGGCTCTTCTGGGAGTATTTCCTCCAAGAGCCCTTTCTGTTGCTATGAGGGACCACAGAAAGGGCTCTGTGCCTTGACCTTGCATGCCAGAATATTTTTCTTTGCAGTGTGATTCCACTGGGAAAGGTGAGCAGTGATGAAAGCTTTATCAGTTGGATGTTGCAGAGGCTGGAGACAGAACAAAATAAATGGGGTGARGTCCCAAAAAAATCCAGTCAGTGAAATCTAGTCCTGATAAAGGTCAAGTTTGTTGTAGCACATTGCTGACTAAATGCACATCCATCATAACAGAGAGTTTATTTTCCTCACTGCTGTCCTAATATTATTCTACTGTAGTAACAAAACATTGGGGATGCTAGGGCAGGTAGTGTGGAGGGAACTGATGCTCATGGTCAGAGGAGTTTAGTCTCCACATGCTTCAGCCAGCAGAAATGTGTTCCTGTCAGCTTTCCCTGCTTCAGAATTGAGGTGAAACACCTTCTTTGTCTTGTCTGAGTGTCTAGTTATAGTAAATTATAAGCCAGTGATGTGCRTCCAGAATTAGATGTGGAATTTAATTTTGCCTATGTTCACAGACTCTGAGGAGCAAACATCCCTTGCCTGACTTTGATCCTGCAAAATAACCTGAGCTGSTGTCCACAGTCATATCTGGCTTTTTCTTTGCCCCTCAGTATTTGTTTAGCAGAGGATTTTCCTTGAAGATCAACCAACCCTTGAAGCACAGTGGAGAAATACCCCTTCCTTTTGTCATCTGTTGTGAGGTTCAGTTCTTGGTAAACACTTCTCAAGGATCCCTGCAAAGCTGTTGCCACCTTTGTGTTACCAGTGTGAAAATAGTAGACTCCTGCATTACAGCAGTGTAAATCGCTGGGGCAGATACCTGCCAGAGGTCTTTTAACATCAAAACACATAGATGGTGGTTGGAGGCAGCAAAGATGACTTGTGTGCCTGCACCCAGCGTGGCTGGAGCTCTGGGTGGGCTGCAGGATGCAGGGGTGGAGTAGGGTGAGCAGTAGGGCWTGGGAAAAGCACCTGGTCTGAGGTGTAGCTGCAAGAAAATTGGGACCTGTTGTCTCCCTGCTTTTATTGACTGCACTGCTGCAGTACCAGTGGCAACAGAGCAGAGCCAGTCTGACCTCAGGTGCCTTCTCCCTCCTGTTAAAACCCACCATGAAGCTGGTGCTSAGCAGCAGGCTCTGCCTTCTGCTGGACAGCCGGGCAACCCAGGTCCATTTCACCTCCTTCATTATTTTTGGGCAGTCGTCTTGTGGTGTGCAGTGAGAGAAGAAAAGCTGTGCAAAAGTGAAGGGCTAAGGGCTGCATCAAGGTTTCCATCACAGGACTGTGAGGTTAATACAAATAAATGCAGACCTTTGTGCGTAAGGTGGTTGGTTAGCAACATGGAATTTGGTGGTCTCACTTCCTAGTCGGAGTTGGTTGTTTTAAAACATGATCATTCTCCAAATGTCTTTAACTGTGCTAATTGGCTTCTACTGCCTCTAAAAGAGGAGGTTTTTAGGAAGGTAATGGAAAATAATCAAAATCAAACTATAGCCCCAAACTGTTTGTTGCAACACCGGTGGCGTCTGGAGAAATGGGGCTTTGATGAAACAGTGCAGCTCCTGATTACCCTAAACTATTTTCAGTCTTCTGCACCTTTYGATAACGTGGTTCTGGAGATCTCCTGTAAAGATAGCAGGAAACAATTTATATCTATGCCTTGGAGTGGTAGAAGAAAAAAAAAATCAGAAATCTACCAAGACACCTGGATTTCTGATAAATTAAAATTTTATTATGTTCATATATAAGCAAAAAATTAGTTAATAATTGCTATTAACTAAGTACACAGGTGGAGGGAATAATGCAAGGTGGTTGTAATGTGTTTTATTTTCAATAGAGAGGRGGAGAACTTTTTGAAACCGTTGTCTGCCCCCAAAAATGCCTGTATTGGAACTTGCATTATTCTAAAAAAACTGTAGATTTGAAATTCAGCATTTTTCTCAGTAAATTGGCAGCATTTTTTTCTTCTTGTCAATAAGGGAGTCCTTGTCTTTTGGCATAGGTACTTGTGATGGTTCTTATCAGGTTGGGTTTTTTCAGTATAAGTGCAAGCTCCAACTTAATCTATTGGTGTGAGGGTTGTGTGTCTATTGATATGAGGGTATTATCAGTGTCTGGRGAAAAGGGCAGATGCAGTTTGGAGAGACCCTTAGGAAATGGTGCCTTTTTTCCCTTCCATTAATCCAAGTGGAGTTAATTTTGCTCTTTTTAGAGAAAAATTTGACAGTTAAGTGAATGAAATGATGAAAACCTACAAACTCAAGCAGTAGTCTGCCTCATCATCAGAATATTTCTAGTACCTTAAAAACAGTGCTCACCTTGTTAGGCATCTTTTTGTTTGTGAGGAGACCGGGATCACCACCAGAAGGTTGTGAGTGTTGGGTTGTGCTGGTTTCCAGCAGGGAGATCCCAACGGATGTCAGACATATATCCTGCCCGTTGTAAATCCTCCAGACTGATGGAGTAATGCTTGTTTGAGTGTTTCTCCACAGATCATTTCCCACCTGTTTGCCTGTGTTCAGGATTTATAAATTGCCACGTGACAGGGCTGTTGCAAYCTTTCAGGAGCACAATCCCTGGTGCAGTGGTGCCCGAGGTGTGTGTGGAATGAGATCCTGCCCCGTGTGGATGTGGGTGGGCTGCACTCCATGGGGGTCTCTGTCCATAGGCTCGATCCCAGAGTCAGCCCACTTCAACACCCTGCTGAAAGACTTGAGGCTGACTGCCTGCATGTAGGAAATGGGGCTCCTAACACAGTTTGCAGTGTAATATGACATTGGATGATGCTCTTCTCTATTTCCTGTAGTGAAGCTGTAGCTCAGAAAGAAGCTAAGACCAGTCAGCTCCTCTGCGTGAGGGTAACCTGAGTTGCAGGGTAAGAGAGCACGTAAATTAAAAGTGTTATGAACTCCTACACAGTTTAGGAACACTACAAACTACTCCTCTGGATTTAATATAGTATGAATTTGCAATGTTTTATTTAATAGGGCCTGGTTTTTTTTAATTGAAGTGAATCTCTAGGAAAAAATAGTACTAGATTTTGTTTAATATATGAATTTTGATATGGTGAGTTTCTGGTCTTTTTTGTGAGTGGCTTACACTCACCTTGACATGGGAAGCTCATGCCTATGCACAGTTCCTGCCTGGATACTGTGGCTGCTCCAACAGGGCACAAGCCTGCAGCAGTGTCCCTGTGCCATCCCCCAGCCCTTTGGGATGCCCTAGAGTATTTCAAGTGGCAACAGGCAGCTGAATCACATCCTAGATTTTGTTTATCAAAGGCACCATGATGTAACATTTACTTTTGACATGTGGTATTTCGCAGATTTTGCTCTGCAGTTACCGTGTGTGTTTTCACATCCATGGATTAATCGTTCCTTGCGCCAYTGGTTTATGGGGCTGTGTTGCTTCTGTGCTGAATCTCAGTTCTCTTCCTTTCTTCTCTCTTTGCTTCCTCCACAGGATTGCATCTGACCTGCTGCTGGGTTTGGTATGGCTGCAGGGATGATTACACCATGGCAGCATCTAATTTAATAAACAATAAAGCCACTGTTTTGTATATGTAAAGTTTGTCAATGGAAATAATGTTATCTGTGTGTTTTTTTATCACCCCACCACCAGCAAAATGTTCAGGTGTGGCTTTGGCATTTCTAACCTGTGCAATAAGCATTATTTATTGCTCAGAGCCGTTGTCTAAGACGTTTTAGGTGRACTTTCCAGTCCTCTTAACTGATTAGCGCACAGGTTTTGTATGAACTGATTTGGTTAATGGTGTGATTTTTCTAGTTACTGAAGTGCTTAAATCATTTCAACCTCTGGCATGGAAGCAATTAAACATGTAAATGTATGGGARTGAGTTACACAGGTATAAACACGTCTCTCAATGGAGACACTTGTGTGTGTCCACACCAGGAATCACAGCAATGGAATTGTATTGCATATTAGAGTTAATCAAAAAAAGAGCAGCGTGCAGTCCTATTTCTCATACTAAATTCTGTGCTGATAACACCCATCTCTTCCTTGCCTCTGTTGTGTGTGCTCTCATGCTATCTGGATTGTCTATCTTGAAGAATTTGTAATCTCGGATGTTCGTCTGAAAGTACCATTTTCAGTGTAGGTTGGGGAATCTCTGARCAGGTGGGGTAAGTAGTAAAGGAAAACAAATATTTGAGAGAAGTATAATGAATGTGCTGCTGGGTAGCTGGCCTTGGAGCTTTTCTCATTGCAATTGAAGTAAACKTTATAGAAAAAGAACATTATTTGAGCATCCAGGGTGACCTTTGTAGTTTTCATGGTATATGTGTAATGATACTATCTCCAGTACATTTGCCTGCCTCTATGCAGAGAGATGTGTTGCTTATTTGCTAAACATGTCATCAGCATCTCCTGTTCCTCCTCAGTTCAGCATGTGTCCCTTGGGCTGTATTTTCTGTGTAATATTTGAATCCTGCTCTGAAGAGTCGTTCTTGCATGCTTTCTTTACAACCTTGCTCAGTCTGGTACCTTCTTGCTTCACTCAAAGGAGCGAAAAAAAWTAAGGCAGGTGTGCTTAGTGGTAGCATCACACAGGAAATCTGGCACACCTGGACAGAGTTCATTTCTCCAGGTCAGCCCCCATCCACCTTACCCATGTTCCCTTCCTGCAGACCCTTTCTGATCCATTAGACCTCCAGCAGAAGAAGCAGGGATCCTGTGGGCAACAGTCTGCTATGCTGTACAACCCTGGCTTATCCCTGGCTTACATGCCAAGTTCAGGATGCTCTGAGGAGAGAGTAGATAATTAAAGACATGGTCTAAAACTTTTCACGCAAAGGGAGGTTTGCAAATGCAAGTTGCAGGAGCATCTCTAATATCTGACGTATCTTAGCTTATGAAGCTCATTTTGACTACCTTAATAGTATTCTTTGTATGTGTAATTTTTTCTCTATTTGTTTCATCCTCCTGTATTGTAGGGATTTTAAAAAGCAGATTGAACATCCTTTCTGCCTTCCCTGGCAAATTCATCTTCTGACAGTCTAAGCCCAAGTTCAGCAGCAGGGTTGAGACCTGGTAATCTGTTTCATAGGCTTCTGCTGCACAAGTGGCAGCAAATTGTTGTCCTCTGCGTGAACTGCACTTGAGAATGATGTTGTAAAGTTTGTGTGTGACTTTCATGGGTGTTTATTGAAAGCAGAAGATGGGGGATGTTTGGGAATCCTTCATTCTGGGCTATGTAGGGTAGTGTTTTCTGGGGACACAGGCACAGACGTAGTTAACATCTAAAAGTTTTAGAAGCACTTTCTCTCTCTGAATTTTATTCTTTAATGGGAAGCTTTTATGTAGGTTTTAATGTAGAAGTGGCCTCTTTCTCTCTCTCGGGAAGCAGTCCCTGTAGGATCCCCCATGGAGCACACAGAGGTTAATTGTGTAGTCTCCTGCCTTTATGGGCTGCAATGCAGGAAGAACTTGTGCAATTGCAAAGGGAAAGGCAAGTGTGTTCTTGCCCTGTCTATGGAAACGTGTTGTCCTTTCTCTTAGAGAAGGCAGCAATTGACAAAACAACATAGATGTGATTTCTGGCTMAGGAGACAAAGTTGTGGYGATCRTGGAAAGCTTAATTCATTGTGGTTTCATTGCCATGTTTATTGTTTATAAAGAAAGAGGTTCCAGGCATATGAATTGTGGTGCCTGGTACTCAAAGTAACRTCCTGGAGAGGGGCAGAATCAGCGACACCTTAGTGCTTCTACAAAGCATGTTCCTGCTGAAGTGGACTCTCTGTTGGGTTTGGATCCAGAACTTGTTTTGCTGCTACTTTTGTAAGGCATTTCATAGGAAATCTAGGAGTGTTYCCTAATTTCCAGTGATTCATATGTGGAATGTTGATGCTGAGTCTTCTCAAGGATACAGAGGAAATATTGAGAGCTAATAGTGGTTTGAATGAAATTTGTGAAAGCTGGGGGGCAAACTTGATGTACAAAGGAATACATCAAAGGATTTCCCCYGTTCWGAGATGGGGTTGTTTGGTKTTTTTTTGAACATCRTGAGTTTTGAAGGGGAAATGGCTCTGGTAGCTTTTTTATGAGCTGCTTTAATGGTGTCCTCTCTTTGTGGAATCTGCATGAACAGGTTTATCAACAGGGATTTGAAGATGGGTATTGTTAACAATCTTTTTATTTTAAAAAAGAAAAGTTGACAGGCTCARAGGAGATTGAGTTGAAATCAATAKATTTTTGCTTTTTACTTAAATGTGATCCTAAGACACAAGTTCCACTTTTTTACATTGCTGACTGTGAAGGAGTTCAGTGTTCTGAATATTTGGATTATCATGGCCTTTGGGATGTTGTGCATCCACCGGTTTACCTACTTTCTGGCTTTTGGTATGGAATGATAAACACTCCTGTTCTGCTCCTATCCTCCATTATCTGTACTCACAGCCAACCTGACCATCTTAAACATGATTAAAATATAATTCTAAAGTTATTAGCYAATTATGACGCAAAGTACTTAATTTGCCATTGCACCCTAATAACTTAGAGGTACTCCTGATAGCTCAGTAATAACCATATCATAAGCAAAAGGACACGGTTGCTACTAACTTAATAGGCAGCTTCCCTCAAGATAAAACAAATAACATACCTCAATGAAATCGGATTCAAGCTTAGTAAAATTATCTTGGCAAGCAAAGAGAGTATTTGTTAATTTTTCTGTGAAATGTTATCATTGCCAAGAAAACTTGGTTACAAAAAACAGAGATGGCAAAAGTATTTGCATGAATAATTGATTTAACATTTCATTGGTTTAAGTGATTTTAGGAAAAGTGSTTTTGATATGCTCTGGAAAACTAGAAAGTTTTTACGGACTTATTTGCAAGATACCGAACATTGTAGGAGATGTGGGGCTTAAAGGCTTGCAGACAGCTTTCAGTATATTCAGTCCATGTACAAGCCTGAAAAAAAGAAGAGTAGAGGTGGCTTTTTAAAGAGTAAAGTGCTGGTGGTCAAGCTGTGGCTGTGGAGCAGTGGGTGTGCGGGGAAGGCTGTGTGTGGAGCTCCTTATTGCCTGATGTCCTCACAAATATCTAGAGCAAATTGCCCCCTGTGATGAGAGGGACGATGGCAGGTACCTGCAGCCTCCTCCCCTGCTCTGAGTCCCCACGATTTGGTGGGTGGGGTGGGTCAGTCAGGGCACTGGCTGGTCCCAGAGGTGTCTCAAACTCCTAGAGGAAGAGAGAGGCCGTGGCATTGGTCTGTAGACAGTGGTTTGGCTGAAGGAACAACCTGTTTTGGGATTGCAAGGCTTAAATTTTCTGGAGACATATCTGTATGGTAGCAAAAGGGCTTGAAGGCGTGTTTGGTATCTGAAGACAAGCAAAACTGGGAGGGTCGGGGGTGTATTCAGTCACAGAATACTCAGAGTAGAAAGGGATCCACAAGGATCATCCAGTCCAGCTCTTAAGTGAATGGCCCATACCTATCCTGGGAAGTGYCAGCAACTTCAGTGTCTGTCAGATGGAGGAACCTCACTTTCTGAAAGGTGGTGGGGATAAAAATCCTCGTTTGGGGTGGGAGAACAGCTGGTGAGCAGAGGATAGACCCTTCTCAGCCRTATCTGAAGCCTGTAATGCAACCAAGAGGTTTGGCTGACATGGTATTGAAATTGCTTTTAAAACACTTACCTGCCCAGCCTTGTGTGAAAAAATGCAGATTAGGGTTTCAGCCTGTTCCTGTTATCAGTCTGCATCTCTCTGGTACACCAGAGAGAGAAGGAATATGGTAAACAGAAACTCCCTGGCCCATCCACGGTCTGGGGTTGTGCTCTCCTGGCCTCACCCTTGTTGCCAGCGTGCGATTTGGGAGATGGTTTTCATCTACCTGCATTTACAGTTTTTTGGTCATGAGTCACCAACTCTCAACATCCCGTCCCAACTATTTATTCCTTTCTATTCTAAAATGTCAGCATTTCTACAAGTGCCARTTGTGTCTGGGTAGATGATGGTCCTGAGTTTGGGAATGAGGGTTTGAAGGGAGAAGGCTGTGACAGAGCATACTTTTTTTGACTGTCTTCTGTTGTACATTYGGGCACCCTGCACCCACCAGAGTCATTGGCTGCCAACCAGTATATTCTGTACACCAGGGGAGATGCTGTATTAGCTCTGTTTCATGGTGCAATCATCAATTCTGGTRTAAATCTCCTGGGAAGATAGGTCACCTGTTTAGCAGGGAAAATACAGATTTCATTTGATTTTGGAAAAACTTCCTTTTCAGGCAAACAGAAGTTAGGGTGTTTCTACTGCCTTCTGTGCCTTGGCCATCCATTTTTTATTCACCCCTGTGTTCCCTGTGACCCACGTATCCAGATTTGTTCTGCTCTCATTTAGGTACCTGTCTCACATTCTCCACGCTCATCTGTGGCGTAGAGAGACGTCGTTTGCTCTCGTGTCGGCAGCATTCCTGCAACATGACTACACGATGTTGTGCAATTTCTACTTTTCCAGTTAATGTGTCAGTTTGTCCATCTGGATTAGATCCAATGACTATTAGTTCATTTTGTAATATGTCTGATTTGCTTTCATCTCCGCTCCTGATGCTGCCTCTGATCAGGCAGGTTGTAGCAAATCCCATGTTTCTCTCTTTTTTTTTTTTTTTTTTTTTTTTTCTCTCTTTTTTTTTTTTTTGTCTCTGATGCATTCCCTGATGATACCATGTCACTCATCATTTCAGATCCTTCCCATCTGCTCCTCACATGCTTTGCTCTGCCTTTAAGATTATTCACCACTTTTTGTCTATCTCACTTCCTTCTAAATGCTTTATAAGCCTCTGAGTTCACCCCTACCTTTTCTTTTACTGTCATGCTGAAGTAACAATCTTAAGAAGTTTGAAGTCTTCTCCATGTAAATGATTCAGTTCCTTAATCTTTAGCAAATATTTCCACAAAGGTTTGACATCCTTTTACCTAGTATTTGGCATTTATCTGCTCTTCAAAATGCCATGTAACTTTTTTTCTTTTAAATCTCAGAAGGACTGGTATTTTAATACCTCCTCCTGTACATTTTTCTTCTTTGTCAATTTGGCTCCTATATAAATACTATTTCTATAGAAGTTTAATGAGATTTTAGGTTTTAATACATTTTYCCCCTGTTACCTTTGCTTTATAATCATCATATTCATGCATCTTCTCATAATGTAGGAACTGTATGTGCCAAGGAATTCCTGAGACTCATGGACATGAAACCTTAAATTAAATGTAAGAAGAAAAAGTTAAGAACAAATTATAATAGCACTGAGAGCAAGAGATTACAACAGGGTATTTGGTTAAAATGCTCTTTTTGTAAAATATGTTCCTGAAAATTGCAAATGTATTATGTTATGTTTATGAGCCAAATTTTGTTATACAGAGTTACAAAGGTTGCTATGTATTCAGTCTCTGTGGATCCAAATTATGTGAGGTATTCAAAAAAGAAAAGCAGATGGATACTGTCAAAGTGGTCCTCTGCAAAAAAAAAAATAGAAACCTCATCATTCTCCACTTGGGTTGGATAACATTTCTCCCTGGCATGGATACCTCTTCAACTGTACTAGCTGCTAGGGGACAGTGCAAAATTATGTAATTTAGACATACGAGGAAGTAAAATTAAATAGCCATGAGATGAGCATACCATTAAACAGATCTAATTCATAATGGGCTCTTATGCAAATTGCCTTTGAGCACTCAGTAARAGAAAATGGAAAGAAATTAATAAGGACAGCTCAGACTAAAAAGTTGCAGAGAAAAAAAAAAGTAAAAGCCTGTTCCAGCTCACTTTCCACACACTCCAGAGTGTTAAATAAACATTCCCATTGGCCACATAAATACAATGATGCAATAAAACTTGCACTTAACTTGTAAGGACCACAMTCCTAATCACTTTGCCACAATGGCTTCAACCAGGTGAGTAAGATTTCAAATAAAATACCTTTTCTTTGCCATGTTATTTGTTACTGGAGGTAGAGAGGTATGTTTTCATGAGTATTTTGCTCCTTGCCAGCTGCTGAATTTCTGCCCTCAGTGAAATCCAGGCAGTTACTTGCCTTGCCATTAGCATGGGATTACASATTCCAGGGCATCACTGATGCTCCTCCTGCTGCACAGTTCCCTCTGATGGGTTAAGAAAAGGACTTCACACCAGTTTTCCTCCTTTTGTTGTTCTGTGAAAGACGTGGGGACCAGGGAAATCTGACAWCGCAGAGCTGTTGAAAGTAGTTTATTGCAAAAGATTTTCAGTTARTTTTGAGTCTGATAAAGATGTCCTCTGATAAAGATGTTAATATGAGAAATAATATACTGAACATATTCAGTTATAAGAAACCTTTATTTTTCTCAGAGAAGAAAAGGGTTTATTTCTTCCTTAGTTTGAAAGTGATGTAATATTCTGCATGTTTGAAAACATCAAGGCTTGCAGCTTTTCCGTGTTCCCTTTTGATTACAGAAGGGAAGAATTTTAGCTCTGTCCARTGAAGCCATTAAAACAATCTGCAGAACTCTGTCATTTTTTTTGGCATTAAGAGAGTTTTGCAATAGTTGACTTGTTTAATTAGTGCTGGCCATCTTGTTCCTAATTATTGCTGCTTTCCCACATTCTCAGCTGAGGCAGAATATACTAAAGTGAAGTGTTTTCTCTTTATGTGTATAATAATAATAGATATAAATATTTATACAATGAGAGAGMAAGGTTATAAACACACTATGAATACAGTTTTGCTGCAGACTGAGTATATTTTTATATTTGACAAACAGGACTTGTTTTTGAAGAATTTGAGAAATCCTGCAAGCAATGTCATCTTCCTGTGCTAGCTTTTTTGGTCTAKAAATGCTGTTATGGGAGTGCTGATCTGTCGTAAGAAAGATCCATCCCTAYAGTATTTAATGGAATTAAAACAATGATCTTTTCCATTCCCTGTTGTTTTTTTCTCCAGTAAACAAGGGCTTGTAGCTATACSTGGTTTGTGTCCTTAAAGTAAAACCAAATTCTCTGATGGAAGCAGGTTTTTCCACTGGTTGTATTTTCAACCCTTGAAGCGTTCGATTTCTGACAGTGGAATATGATACTTAAAGCCACCGACATTAATTATTACCCATTGGAGGTCGCACTTTCAACCCATGGGACRTTAATTTTCTTGATATATGGAAAATTCCAGCCTGTTAGTTTTAATTAAATATTTCAGAAGCACATTTTCTTGTAAATGGACTACAGTTTTTTATTCTTTACCCTTGGTATTTGGCTAATTCTGCATATGATTATCATCTTATTTTGCAAGCCTCCTTCAAAGCACTTTCCTGTTTCAAAAATCCAATCAGCTGTTATCTGTCATTAAAAAAAAACAACAACAACAAAGACAAAAACAAAAAAGGTATCTTTGTCAATCATCAGCCAATGTTGCCAAGAAGGAGATGGGGAAAAACATCTTTCAGGTTTTCTTGGGAAGTGAAATTATGATGATTTACCAGTCCCTTTTTGTGCCAGCAAACTGGCATCTCTTAAGCGTGTGTAATTCCAGTGTGAGACCAAGCAGGTGCCAGCAGAGCTAGGGGTGGCAGGGAGGATGGTCATCACATTGTGTTGCACAGAGGAGGTGACAAGTGAGGGACGAGAGAGAGCTTCCCACTGTGCCCCTGGGAACCCAGGAGGACATGGTGGGGCTGGAAGGGGCTGGTTGCCCCACAGATCCTGGCATAGCCCAGTCTCCTCCCCTTATGGGTGTAGCAAATGCAGATTATGAGCAGGACCATGTCACCAGATTTGGATACCCTATTATGTCAAGTTTTTCCCCTTGGAGGCCATATGAAGGAAGTTGAAATCTACATTTTCCCCTCTGAAAAGGAAAAAGGTTTTAATTTTGTTTACAGAAGTCTCTCTGCTGGGGGTCTATCCTTTCAATGCTGTTTTAATATGTGAAAGYGCAGTTGTATATTGCAAAGTGATCCTGGGAGACGCGTCAGGAGGGAATCAAGACTTTGCAATTCCTGATCTTTTGCTCCTGCTGCTGCTGCTGTTGCAGAGCTGCAGAGCACTAAGGCAGCACTTTCCCAAGCCTGTCAGGTCCCAGGTAGCACTCGCAGTGGCTGAGCACTCTCCTCAGCATTATGGTTTTGTCAGAAGGCTCCATCCTCTGATACTATCTCACTCTTCTCTAAACAATTAATAAAATGGAGACAAAAAGCCTAGAGGTTTAAAATATGTAATTATATAAGTAATTTAGAACTAGGAAAATGCTGCAGAAACCAATTACAATTATACATTTCAGTAATRACTGACTTGGCCAAATACCCGTTTTGTGTGTGAATTCCATGATRAATTTGAAGATGACATGCTTGAGTATAGGGGAAAATTAATTCTAAATGCTGARTACTTCCATATTAGACATAAAATGTGGCTCATCCACCAACAGGAGCCTGTATTATATGGGCTGTTGCAGCTTAAATTTTGAACAGCAGGGCAGGCATTAACAAGTCTTTGAGGAAGAAAGCTTGAGTAGTTYAAGGGATAGCTTTGAAAAAACAAGTGTTCTGTACCTGATCATGATGCAAAATATATTTAATTCCTTAAATGCTACAGATTTTATGCAAYTTGAATTGATTCAGGCATTTGTTACAGAATTGTAAACGGCCAGCTGGGGTTAATGGAATTTTACTTCTTTCCCTGTCTCCTCCCAGCTGGTGAGAAACTATAGATGAGACTTGTATTCTGTTCACAACTTATAAGATAGATATAGTTGTGAACCATAGTTGTTCACAACTTATATCTATACCTGCTCCAGGCACAGACATCATTCCAAACTCAATTTGGGTTGCCTGTGTGTTTTCAAAGGGAGGATATTTGGCTGTTGATGCAACACAGTGTATGRTCACCCAAAACCCTGCCCCTCTGCAGTTCCCTGAGACCCTGCTGCAGGCCCTACTGCCTCTCCCTYTTTGGGAACCACTTTTGTCTTTTGCCTCTTGAACCCCTTCTGGACATCCCATTCTGCTGGCCAAAGGATGGGGCATCCCTCAGCCTGGGGTGCTTCATGCAGCCAGGAGAGCTCATCACCTCTGAGTATCTGGTGGCTTTTTTTTTTTCTTCTGGTGCTGGGGATTGGTTGTTTATTCACTTGTTTTAAAACGAAACAAAAATTGTGTGCCATGACTGTTGTCAAAAAGTACTTCCACATTGCATGTACAGACATATGAACAGGTACACGAAATCAGACCTACCAGTCACTCCTGCTCATTTCATTGGGAAACCACCAGTGACTCAGGAATGTTTTGCAAATGCCCCAGTGCAGAAACAAAACATTTGCTTCATGTTAATATGAGGGTTTTGTTTGGCATTTTCAGCCCCTCCTGTTGCTCCAACTGAAGCTGGTTTGGGACACCCATATCCAGAAATATATGTGCACCCTGTGGTTGATGTTGCAAGACCTGTTGCCAAGYGGAGGCTCTCTAGGGAGCTGTGTGGTTCTGGTGGTCAGTGGGTGGTGTCTAAAAATTGAGACATTTTTCTACACTCTTTGAGTGTTCTGATTGATACCTGCCACAAGCACTTAACTTTGACATTAAAGCATTACCTCACACTGAAATGTTATCAGCTTTGTACCCTTATCTTCATATTACCACAGTGTGCTGCCCCTCACCTCAGCTGTGCCTGCCCTAGTGTTGATTGCAGTAAATGGTACACAAAAAGTGACCTGGGTTTAAAAAACAAGTGAAAACAAAGCAAGGAACAAAACCAAACTATTCCTCAGGTACAGTTTCCAAACTAAATTGCATTCCCTTTGCAGTGCTCTGGAAAGCAGAATGAGTCAGTCCGGGATGTTGGAGCATCTGGAGGGGTTGGGGTGTGCTGAAGGGGACTATCCAAAGATGTGTCCAGAWTAATTGAGGGAGTGTCATGAGACACAGACTGGGGCAATGAGGTGGATGGGACAAGCTGCTGCCCTGGCTTCTTCCCTTCCACCTCATCAGCTGTTCTGCTTGGAAGTTAGAACGGCAATGCTGGAAAATATGTGTCTTACACAGTGGTTTGAAACCAGCCCTTTTCTTATGGAACAAAGCCACAGAKCTGCTGCAGTGAAGTTTGCACAGGAGGGTTTTGTAGCGTTGGGCCATTTGAGCAGCTCTTGGGCTCAGCTTGGTCTGACTCTGCTCCTTGTCTCTCGTTTCCTCTCCAGAATTGGCCGGCTTTTCGATGGCACGGAGCCCATTGTCCTCGACAGTCTCAAGCAGCATTATTTCATCGACAGAGATGGGCAGATGTTCAGATATATCTTGAATTTCTTAAGGACATCAAAACTCCTCATTCCTGATGATTTCAAGGTRAGATTTCAAGGCACTTGGGTGTTTTGCATATACCTTGGTAAAGCAAGTACCTTGGTGTGTAGGGAAAACAGAGCCCTGGATAGGGAAGKGGGACTTGCAGGGTATGGTGTTTGATTTCAGCTACATGGCCAGAATAAGAATGGGGTTGCTAAAGTGGTGTCTTCCTTTCCTAGAGTGGCATTAATATTAAACTTTCCCCTCCTGGCTACAGTACAATGAAGCAACCTTGCCAGGTTTGACCTAGGGAATTAAATATTGTAGGATACTGATGGAAAYAGAAGCGATGTTACAATCTGCAAATGACTGCTCTTGAGCTTTCCTGATTACTTGTCCTCTTATCCGTTTTTATGCTTCCCCTGTGATTGCAGCAGCTCCAGTTTCAACTCCCACACTGAAATTCAGAAAAGGGTGTGTGAATCACAATATTGACAAAATAATCTGCACACATGGTAATATTTGGGCATTAAGTTACAGAATCCTTTCTCCCTCAGACTCTTGAACGCATAGTGGAAATTTAATTTTAGAGTTTTGGAGAAGTCAGGGATGAATAGTTCTATGTTTATTATTTAAACTTTAATAAAGAGTCTGCCTTTTTAATTTTTTTTTTTTTTTAGTTATTAGTAAGAAATTGAATTAGGGTAGTTCACTGTCAGACAAAGCCTAGAGGGCAGTTTCAGAGTCCATGTGAGGTGTATATGTGGAGTCTGCATTCAGAACGGATCTTTACTCGATGGTCACACATCAGTGCACCTGGTTCCTACAGGAAATGCAGAAACTGGGATTGAGCAGGAGAGGTGCTGGGGTAGGGATGGAGCAGTTCATACTGTATGCAGTCCTTTACCCCTCATATCTGAGACAGTTTTTCAGATGTTAGGGGCATAATAGGAGTGATGTTGAGTTCAAGAGCYGTATTGCAGCAGCCTTTGAATCATCTGCTGTAGAAACATCCTTGCTGCTCCCATGCATGACAAGGGTAGATCTCCCTGAATAATGTGGGAGTTTGGAGCTGACAGATAAGCATCATTTCCTTCTTTTGAAGCCGTAGCATGGCTTTGTGCTGCTCTGGGCACTTGTCCTGCAGGTAATCAGAAATACAGAAAAAGGAAAAACCACCTTTCACGCAATATTAAGAAATTACATATGTAGAGCCTTTTAAACACATAAATATACTGTAGCTGTGCTGAAATTAAAAATGTAACTTCTGGCAAGTTCACCCAACTGTGATGTTCAAAGGGGTGTCCTCTCCAGTTATGCTTTAAGGTGTACAAAAAAACAGTGATTAAAATGAACAGTGTTTCTTGTTTCTTAGAAATACATAGATTACATTACTTTTTTGTTACACATTAAATGTAAGCAGTATTTTTACCATGATTTRGGTGTCCTCATCAAGTATTTGGTTTCTAGTTCAAATTCAGGACTATATTGACTTTCTCTCTCTTCCCTGATTCTCATGTATCTCTTTTCTCTGTATAAATATTTTCCAAATGGTTTTATGCTCTTACACCTAGAAAAACAAGATTTTTTTAAAAAATGTTTTTTAAATTTAAAAAATGGCAGTAAGCAAACTCCACATCATCAGTTCTAAATTACTTCTGCACTGGCAATGCCTGGAAATGCGTTCCCTCTGCTCTGGTATTTGAGATGATGTAGTAAACAATACTAGTGGCAAAACAGGGAAATATTAAAAAATACTTAATTTTTAAAATGCACTAATATGTGCAAACATTATGCAAATATCTGAATCATTTTACACTAACAACCATTGCCAGCTCCCTCATTTACATTCTTATACCTGTTACAATGCCTGCTAGTATTGCTGTAAGACGCAATGGATCCTGGTGATGAATTTTCTGAATCCTGATTGAATTCTGTTCCATCTGTTCAATGAGACCATTATTATATGACATCACTATGGGGATAAAATATGGGTAAAAGTGRGATTTTTTTTTTGCAGAAGGGAGTTGAGCAATCATAGCCTTTCCCTGCCCTTACAAGTGCTGCTGCACTCAGTTTGTTTCAAGTGGCTGATGGTTATTTTTTGTTCGTGCTGTTATTTTATTACTCCTTCCTACACAGTAATTAGGGTTCCAGACCTAGAGCAGCGTTGGCCTGAATAACCATAAGCACCACGTTAGCAGTGCCTCCCTTAACTGTGCACAATAATGTGTGTGTCTTTCAGGACTACAGCTTGTTATATGAAGAAGCAAAATATTTCCAGCTTCAGCCCATGCTAGGAGAGATGGAACGGTGGAAACAGGACCGGGAGAGTGGCCGCTTCTCCAAGTCTTGCGAGTGCCTGGTGGTGCGCGTGGCCCCAGAYCTGGGCGAGAGGATTACGCTGAGTGGCGATAAGTCGTTGATAGAGGAGGTGTTCCCAGAAATCGGTGATGTGATGTGTAATTCTGTCAACGCCGGCTGGAACCACGACTCYACACACGTCATCCGATTTCCGCTGAATGGATACTGTCACCTCAACTCAGTTCAGGTAGGAAGTGAGTGACACATGTGTTTTTTGAAAGGGACCAGTGGGCTGACCCTGTGCCATGTCACTGGAGTGTTTTGGTGAGCAAAATCAGCTAGAGACTTGAAGCAAGTTATTTACTTCTATGGGTCATCTTTCTCCATTTAATTCACGTGTCACCAAATCCCTTTGCAAGCAAGCTGCAGTTGTGTTAGAGTTTTCTGCAGTCTCAGGGAAGACCCTTCACTTTTCGGGCTTGTTCCCAATTTTTTATGGCATAGTAGAGAAAAAGGGTAATGATTTTAAATTAAAATAGAGTAGATTTGTACTAGATAAAAGGAAGAAAATTTTTCAATGAGGGTGTTGAAACACTGGAACAGGTTGCCCAGACACGTGGCAGATGCCCCATCCGTGGAAATATTCAAGGGTAAGGCAGGACAGGGCTCTGAGYAGCCTGATTTAGGTAAAGATGTCCCTGCTCTTCGCAGAGGGGTTGAACTAGATGATCATTAAAGGTCCCTTTCAACCCAAAGTATTCTATGATTCAATGTAGCAATGTCTAAAAGCAGTAGCTGTTATGAAGTGGATATGAAAAAATCTGAAAATCTGGGAGACAAATGCAATTTGCCAGGCCCCACTGTCCAGGTAGAGAATCACAGAGTCATTAAGGTTGGAAAAGGTCTCCACAATCACCAAGTTCAACCTTTGAGTGAACACCWCCACATCAACTAAACCACAGCACTAAGTGCCACATCCAGTCATTTCTTGAACACTTCCAGGAATGGTGACTCCACCGTTTCCCTGGGTAGTCCATTCCAATGCTCAACCACCCTCATAGTGAAGAAATTATATTTAAAGTCCAACCTGAACATCCCCTGCTGCAAGTTGAGGCCATTTCCTCTTATCCTGTCTCTGGTTTCCTGGTAGAAGAGGCTGAAACCCACCTTGCCATAACCCCCTTTCAGTTAGTTGTAGAAGGTCACCCCTGAGCCTGTTTTTCTCCAGATGAAGCACRCTGAGCACTGGGACATGGACTGAGGGCTGGCCAGGCACTGCATTTGTGCTAGAACTTAACAAAAGGGTCTAGAAAGACCTATCTAGACCGATCCAGATAACCCATGTTATGCTTCGACAGTTCTCTCTTACTGGCCTTAACTTCTCACTGAAACATCAAAATTGTTTTTTTCATAGTGATTAATGCAAATTTAGGACAGCCTTAGATATCAGATTACAACTGAAAGGGAGTTTCAAGGATGGTTATTTAGCCACATCCCATAATAGTTCTCATGGCAGTTGTATCCTTCAGCACTTTGTCACTTATTYTGATGCTTACATTTTTGTAGCACAAAAAAAAGAATTACAAAGCATATTTACTGATGTGAAAAACTTGAGTGAGAATGGCAAAATATGTACAGGCTTCAAGAGAGGTAATGATCCCACATTGGTAACGGGAGGACATAGGCATGTSCTAAAAATGGGAGACAGGACAAGGWCCACCAATAGACCTGAAGAGTGAGATGTAGACCAAATGGTTTGTCCAGRGCTGAGCTAGTTTTCAGAGTTGCTTGCACCACATTTATTCTTAGGACCCAAGTTCTCCTGTTTTTCTGGTCAATTTTTTGTGGCCAGAAGAAGACTGGATTTGTTTGCAGTACTAAAAAAAGGAAAAAAAATTTTCTTCATCTTTTTCTTTTTTACTGTTCAATGGCCATAGTCAGCAGAAATCAGTCCAGTACAATTAAGCTATGTAACTTCTTTTTTTCCCCTAGCTGAATGCCTTTGAAAACAGCAGTTATCATCATTGGACAACAAATATTCTGTTTATTTACTTACACATTGTTGTTTGTTTCCTCTTTTTTGCAGGTACTTGAGAGGTTACAGCAAAGAGGTTTTGAGATTGTTGGCTCATGTGGAGGTGGGGTGGACTCTTCCCAATTCAGTGAATACGTACTGAGACGAGAACTCAGAAGGACATCTCGTGCACCCTCTGTCATTCGAATAAAGCAAGAGCCTCTGGACTAAAATGGACATGTTTCTTTATGCAAAAAAAAAAAAAAAAAAAAAAAAAAAGGAAAACTAAGAGAAAAAAAAAAGGGGACATTTCATGTGCAGTTTGGACTCCAAACAAGTCCTGGAACTAAAATTGAATAAAAGACACATTTATATCAAATATAGAGACCACACCTGAATTCATATGGGAACACTTGGATTAGTAGTGATAATAATAATAACCTCAAGGTATAAAAGAAAACACACACACACACACACACACACAAAATATGTATGTATATGTATGTCTGTACATATATATATGTATGTATATGTCAAAGGGTAGGAAATGCAATGACAAAATGTGGTAGATGAGGTTGGTGCTGTGATGGCCATTAAGTGTCCTAGGCCCTACCCGGGCCCACTTAACGGTGTACAAGCCATTGCCAGGGGGGGATTCATAGACTGCTCTTCACCCATTTTCCATTGCCAAACAGCCATCCACTTTTTAATGTGTACACACCTTGACTCAACTTTATTTGCATATGGAGGTTTATGTCTGTCTTTTTTAGAGGTGGATGGGGCTGTTCAGGAGATGACCATCCATTGCATTGGAAAGCTGAAATTTTAAATGTAGTTTGTACAGAAGTCGCACACTTTTTGTCTGCCCTCACAGATGTGAAAGGTTAACTTTTCTTTTGAATGAGTTTTTTTGTTGTTTTGTTTTGTGTTTTTCAAAGGGGGCCAGAATAATTAATATTTGGTAGAGATGCTCTGGTTTGAATCTGCTGCTTTCCTACAATTTTTTCAAATTTTATAATGTATTAAATACAATAAACTCCTGTTTAAAATAACAAGGGTCTGGTTTAAGCCAACAGAAGCAGAGAGGTGGGATTGCACTGCAGTCCAGCATGTGGAGGGAYAAGGCAGTGCAAAGGCAGTGCTGCCTGCATAGGGTGGAGTGAGTTAAAGGCAGCAGAGGCTGTTGAGGGATCTTCTGGTGTGGTGCACCTGGCTGCTATTCCTTCAGCACTGACCCTTTTGAGTTTTGTCCCAGATGGAAGAGAAGCTGTTGGTCAGACGTGAAAACAACACCAGCTCAGCCCAGGGAARCCCATCAAAAAACGACACCTGGTTCTTTAACTTTCACTGTAAGAGTGAATCCTTGCATCATTCCCTCTTGATTAAGGAGTTGGCAGCTCCAAGCCCTTGCCTTGCTGGGTGCTAGCCTGTTTGGTTTTCGTGTTGCTCATTTCCCTCGTTTCAAGCCCCTGTTCTGCCTGGAGAGTGACGTGGGCCATTGGCTGTGTGTCCCTTGGTGGTGGCAGAAAATCCACGTCYTTGCAGAGTCTCACAGGGCCACCCCTGCAGGCAGTGGCTCCAGGTCTCTGAGATTTTGCAGAGCCCCCACATCCCGATGCCTCTGTACGGACAGCTCACGGGCTGATCCACCAGCAAACACCACCTTTCCTCCAAAGCCTCTTTTYGTGCACTCTTACAGAATACAACTGTGTGTTCATCCTCCTATGGGAAATTTCTATCAACGCAATGGTGCTGGCGTCCCATTCATTTTGGTGACACTTTGCTATTTATTTAAGATAAGAAAAAAAGAAGCTGTTAGATACGTGTAACAAGGTTTTTAATATAGTCTGATAACTTAAAAAAAAACAAGTTACATTTTTTCTGGGTTTTGTTAAAAGATGTCAGATGACATCTTTATATAACTGGCAGCACATATCAATGGTTTGGAATTACTGAAATGTGAAAATGGGTGAGGGAGTGGGCTCTAAAAATTAAGGTTCATTAGCGGATTATTAGATCTTCAATGTGATTCTGATCTGTCTATTCACAGTACTGAAACAGCTGCCTCATTGAAAATGCTTGTTTTCAATTAGCAGCAAGAAGCCCTCTTACAAAATAAACAAATGCTTGCTCTACTGGCCACAATTTGGTTGTTAGTCTGCATAGAAGATGGAAAGCTAAAGCCCAGGGAAATAAATACTTTTAACAGATCTTCATCGGAAGTGATGAAATTTGTGATGTCCAAACAAAATCTGTTTGTTGTCTCAAACCCATGGGTTTGAGTTTKTGGGTGTCAGTTCAAGGTGATGTGATTCTTCAGAGGCTGCTGCACAAATCTTCCGTGTGCATCCGTGCAGAGCCGCTCTCTGGGGACTCCTCAGTGTCCCCAGGGATGTGTTTGCACTCTCTGTTCAGCCCAAAGGTATTCCCACATCCAGACCAGCCCTGCTGGCCCCTGTCTGTGCATGAGGGTGTATGCTCCAGTGCAGGCTGGAGCTGGGGGTGTGCAGCTCTTTTCCAGCTGCTTGGCAAGCGGGCACCCCAAGCCAGGAGCATCAGCAGCCCCAAAAGTGTCCCCCCAGTGCTGGCAGGGCCCACACTGCCCGCAGCCTCTGCCCAGGCTGGGTGTGGAGGGAGAGGAGCTTTGCCACTGATGCTTTCCAACATGTGGCTCCCAAAGGCAGCAGGTTTATGCTCTGCCAGTGGTTTCCCTTGTTCAGCATACACCTGTCCAAATCCATGACATTGAAGATACCTCTGTGCTCCTCCCAAATCCTCAACTGGCTTGGTCACCTTCCCACCAAGCCTGSTTTTGTTGCTGATGGAGTCAAAAATCACCCTGAGACCCTGAATSTAAATGTCTCTGCAGTTACAATGTGGTCACAGAGTAAGAGGTCATGCATATTCAAAGTGATGGCTGATGAAATATGTATGCAAGAATAAGCTAGCTGTAGATTTTTAGAGAGCAAATGAGATTAGTCTGGTTTGCAATGGAGGCTTGTAACCGTATGTTTTTAAAACGTTCTTTAGAAAAACTGATCAACAAACAAATGAGCAATTTCTCCAGGAAAGTGGGGGGAGTGGGGGTAACAAGAAGGACCAGTTTACAGTCAGCTTGTCTCTGAAGATTAGTGATTTTGACATTTAAATTTATCTAATATTTTATTRGAAAATGTTGACTCCATTTGATGCRATCATTGGTGYTGTATTTAATAACAAGAGGCAGAGCTGCAGTGAGCAGTAGCTGCCAATGCCATTCTTCAGCAGGGTRGTGAAGCAGCTGCCAGGAGAACTCCTGCAGATGTGCAGGGGTTGCAGATGGCACCGACTCTCCACAGTGAGACACARGCAGAGGAACCTGGTCCTCATCTTTTCTTTGGGTGATAAAAATGCTGGACTTCTGCAATAACCATCGGTCGATGGAACTAAAACCCAGGCTTTAGTTCTTCCCCGACTGCCTCCGTAGTGCACCAAACAGCTGCATAATGTGAGTATGGATCCTGACATGCTTGGATGAACCTTAAAATGGAGTGTCCATTGACAACTGAGCTAATTTACTCTGTGCTGGAGAAAGTGGAGTTCTGCTTTGTCACTGGYTAATCTCTCTTTCCAGAAGCAGTACTGCTAAATAGGTGCTGCTAATTTATTCTGTCTCCAGGTACTTMCTGGCCAGGCAGTCTGGCCCAATGAATGTTTTTTCTCTCTATTGCCACATGTCCATAGAAGGAAGCTGATCGTCTCAGTGCTTGACTGGCAAAAGYGAGTCGAGTTGAGGCACGTTTTATGATGCCCACTAGAATCCATAACAAAAAACCAATGGGAAAAACTTACTAAGCTCTGAAAACATGAAAGTTGAGTCACCCATTCAATTATTTTCCTTTRTGCTGAACAGGCACTAATTTCAATTTGAATAGAAACATTTTGTTCATGAGCATAATTTTTTGCAGCAACCTTTAAAAATTGATTTCTGTACTAATTATAGGGTTTTTACTGCCACCCAAATGACTTGCCGAGTGAATTTTTCTTTAGTGTTTCCACTGCATGGCTTTGGGGAGAAGGGTTGGATTTTGGGGGATGTGAAAAGCATTTTTTATTGACCGATGGTCAGTTTTTCAGAGAAATAAAAACATTTATTTCCATCTGTCATTTTTTCACTGCGGAATTCTATATTATGAATTATTTCTACAGACAACTGGTATTTGTATGTTGGCATTCAAGCTGCCTGAGGTTTATTTACAGTGGAAATGAAACCAAGACATCCTTAGGGCCTGTAGACCAGTTTCTTTTTCTCAGACTTGAGTTTGAGTGGTTTATTATGTCTTGAGGGTCTGGAGGAATCACCACCACCAAAAATCAATATGTTGCATCAGGTCCCTGTGATGACTTTGGCTGCTATTCCATTGATCTGATTTTTGGAGACCCCAAAAACTGACTTAGCATATGGGATTCTCTCTTTGAAACTGAAACTGTTAAAATCATATCCCTAATTCCTCTTAAAARGTGCAAGCACGTAGCACACAAGTTCATCCTCTTGCAAGCTGAGCTAACTCAGCTAGCTGGCAACCAGGATGTTGACATTGATGCTGGGGGGAAACCCTAGTGCTAGCCTGCTGCAGCATCTTCTATTTGCACAAGRAAGAGCTGCAAAAATGGAGATGTTCTTTGATAGATGGGGAAAAGCCCACTTCTCCTTGAATCTGTGATTTTTTTTCCACATTTTTTGATTAGGGACCTAATACGAGTTCTGTGCCCCTAAAATTATGAGGAGTGTAATATTTTTCAGGGGATGTCAGAGATTATGGGTCAGATCCCATATTCTGCCCTCCATACTCACAGTGAAATTTTCTCACACCCCAGTTAGGAGCTGAAGGCGTGCAGTGTAGTCATGGGCTCTCAGTGTCATTGCATCAACAGCAATAGTATGTCACCTCTGTTGCTTCTAAAAATACAGTATTTTCCACTGCAGGTCAGAGGAAGGAGGGTTGATCAGATTCTTCCCTCTCAGCCTGAGTTCTTCTCTCTGGAGAGGCTGTTGTTCATATGAGCAGGCTGGATTTGTGCTTCTCAGGGAGCATGGGGTTCTGGTGCTGTAGCCCAGCTCATTGAGCCCTGTCCTGTGGTCCTCAGAGTACAGATGTGGCTTGATGGTCTGGGGAGAGATGGAGAGAGGGAGATTTGTCTCTGTGCTCTGGAGTTTGGTCTGATAAATGATCTAATCTACAACCCTAAATGGTCTTGTGGCTTCTGTTATGTAGCTTGTCAGTGATGTTATTAATTTTCCTGGGGAAAATGTGAAGCATGGGATGGCTGGCCTTGCCTCCTCACCATTAGGATGCAGTCTAAAAGGCAGGGTGACATTGACTTAAAACAAAAACTGCATGTGCTGAGGTCCCCTAAACTCAGGTACTGCATTCATTCTGACTTCAGGTCAAACCAGRGGGCTTAGTGAGGCTCACCAGTGGATGTTTGGTGCTTCATTTGATTAACCTCCAAGAAACTGCAAAAAAAAAAAAGGCAAAACAAGCAGAGCATGGATGCTAGTTCGGAAGATCTGGAGCCATGATTTCACTAACTCCTGCTGCTTGTGAATAAATATTTCAGTTCTGGGTGGCTTACATTAAAACCAAAAGCAGCTGTGCATTTCTTTCCCTTGCTTTCTCCCGTTCAGCAGACTTGTTTTTCTTCTGCTTGGGGCTGTGCCTGGGCAGCTCAAGAGTAATAACTTGGCCCTAATGCAGTGCTTGGTCTCTTCAAAGCATTGTACAGACCTTCAATTAAAAATCTCTCTACTTCTAAGGGAAGAAGGCAGCAATAAACTCACCTTGCAGATGGGGAGCCTGAAGAGGCTCGACTGTCACCCACCTGGGTGTCAAACTGCACATCTGGAGTCCCACTCAGCTGCCCTCTTCCACAGGCACTCTTGCAGTACAGAAAGAGGTGGAAATCAATGAGGCAGTGACACATTTATTTTTTTTTTGAGATGAGAATTACAAGCTATTCAAGTCTGAATCAGCTCAAAATGTAGCACTATAACCATTTTAAGCTTGATGCACCTTTCGATTTTTTTTTCTAATTCCTTCCAAAGTGAGAAAAAAAATAAATGAAATGTAATAAAATTTCCTTTATGTTTCACATTCAAAATGAAGTCTGCTGGTGGTCTACTTCATGTCCTTCCTCTGGCTCAGTTCTTCAGTAGGGATTATAATTTTCAGTTCATGTTTRTGTTCCTTAACACAGAACTCAGGCATTAAAATGGGAGGAGGGAAAAGCTCCAGTGCAGTTTGTGAAAGAGCTTTGTTTGTTCATATAGTGGTCATAACAAAATCCTGCAGCATGCCAGGATGGCAGGAATGTTTTTCAGGTGTGGTTGCTGAGATGGGGCAAGGCACGGCTGGCTCCCAGCTTCAAATGCTCCACAATAAAAATGACAACAGTGGGAAACTAGGGCTCAAACCCTCACGGATTATCTTCCTCCTTAAGCATCTGCTCATCTTTCTCACAGTTGTAGCCTTTAGATGAGTAGTTTAAAAGCTGTGTTATCATCTCCGCTGTAACCAGCGCAGCTATTCCAGAAGAAAGCTGCTTGGCTCAGGGACAGCTGTTCTGCAGAAAAATTCTCTTCTGATGCATTATTGATAGATGTAAGTTAAAGCCATAAAGCTCGCAGCTTTATCGGGCAATATCTACTAAATCCTGGAAGCATGTAAGATAACCTAAATGTAATCTACTGCATACCAGCTTCTTCAGTGATGGATAGCACAACAAAAGCAGGACTAATGAAAAATTAATGAAAACAGTTACTTCCATAAGAAAAATGATCTGTTTTCTCCCACCTTTGTATTGATTTTAACTGGCCCTGTAATTGGAAGTGTATAATTTTTTCCTAAGGTAAAGAGGATTGAGGGCGAGGGAGAGCGAGTGTATAATTCTATTCATGTTTGTGACATACTTTCAGGCTACAAAAACAAAGCATTTTCCTTAGGATGTTGAAGCAGCCTGTGAATGCCGACTTCAAGCATATTTTCTCAGCTCAGGCAAACTGCCATGCTGGTTTGCCTGAAACCAGATATTGCATGAGCAGAGTACTTGGCGTACTTTGAAGGCTAGCAAGGAAGCACAAAGAAACAATGTCTAAGGAAAACCAAATACAGTGCATGTAACTCGGTAGGTTTAACATGTTTCATGGATTTAAGTTCATTCCTGATTGATCTGCTCTTTGGTGAAAGGGAAAAATCCTCCATTGCTCTTTGGAGAGGGAAKGAGCATCAGGCTCTGAGGAAGGACCTTTTCTATGCGATCAAACCAATTGTACCATGACATTCATGTGCCAGCTTGGCAGAGAATTCACAGCCACATATAGTCTCAGCCTCTTCTCACTGACACATTTAAACATAACTGTCTTTTTCTCTAAATTTAATAGACCATTTCTGTCATTTTCACCATCCCACAGCAGAATTCAGTCAGATCTGTMGCTGCTGTAAACTCTATTTTAAGTTATTTTTAAGTTTACCTGCTTAATGTTAACATATCCACTGAGCCCGAAGGGCAATGCTGAGATAATAAATCAATCAGATCAGCATATAGTTTGTTTTGCCAGGGTAAAAAAGTGCACTTTAAAGTGTTTTGGGAATGCTGTGTTCCTGTTCCCTATTGTATATATTGTGGGTCTCTTTGTAATCTCTTCCATTGAATACATGATATGTGTCTGTAGCATGATGAGGAGCAGGATATTCCTACATATTAGTAGTAAATGTTATTCTTTGGGCTTTTTTTTGTCTCATCTTTTAGCTGACATGACTTCATTTAAAAAGCACTTTTTTTTTCCAATTTGAGAGATTTAACCACATCTTTGGTTGCTGCTTTTGTTCCTTGCTTTTCTTACTTGCCTGATAACAGCTGCAATACAAGATGAACCACCCCTTTCAATGCATGTCTTTAAAAATTAGGGCATTTTTGTGTCCTCAGTGTTTGGATTGGCTTTATTTTTGTCTCAGCAGCCTCCTCTGGTCCAKCCTCAGCTGGTGCTCCACACAGCAGATGCAGTGACTGATGGACATTGGTGTCCTCCCAAGCTCATGGGGCCTTGCTGTGTGAGTGAGAGCAGCAAGAGCAGAACAAATGACAAGAAACCACCCAGAAAATGTCACGGCCATAACTGTGCAGCAGTAAGAAGGGGTGCAGCCCAGGGCAGTGCCTGTCCTCACTGCTGGGGGCTGCCCAAGCTGTGGGGCTGGGAGAGGCGCTGCTGGCAGCGAGGATCCTGGGTGCCCAGCTCCCTGCTCCACCATCAGGCAAATCTTCTGTGCCCCCTGGAGATCAAAAAGCCATCTGGACACGGTCCTGAGCAACTGGCTCAAGGTGGCCCTGCTTGTGCCAGGTGGGAGTGAACAAGATGATCTCTAGAGGCCCCTTCCAACCTCAACCATTCTATGTTTTCTGTCTTTTCCAAGAAGATTGGACAGACTGAGATGTGAAAGGCTCCTCAGGGAGTGTGAAATGTGGTCATACCTCCTTACTTGGTGCCATTCTCATATTATCTGGAGTTTTAATTCTGTCCTAAAAGAGACATCTTTTAGGGTTTTGTTTTTTTTTTCAGTAGGGAAAAGAATGAGGATTCTGTCCTAATGGGGACTGAAAGCCATTGGGTGCCAGTGCTGGGTTTGATGTAATAAACAATATTTAAAATATTATTCACAGAAATTCTGTGAACAGTGAAGCTGCATCTCATAATTACAGGTCACTATTGTTGAAGAACAAAGAGCTTCGAGAAAGCAAGATGCAGTGCTCCTTTGCAGCTTCTTTATGGAGTCCTAATTTGGGGAGGGATTTCAGGGCACCCTTAGCTGTCGTTACTGTAGAAGTTTGCTCTTCATTTCATGGGCCGCTCACAGTACYGATCCTTCACCAAGTTAAGACACAGAAGGGCAAGAATACACCAGAGAAAGCTTCCCCAAAACTCTTTCTTTCTGATTTTTTGTTTGATTTACTTATTTTAGGGCTAAATATTGATTCTTCAACTCTGAAAAACATAGCATCTTCTGCCACGTTCTCAATATGCTTAAAATGAAAAAAAAGCACTCCATGACCATATTTTTCCCCTACAAAAATGTGAGCAATTAGCACAGCAGGCTCTCAGTTCAATATGTATAATTTATTGTAAAATGTATATAATTGGTTTGGCAGACTGCAAAAGCACCAGCACAAGCATAAACCTTTTTATGAATCCATACGTAATACTGGATGTTTATGGATTATTACTACAGCAAGATGTCATGTTAAATAACTGATGCAGATGTACAGTAGCAAATTAGTGGGTTTGCCATTTTCATTAAAAAAGGAAACAAACAGAAAAAAAATTCTTCACATCTTCATTATTTATTGAGGTTGGGGATTTTTATACACTCACTGCTGGAGCAGCTGGGTGTATTAAACAGCTGAATTCAATATCACATTAAGCTAAATTGCCCACAATGGGCAGCTGTCTCATTTCACTCTTCTTAAAAGTCCAAAATGTGTTTTCTGAACCTGAGGCATTTGTCTCCTTGCCGAAGTGGTGCACTGGTTAGTATTTCTTCAAAGGGAGGGAGAAGCAGCAGGGGAACATGTCCTTCTGCTGCTGAGACCCTGGCCAAAACATCCTGAGTGCAGGAGAGAGGACAGGGATAGGAGGAGAGGTCAAAACAGTGTTGCCAGCTTTGTGTGGACCTGGYTTAAAACCTGTTGGGCAAGGAGCATCATGTGCTGTCACTGAGGGGCTGGGTCTGTGGGAAGAGCCACCCTCCTGGGTTAGCTCAGAAGCCTCCTAAGTTCTCTGGATCCCAAATATCTATGTGCCATGTAGGGGTGTAGAGCAGCACAGRCTGCAGCCCTTTGGCTTCCTGCTCAGGTCRCGGGTAGCACCCCAGTGCTGGATGRTGGGCTGGGAGCAGCAGGGTGGTCCAAGGAGSGGGGTGTGGATGTGTCTGGGCAGGGGGATGTGCTGGAGGAGCCACCTGGATTTGTCTTGTTCACTGCTTGCAGCACATCCCTGACGTGGGCTCTCAGTCCTGCAKGAAACCCTGAAGCCCCTCAAGAAAAAGCAGGAGCTCCTCCAGCACCTGTCCATCCTTGGTCTCTGGGGCATGTCCAGCAAGGTGGGCCAGACAAGGGGTCCCCCCTCCATTTTGCCCTATGTCTTTTTCCATAGAGACCACAAAGAATTCACATTTTCCAGCCTCCTCTGGGTGTCTCTTCCTGTCATCTGTGAAGCTCAGACCCAGATGTCAGAGACCCTGTGTCCATGCCCACACCCAGAACCACCTGTGTTTCACACCAACCTTCCTACACTCATGTCCTCCTTCTGCATCTTCCTCAGCCTCTCTCTCATCCCCAAATGAATTTTCCCATTCATTTCCCACTTTTTATATTTTCCTCCTCCCTTAGTCCATTTTTCATCATCTCTTTCCAGTGTCTCTTTTCTTTCTTCTCCTGTAATCCTGTACATTTGGATAATTTTCATTTGGACTGTTTAACATAACCACCAGATTTGTGTTTTAGCCTTGTTTAGCAGGTTGGAGGCTCCTTTTTCTATCTTATGTTCTGCATTTTATTCTCCCTCTTAATATGTCAGCATTAACAGACTTGGGATCCAGCTTCACTTCAGTGGGAAGTTTCACCAGTGATTTCCATAGGAAAAGAGGGAGAACATTCAAAATGTAAGAGGCTAAACCAAGTGTCTGGGTTTGTCTGTTGCCAGATTTCCCAAGTTTCTCCACACTTTCAGCATTTCCCAGCTCCAAAGGGACCTGTGAGCAGAAAGAACAATGTTTCTGAAAAGCAGGACACATTTCCTTAGATTACAGATGGTAGAGGCAGCATCCTACCTGGTTTGAGTCAATGTATCAGAGCAAGGACCTTATCCCCAGCATATCCCTGCTAGGCATGGTGCCCAGTCCTTCTGCCACATTTATACACATATATATATAGCATTATATTTGTATATTGGTATTATATTGTATCAGTAGTATATTTGAAAGGAAGGAAGGAGAAAATCTTTTTGTGCCTTCCAACTTCTTTCCAGGGGCAGCTTGTAGAGGTTCATATGTTTCTATCAAGCCAGAAATGTCTGTTCCATCCCCCAGCTTACCCAGTCCCACATTACCTGGGCATGGTGCTGTCCCACAGTAGTGTTCYGAGCATGTGTATCCTGCAGACACGCTGTGGCCATCCCTAAACAACAGCTGTGATGGGTAAAGTCACTCATCCACACAGATAATCTAACAAAACCGCCAGTAATGTACATTCAGTGATAGGCTAGAAAATGTAGCTTTGCTGGCAGGATTTATTCCATGACCCTGCTCTCTTCAGTGAGCAAAGCAGGGAGAGATGAGAGGGATGCCTGCAGGAAGGCTGTCCAACCTCTGCATAGCCTGGGATGGCTGTGCTGGCAAAGCACTGTTAGCGCAGCCCTAGGAGTAGGCAGCYCGGGTTGTTTTCAACCTTGGCATGTAGAAAGATTCCCATATTGTGCTCTGATCACATTCAGGTGGGTTTTATCCTGCATTTGCAAAATACCTCAGAAAAATAATCCAAACCAATCTCAGGAGTAAAAGAAAAACAGAGGRGTGGCTGGATTTCAGTGAGGCTCCTTTATCAAATGGGGTCTGTTCCAACCCCCTCTGTTTGGGAACAGTCCCACTAGAAAAAAAAAAACATTTCCAGCTTATCCTTTCCGCAGCTGTCACTGTGCTGCTCATTGTTTGTGAAGTTACYGGCACCTGTGTCTCCCGATGCGATCTAGAGGCTCCCACTGTTTATTTCAATGTAAATATTTTTTTTGTTGAGAAACAAAAGGGGCTGGAAAAAGGGAGGTTATGGGAATACTCAGGATGAGATAAGGAATCTGAGGCAGAAAAGAACACACCAATTACCTCAGCTCACATGCTCATCTGCCAGATGAAACCAGTTTTACCGGCTGTTGCCCAAAGGCAAAACACCACAGGGCTTCTGATGTCATGTTGGCCTTTGGTTATGAGCCCGGGTAAATGGGTACCTGGCTGAGAGAGAAAAAGGGCTGTGCTGCTTAATGCCAGCTTCATCTATTTATGTTCCTCTAGCATCAATTAAAAATATCTCTGTCTCATTCTGCCTGCCTGCCTGCCTGCTACTGTGGTATTTGTTTTCTTTCCATAGCACTGCAGATTGTCTTGCCTTACAGTTTACAACAGTGAGAGCTGGCACTTGCCTCTGGCAGGGCAGAGGATGAGAAACCATTTCACTTTTCCTCCACTCCATCTTCGCGTGGAGCCGTGAAGGTGTTTAATGTGCTGGTTGTAGTGAAGGGGTGATGAACAAGGCCAGGGCTGTTGTTAATTTGCAGTGCTTCAATAGCATTAGCTTTTTCCTTAGGATTTAAATTGAATTGGTGGCATTGCTGGGACAATATAGTGCTGTAGATCTGAACTGTGTTCTGTGTACTCCTCTGTCTTCTTCATTATATTAACCTTCTTTTACTCCCTCTTGTTTTTGCCTTTTTAAAATCACAAACACCCAGTGAAAGCAGATTTTATGTTGCAATAATTCTGCATGTTTTGCTTATAAATATCCCAAAGCAAAGTTAAAGGTTTTTTCATATAACTATCAAAGCAAGTGTCTGCTTCAGCCCAAATTGAAAGGGACATTTTACACATAAAAGTTCATCAGTGGATGGTAAACAGCTCCTGTCTTAATACATATTGCAAATTTGCTGTGGCACAGACCAACAGCTTTGGTGAAACTGGCGGTATATGACTGAGACGCAGCAGCTCTCTGTTCTAGTTGCTATCCTTGGAACCTAACCAGAGTCTGAGCACCCAAGAAATCCCAGGAAAAACCAGTCTTTTGCCCACAGCAATAGAAAAGATGCTTCCAGTCTCCAATTTCTCCTTGCATTCCTAGCCGTCTCTTTGAGAGCAAATAGTGCTGCAAAGTAATTTAAAAACAGAGGAGGTAAAAATCAGTAACTTCAGCAATAGCAGCACAGAGTTTCCTCCATCACAATCTTCCATCTAGGTTTTCCAAGCAGACTTGCAATTTCAGTGGTTGCCTTGGCAGGTGCCCAGCGTGATATGCCTGAAAGCAGCCAGGCTGTCTGAGAGCAGACGCACAATGATTTGGAAAAATCAGGGTTCTTCAACAGTTCTCAAGTCGATCATCAAAAACTTCTAAATATTTCTCTTTTTTTCTTCTTCCTCAGAGTTGCACACCCTCAGAATGGCAAATGTTTCATGATCTGAAGCCAACACAACAGCTTTGGTGTATCACTGGTTTGAAACATCTATTTGAAGGGATGTTTTAAAGCAGTCTGCAGTGCTAGAAGGCAGCTTTTTCTATACTGCTTCTAGCTAGGATGTGCTGATCTGAGCACTCAGCAGCATAATTTATTTATTAGGACTTCATACCATTTTTTTCCCCCATTGACACAGGATTAAAATTAAACATCCCTAACTACACAAGATGAAAGTATAGCTTAGCTCATTCAGGTACATCTGCATTAGATATGTGTGTAAGCCATTGCYCTCCGCTACCTTGATCTTGCTTCCATGTACAGGCAAAACTCCCCCAAGATGACTCTCTGGAGTCAGATGTTCAGCTGAACCCTGACAGTACCCAGAAGTGGCTGGAACAGACCAGGGCAAACCTTTACAGCCTTTGATTCTCCAGAGACCCATCAATAGCTGTCATTGATACTAAGGGGGCTGTCAATAGGGCTGAGATCCTTGGGAATGCATTGATTCCTCGGCCCTATTGTTGTACCTGCCAAGCAGAGTGCTGCTCCAACAGGCACTGAAGCTCAGTAAGTCGCACTTCACGAGCTGTTAGAGGAGATGTGCTGCCAAGCCATGCAGCTGCCTGGCTGCTAAGTGCTGGAGGCACGAGGCAGCCACCATCAGCATGGCCTGTGGTCACTTGGGCTGACTCCATTTCACTTTCAGACTTAGCTCACACCAGTTATCAAGTCTGAGGCTAATGGAAGCGGTGGTACCTTGCAATGGTCTCATCCCTTGATGCTGCTTCTCCCAGAGACAGCCCAAGCAGATGGAAAATGCCTGGCTGAGTGTCCTGCTGCCAGTGCACAGCAGCATCTCACCGGGTAGCATTGTGGGGAGCCAAAATGCTAAGAGCAGCCCTTGAGACCCACAGGACATAAGAGAGGGAAAGGAAAAGCATCCCCCACGGAAGGTCCATTATCAAGGAGGCAGCGCTGGCTGCTTTTGGTGCTGGGAAAAGACCAGGTGCATGCAAAATGCCAGCTGTGAGGAAAGGCATCAGATGCAGAGTAAAAAGTCTCTCTGTACCCAGMCACTGCTATGGGGACCTGATTGAGCCAACTGCAAAAAACCCTGCTGGGCCAGACCCTGCTTCTGCAAGCAGGTTGCATTCTGCCTCTCCATCATTAAAGTTTCTCCTGCTCTATCAAGCACTTTTATCCCAGGGTCTGAGCTGACAGGCACGAGTTTTGGGTTCTAACAGGACAGATGGGGGAAGAAGGCTCCAGAAGATAGCACCAGCTTTTCAGAGAAAAGGTTTGCCTGCATGTCTTCTTCTCTTGGGGTCTCTGCTGCCCTTGCACCTGGGGGAAGAGTGGTGGGAAGTGGTCACCCACCCTGGCSATGGGGCAAGGGACCTGCTGGTCCTGTGCTGATGGATGTGGTACAGAGAAGTCTGAGTCAGGCMGCTGATTTGATAGTTTGTGGCATGYTAGGACCAAGCATGGTGCAGACCTGCTTGAACTGAGTGGAYTCTGTAAGGGACTTGTCAAGGATGCAAAGGGCCTTTCCAGGAGAGAAGTGTTGCCTATGARGGTCCCTAAGCTTTGCAAAGCATGGAAGTGAGCACAGTGCTCTGAAAGGAGTGGGATGGACTGTGTTGGACTACAACACCAGCACAGACGTGGGCTTCCAGGGAAAACAACCCCTAGAGTTATCTAAAAGCTGAATGCTTCCCTGGGAGGGATTGTGAAGGAGAGATGAAATATACCTGGAATATGATTGCTGGAAATATCATTTACACCAGCTACTTTGAAACACAACGTCATCCTGCAAGGTCTGCTTTGTCCTTCAGACTCCCTGCTTTCACGATAAGCAACACGTGTACACTGCTCCCTGTGTACACATCATATGATACGGTGATGACACTGAAGTCATCTGTTGATTGCCCAGGGTTTGAAAAGGTGGCCTGGAAGGGAAAATATTGTCACAAAGACCTTCACACATGGGTGGGTTGGTTGGTTGGTTGGTTGGTTGGTTGGTTGGTTGGTTGGTTGGTTGGTTGGTTGGTTGGAGATTACAGACTATGAAGGGATGAGTGAGTGGAGCCTGGGCAGTTTTGCTGCAAACACTGTGGTCCCAAGTTATGCTGTAGATGTTGGGATGTCCTCATTCGCGGAGGTTAAAGCACATGATAGGAGAAGCCGCCATGTTAGTAAAGCTTGCAGAAGCRTAATGTATATGAAAGTACTTCCAGAGCTTCCATCTCCCCAGAAGTAAACAGAAATTAAAATGTACTCTAAGTTTGCACACACAGAATCATTAACTTTGTGTAGTTAGGCACTAGAGGGAGGGAGGGAAGGGGGATTTTTGGTAGAATTTTTTTCTTTTTTTTTTTTTTTGCCCCAGGCAAAATTTTCAACATTAACTAATTAATGTTTATAAAGCACTTTGCATATATAGTGCCTTTCATCAGGGGATCTCCAAGTATTAGATTATATTATCTTGAAGGCCCCAGGCCTGTGCATACTAGCCCTATAAAGTATTAGCCTTATAAACTTTAGTAATTCACTTCRGGTTTTTTTCCTGGGGTTTTTTTTTTGGTCGGGTTTTTAATCTTCCCTCTTCTGAAAATTTGCAGAGCATTTTGGCTGTGTATGTAAAAAGGTGGTAAAAAATGTGGTGTCAGCCAGAATGACCATATGAAAACTCAGGGTTCCATAATGAAYTTCTCAAATCCTCTAATTGCCAGAGTTGGGGAGTAGCAACTGTGCCAAACTCAAATTCAGCTACAAACCCCACTCATCAAGTCGGGGTTGGGAGAAGGCATCATCTTTGTGGGGAGTAACAGCTCTGACATTTGCTCTGGTAATGACAGTGGGCAYAGGGAAAAACAGGGAAGAAAGGGAGACCTCTGATCTCTAGCAGCATTAGGAGACAAACCCCTTCCTCCAGCTTGGGGGCGAGCTGGTGGCTCTTCTGCATTGCATTAAGTTTCTGTTACTGGTGCCTGGAGGCTGGGAAGGCAAGGATGGGCATGAAAATGGCCACATTTAGCCCATCTGGAGTGTCCCCATTTCTGCCACCCTCCTGGGCAGAGGCAGGAGGTAGAGTACCCCAAAGCCATGCCAACAGTAGTGAATCTCCCATGTGCTAAATGTGAAAAGCCTCCTTGGGTGTGGGCTCAGTAGATGACTCAAACAATTACTTAACAATAGCTGCTTGCGTGAGCTGGCAGGGATGAAGCCAGGTTCACAATGGAAAAAATGTGTGGGCATCTCGGCTTTAGCGAAACACATGGGGAGCAGACTTGCTGCTGCATGCAGGAACTACCAACAGAGAAAGCAAGGCCTTGGGGAGCAGAAACTTGACAGGGACAAGGCAAAGGATGTCTTTGCCCTTACTTGCACATCTTACAGGTGGAATTCCCCCATCTGAATTTAGCTGGATAAGGGCTGCTACTCTGAGGGAAAGGCTGAGCAGCAATTCCAGTCTTTTGAAGAGTCAGCGGTATTCAGAACTCCAGAATGGAGCCATCCCTTGCAAGGCTGTCTTGTCCAGACTACAGTGCTCTTTCATCAGTGAAAGTTCACAGCAAGGATGGGAAATCTCTCCCTTTTCAAAGGACAGGAGAGTTCAGCAGKGTGATGGCACCTGTAGCTGCAACCAGGCAGATACTTCTTCATGGAAACAATCTGATAGCTCTTCAGGGTCTGCACACACTGAAGAACTTTATGGGGAGCTTGGAACAAGTAAAAGTGCTCACTTGCTGCTTCTGGACTGACACTGCAAATCTCAAAATATCCTCTCAGCATGTGACTCCCAGGAGAGAGACAGCTGGGAGAGGTATGCAAGGGGATTGCAGGGAATGGCTCTCCAGAGGGACTGTGGGCAGTATCTGGACATGAAAACATATGTCAGGAAACCTAGCAAGTACGAATCACTCACCAGGCTGGCAATGTGGATAAGAGCTTGGTATGCTAAGCCTTGCACCCTGCACTGTACACTTCTGGTCCCAAGGAGCAGTGGGAACTCCACACAGATCTGGAGGGTGCTCACTGCATTGACCTAGAGCAGCACTGAGATGGAGATGCAATTGTAGCAGAGCTCTTGCTGGCAGGGAGCAGACAGAGACATCTTTGTTGTGTCCATATGCTTTATCCCTGGAGCCAGCACCATGGGAGAGCAGGAGGCCCAAGTCTTGGGTTGGCACATGTCCTAGGAAGCACAGCCCACACACCTTGCTCTGTTGTTGCAAACAAGAGAGGGTTGTGAGGGCCAGCTGTACATTGAGAGTGAAGAGAGAGTGAACTTTCCTCTCTGGAAACGCCACAGTGCAGAGAGTTGGCCTGAGGGCAGCCAAAGGTCCCATCACCATAGGCTGATGTACTCTATGTGATTGAAGTGAGCATTGAGAGAGACTTCTTGTCTTCTCTCCCGTTCAGGCTGTGGTCATAGAGGCTGGGAGAAGAGGACTCAAAGCAAGAACTACGCTGTGATATGGCTAGGTCTGTCCTCCTGGGCTCTGAGGATGCTCCCCTCCTGGGATCGCCCAGTGTGCTGGMTGCGTTTTGCTGTTTCAGCTTCTCCAGTGCTTTATGCACTGTGTTTTTTCCCTGCTGGCAAGCGTGTATTTATATYGGCAAAAGAGTCCATCTACCAGATGAAGGGCCTCCAATGAGGCAAATGGGCACAGTTACAAAGGGTCACAGCCATGAGCTGTCAGGCTAATGTGTCTGGTCCTTCAGGCTGGGATATTCCCACACTGACTTGGTATGCAGCAAGTGGGAGTGCTTGGTGCTGTTGGTATTACCTCCAACCTAGGGCAAGCATGGATTAATCCACACTCATCACCAGGGTGCAAGGCACCTTCTCCCTTTCACTGAACTGAGGAAGCAGACGTTGCTGCACCAGGCCCTGGGGAGTCCCGAGCTGGGCACGACGACTCACAGGTAATCACAGACAGGCTGTGAGTCATTCCAGCCCTGGAAGCAGACCAGCTTCTGCTCATCAGCTACCATTGCAAGAGCTGCAGCTCCTGCTACATGTGAGTGGTTTTGCTGGCTGCTGGTTGGTGTCCATCCACTTGGAAGTCACCTGTACTCCTGTTCCACAGRTGGGTGGAGCATAATACGATGTTTGGCTTTGAAGGAGAAAGGCTGTGAGGTTTACCCACTGCACAGCTGCAGCTCCACCCCTCACYGAAGCAGGTGCACTGCCAACTGCAGTCTTCAGCCTCAGCAAGTCTGGGAGAACTGGGGCTCTGGTTGCTCTTCCCATTTGCATGCAATTCCCTCTAACTCCTGAATCCTCTCCCTGCGACAGGTAATTTGCTTACTCGACAGGAGCTCAGGAAGAGCCACSCAGCCTGGGATTTCCCCACATTTCACATCAGTGAGTCCTGACTGGTACAAGTTGAGATGYAAGAACAACAAGGAAGCAACACACAAGGATGAGAGTGGCTTCTGATGAAACAGAAGAGATGTTGGTCCAGTACAGGGAGGCAACACTACCGCGCTGGGCTTGGTAGATCATCACAGGATATTGTGTATCCAAGCACCTAGGAAGTCCTCTGCCTTGGAGATCATGCTGCTCCCTTGGTGGGCACAGCTGTAACTGAGAAGTTGTAGCATGACCGAGAGCTTGCAAGGACCAACATTGTGGTGCTGGCGGTAGCTGAGGGACTCCAGAGGGAAACAAGAAAGGGCTTGCAGCAAAGCTGACTCTGCAAGGCTGAGTTGGGCAACTGCAGTTTAGATCAGTTATAGATCTAGAGGCCCTCAAGTGAGGCAGGAGACAGAGGAAGTTTCCCTCTCCTGCCAGCACATCCATATTTGGAGGTGTGGGGGAAGGCTGCTCATTGCCTGGGGGCTCAGACACCAACAAATTGGGCCACTTAGTCTAGTACAGAGAAAATTTGCCACAGCACCATTCTCAGGGGTTTTTTTTTTGGATTCTGGGTAACTTTGGGGGAAGAGGTATTAATTTGTATCCCCAGATTAAAAAGTTTCAGCTGTGTTTTAAAGCAAGCTCTTGCACAGTATGGAAAACAATTCATGTCCCTCCAGAACAGGTGTTGYGGGCAACTCTCCCAACCTCAGGCAGTGCTGAGCCGGTTTTATRGCCCAGGCTAGGTACATCTTTGGACTTTTCAAAGCGTCTCTCTCTTATTAAAGTTGCTAAAGGAGGACTAAATAGAGATGCCTCTTCCTCACCACCTGTCCACAGGCAGAATAACTCTGGTGCAAACAGCTGTTCATGGCAAGATGGGCACAAGGGCGCAGCTCCCCTTCCAGGCAGCTTGCCAGGGATATGAGGGAGCAGCAGTGACACCCCACAGTGGGGGAGAGCACTGCAGTGAGGTAAGCCTAGGGGATTTGGGGAGCATGGTGACCATCTCAGGCTCCAGCACATGGAGGATGGATTTATGAGCATGTGTAAGATTCAACTCCAGCCCACCAACACTCTCTCCCCAAGGGAGGGCATACAGCTTCCCCTAGAGCATTGAAAACAYGGAGGGAAATACCCTTCAGAAACTGCCCAGATTTCATACTTGGAATTCAGACCACCAGTCTTGTGATTCCTGGAGATCTGATTCATGCTTTTTGAACATGTGGGTTTGGCAATCCTGTGCTTACACTTACAGCCATTTCCCAATCCCTTATTTTCCCCAGGGGTGTTCTTACTTTTCCYTTTTTTACTCTTGTACACATGAAATAAACTGCTTGGGGGTTAGGGGGGTTGTTACTGATAGCAAAACRCATCTATTAAATTCACAGCGAGTTGCTCACTAAATAACACCAAAAAAATCCCCCACAATTTTATAGTCTAAACCAACCACAGCAGGTTGGAGCGACTCCTCACGGCTTTTGCTTTGCCTTGGGRCAGGATATACTGGGCAAGGGTTTTTCTCCCCAAGGAGCAGCAAGAAAATGCAGTCCCCCAATCCAGCCATGCTGGGGGTGGCAGACATGCCCTGTACCATTGTGACGGATGTGACCTGTCTGTCCCCACATGTTTTTGTGTGAAAGATGAGCTCCTGCCCCAACCAGCTGCCCTGGGGAGGGAGGTCTGGATACAGGCAAGCACATAAGATCCTAGGAGAGCATCTAAAGGCCTTTCCTGGGATCATGAATATAGGATGGTTTTGTTCTGTGAGATTTAATGTGAGAGTTTTGGACCCACATTAATTTGGACCAGCAAAAAAATCCCATTTTTTCTCATATATTTATTTTGTGCAGTCTTAGAAAGGACTGTATCTTTATCACCATAGATCTCAAACAGGGGCATAAGTAATACCTCAAAGAGGCAGTATTAATTATCCAAACTCTGCGCTGAGCACCATTTGTATTCCCTTAGACAGCCTGCTGCTGGCACAATGGAAGGCAAAACCATGAACCCATGGAAGTGGAGACTGTTTTCCAGTYCCTGTGAGAACTCTCTGCTCATTTGAAGACGGGGCAGAAACAGGGAGCAAAAGAAAATCTTGTGTGAGGGAGAGGCTTTGCAAAGTGCCAGCCACAAAGTGGCCCCACACACTCGGAGGCATTACAAGATGTGACCTTTCAGTCGGTTTAGGATTCAYAGCTAATTTCAGGAAAAGGCTTTGTTGTGGTAAATATTAGGAAGGTACAATATAGTGCTGTCCTCGGTCTACATTGCCTCAAGCAATGTGCCATGGACATCCACAAAGGATGGAACACTGGGAAAGGGAACTACCAAAATTAGATGGAGGGAAATCCCCAATGCAGGGTTTTAGCTGCTGAGAAATGAGTGCTTCCTTCTCGTGGCATTCTCTGTGATGCCGCAGAAGCYCAACAACAGCAAGTTTTTATTGGCATCACAGCAAAGCCCAACTTGAAGGAGACATCTAAAACTGCTTAATAGCCTAAAAGYACCGCAGCTGGCTGGGACAGACTGCCTTCTTTCTGCAGGAGAAGCATACAGAAATCCAGGGAAAGAAAACTGTTTCGTCTCTGCTATCCTTCCCCGGGGAAAAGGGAACCTGCATCTCTGRCACCTTGGTAAGGCAGAAATGGCAGCAGAGACCTTTGCAACCAGCACTCCACAAGGCTCTCCAGTAGTTACATTCAAGGTTTGGAAGCTCTCCAGATCGCAATTAMAACAGGACTGACATTGCCTAGTTATTAACAAGGATAATGGGAGAGAAAGTAACTGAGCCCTATTTTTGCCCTGTTCAAAGTGATTCAATGTCTCAACAAACCCAAAGGGACCCCCAAGAGCTCACAATTCCTGCCTGGACAACTGGTTTGTGGTAAAGTTTTGATAAGCTGTCAGCTCAGAAAAGGGGCAGCTGAAGACTTTCTTGTGCAGGAGACACCMCCTATGGAAGGCAATCAAAGCAGCAAGCCTGAAGAAGGCTGAGAAGTGATGGTAGTCATCCAAGTGAAACAAATTATTTGAGGGATGGGGAGGAGAATTGGAGCAGTTTGGCTCCAATTGGAGCAGGCAAGCTTTTGGGCAGAGAAGTGCCCAACAGCCATGAAAGATGTGAAAGGGTGGAAGCATCTGGTCTGGGTGTTGCTGGTCCATGARTATTTCACTTGGGTTTTGCCTGYGCMCAGAAGTTAAAGTCAGGCTGGAGGRTGCCTGGATGAAGCAGACAGYTCCCTCCCAGTTCAAAATTCACAGCATTGTTGTAGTGGAGTAGAGGGCAGAATCACCTTCCTTGACCTTCTGACCATGCTGCTTTTGATGCAGCCCAGGCCACAGTTGGTTTTCCAGGTTGCAAGTGTGTATGWTGCCTGTTCATGTAGTGCCTCTCATCCACCAACACCTCCAAGCCCTTCTTGGTAGGGCTGCTCTCAAGTGACTTCTTCCAGTCTGTACTTATCTCTGGGGTTGCCCTGACCCAGGTGCAGCACTTGGACTTGGTCTTGTTAAACCTCATGGAGTTTCCGTGGGTGCACTTCTTGAGCTTGTCCAGATCCCTCCCATCCTTCACGTGTGTCAGTTGCCGCACTCAGCTTGGTGTCATCTGCAAACATGCTGAAGGTGCATGACACTCAATCCTTCTGTGTCATTAACAAAGACATTAAATAACTCTGATCCCAATATGAGCACTTGTCACTGATGTCCTTCAGGGCTCTCAGCCATTGGCCATTATCCTCCGGATATGACCTTCCAACCAATTTCTTATCCGTCTAGCAATCCATCCATCAAAACCATCTCTCTCTATTTTAGAGACAAGGATATTGTAGGATACCATGTCAAAGGCTTTATGAAAATCCAGTCAGATATTTGTAGCCCTTCCCTTGTCCACTGATGTAGTCACTCCATCACAGAAGGCCACTGGATTGGTCAGGCAGGATTTGCCCTGGGTGAAGCAGTGTTTGGTGAAGCTGTGCCCAAATCTGTGCTCCATTGCCTTAGCACAGCTTCTGGGAGGATCTGTTCCATGATCTTCCCTGACACGGAGGTGAGGCTGACAGGTTGTTAGATCCCAGRGTGATCCATTCCACCCTCTATAAAGGTGGGTACAATGGGTACAATGACTCTTTCCAGTCACTTGGATCATCAGCTGAGTTGTGCAACTTTTCAAATATCATGGAGAGTGGCTTAGCATCTACATCAGCCAATTCACTCTGGGACTCTGGGATGCGTCTCATCGGGTCTCATAATCATTCACCCCATACATTCAGTTCCTTAGGTGGTCATGCTTACACAGTGGGAAAGAGTTTGCWCCCCAAGTCCCCATCCTGCTGTYCAWCCACTCGAGAYGTGTGGAAGAGAGGTTGCCATTGAAGACTGAAGCCAAAAAAAGGTGGAATACCTCAATTTCTCCTCATCCGCAGTCACCAGCATTGTTTATTTGTGGGGGCACAACTTCTTAGACCTTCAAAACATCATTCCCAGGGTTTAAAACACTGAGAAAGGGCAGTGGCCCGGGAGGGAAGGGAAGGCAGGCAGTGCTGCAGCAGGTTTGTGCAAGGCACGAGCAGGGGGACAAAATGCAAAACTAAGGCAGCTGTGGGRGGAAAGGGGAGGTGGGGAGATCTGACACCACATAAAACAGGGGGAGGGGGTGAAGAACAACAGTGGGCAAGAGGAGCCAGGTCCCAGAGCAGCAGGACTGCACCTATATCTCAGTCAGACATGCCCGGGAATGCTTGTTCAAAGAACCAGGGAGTATTGATGTCAGGAACTCGAGCCCCTCATGCATGGCTTACCGCCCTTGATGGAGACTGGCTCCACAGTGAGGAACGTGCCTGAGGAGGCTTGTGCCATGCTCCTTAGCACCTAGGGAATCACCCGGCTGGTTCAGCGAGGGCTCGAAGCCCCCACAGCCAGGTTCCCAGCCGCCCTGCGGCCCCAGCCCGGCGCACCGAGGGGCAGGGCCTCCCCAGGGGCTGGGCCGGGCAGGGCCGGGCAGGGCAGGCCCGGCGGCCGCGGGGAGCAGGGCGGTGCTGGCTCCCCTGGGCCCAGAGCCAAGCAGGAGGCTTTCTCAAGGCTGCCTCCGCCAGCGCAGCCTCTCCGCCCTTCCCGGGGCTGGGTCCCTCGCACAGGACCCGCCGGCGAGTCAGTGCCAGCCCCCGCCATGCATCGCCCCTGTGCCACCCACCCTGCCCCAACCCTGCGCTGCTTCCACCTCTCCCATGTGCCAAGTGCCGCCCAAGGCGGGTGACAGCTATGCAGGAATTTTAAATCTCTTCTTGATCCCTTCTTCAAATCATCCCTGTGTTGCTAGGGGAGAGGAAAAAAATCACCAAAAGAGGCAGCACCCTATCCTATTCCCTTCCACTCTGCTAGGGCTGGTTGGCACCTCCCCGGTTTTCTTCCCAGGGGGATGCTAAACCTGGGGTTAGCTCGGTGTCCCCGTTCCCAGACGTGGCTCAGAACGGCAGAAAGTTGAGCTTGTTAAGGAGAAAAAGCCTAAAAAGGCAGACGTCTAGCTCAGGAGATGGAGGAGCCTCACCCAGGTACAGGGAGGTCTGGAAGAGTCGGGTCTCTGCAAAGTTTTCATCTCTACAAAGTTTTTACTCGATCAGGACTACAGAGAAAAAAAAAAAAAAAAGAAAAGAAAGAAAAATAAGGCTTCTGACTCACTCTCTTCCCAAGACTGCCCTAGCCCAGGGCATTTTCCCTGCCTTGGGAAGTGTTGCAAAATTTGAGCTTGCCCTGGAGGTATCTCTCACTAATTACTGGATATCCTGGTTTTGTGTAAGGACATAGGCAGAACCTTCCCACAGGTTCTTCTTTACCGCATGGGAAAAAAAACTCGAAATGCTGATTTCTGTTTCAGCATCCCCAGCAGACTGCTGTGAAGGGCTGATTGCACACTTGAGGGGATCTTTTTCTGGAGCCATCCTCCCCAGCTCTGGGGCATCACTCACCAACAGTTTCTAAGAAGTGTGGAATTTCAAAGGCAAAAACAAGCTTACTTTTAATATTTGCCCTCTGTACCTGAAGTTTGGGTCACTTTCAATTTTTTTTCCCCCTGTAATAAAGAGGGCTAAAGCTTTCAAATTAGAAGCAAAGACTGAGAGCTGTGTGAGATGAGGCCTCTTTGAGTTCACACCACCCACCAGCAGGTCTGCAAAGGGCTAAGGAACGGGCTGGTGAAAGGCAGGGTGCAGAAAATGACAGACCTGGCACAGTTCACATGGGCTGTAAGCCTCCAACCGTGGTTTATTCACATCAGTAGAAGAAAACTGCTTCAGCTATAAGAAGTTGAGTAGCCCACTACTGCTGAATCTACACATCTCCTGGTATGTCTAATGTAGCCTAGGCTACACATCTTTTGCCTATTCCAGCCTTTTCTTTCAGTGTCAGGCCACCAGCTCCCATGGACAGCATGTGGACCCCATCCCTCATCYCACACTGGCTCAGTTCTGTGCTGGTGATAGTCCTTGCTACTCCTACAAAGGGAGATAAGGTGGTAACAAAAGGGTTTTCCAAATGTTAAGAGGCATGAAGTTAAAAATGAAGATTCCATTGAGCAGGAAGCAACAATCTAAGGATTCCTTCGTCCGTAAGTTTGCTTCATTAAATACACAGCCTGCCTACACATACCCACCTACTTTGTTTTTAGAAAGGCCCTTTTCTGTCTTTTTTGCAAAAGAAAGCCTCTGCCAGAATGCAGGTAAAGAAAAGTATCACTGAAGCTCCTGAAGAGAGGAGCAAACTCTGTTTTCAATCCTTTGTATGCCTTCTCCTTTTCGTACCTTTCCTTCTTGAGACTTCCCACTGATCAGCTCTTCAAGGGAGTCTTTATTCTCTGCCCAATTTTRCACAAAGGTATCAAAGGATTTCAACACATTAAAACTTGAAACCTCTTAAAGAGAGAAGATAATTTATCTSCTTCCTCTCTCCTTGTTGCTGGAGTTTCACACCTGGGAGCTGTTATAACTCAGTCTTTACACAGAGTTGAGTATTTCTTTTTAAAAGTTACTTTGCCATCCTTATACACATAAAGCACATGTATATTCACACACAATTACTTGRAAAAGGCACTTCCTTCCAGCTTCTRAGAACAGATAYAAGAAACACCTTAAAATAACTGTAAATAATAAACCCTGTCATGCTAAACACTTCAAAGTGATAGAGCAAATATCTCAAGAGCTTGGGGAACTACACGTAATTATGAATTAGCTCTCAAAAACAGATACAGATAATCTGTCAGATAATATTTCATTTCAAACAGATTTAAAAATATTATTCCCTGATCTGGTAGAGACAGTAACTACCTACTGATAAGCTGCAGAGCAGTTATCAAGCAAAGCCTGTGGAGCAGGAACATGGCATGCCGAGCTGCTGAGATGGACTGTTTGCCTTAGCAGTGCCTATGCAGAAGACCCCCATCCTTGCTCCCTCCCACGAGGGCACAGCCCAGGGATATAGTCTTTCAGCGACTCCACAAATGGGCAGAACTCTGGTGAAATACATATTGGTCACCCTCTGGGGCCTCAGTGTGGGTCCTGACACCACTCAGAGTCCATGTGGCTCAATCACATGGTGGCTCTGTACCCTTCACTATTTCTGAGACAGACACAGGCTGAARCTAAAACACATGGAAGAGCTGTGGGACTGTGAGGTGGGGGTTGGGAAAGAGAATGGATGACCATCTCTGATAGGGTGTCCAGCAGGAACTTTGGATAGCCCTGCCAGGGAAACATCCCTTGGAAGATGGGAGGYAYCTACTGCTGTAAGGATATTGTAGAAAATCTTTGACTGAAGTAGGACTTAAGGGTAGAAGTCTTGGCCACCATGAAACACCAACTTCCTCCAAGGATCTTCGCTTTGCACAGAAAGTAGCARCCTCAGGGCTGTGAGCTGACCTGTGCCACCATCTCTTTCCACCCAAAAACAACTATTCAAATCCAGGATGMAAACACTTTTCCTCTCTCCTTCACAGCAAAAACCCTCTCAAAACCTGRCTCCCAGGAGGGAAACTGAAGCAAGAGATCCTGAGGAGAGTCTGGGTAGCAGTTACCAGCTAACATGCCAGAACAGCTGCAGAGATCAGGCAATGAGTGACCAGCTCATGCCTGTAATAGAAGAGGGAAGAAGAGGCCACAGAAACAAGGACTGATCTATCTGAAAGGAAAAGACCAAGTTTGTTGCTTATTCCTTCAGTGTTACAAAGCCAAATGGGGTGCTTATCGAGGCTACAGAAGGCCTGCACMAGGTGAAACACTGGTGTTGTGGCCTGCAGACAAGCAGCCTTTCTATCTGATGAGGGTGGGACCAGCCACTGACACATWGTCATGAGCCCAGAACCCAAAGTGGCAAAACAGAGAGGTCCAGTGTGCTGTGCTTTTCAGTCTTGGTACTCAGTTTTGCACCCCTCAAAGGAGTAAAGCCTTCACTACAGATTGTAGTTATTTCCAGAGCTGCAGGCTCCAGCTGTGGGACTTGGGATATCAATGGCTGCATCCAGCTTTTAGAGCATGCGTAGACAYTGTGTGTGCTACGTGCAGAGGCAAGAGAGTGTGGCCTAAGAAACCCAGCAGCCCTCGTTTGAAAAGCTGCTGGGAACAAGCCCATTTCACCAAGTCCAATCACTTGGACTGTCTGCCCCTTCAGGACATCCTCACTTGCTTTAGTCTTTCTCTCTTCACCCCAGTGATTACAAATGAAGAGGAAAGCAAAGAACAGAGCAAAGAGATGAACCTGGAGAACAGCTGACAGCACTTTTGCTCAGCACAGTGCACTCACATGGCAGGACACAGGTGCCTACAAAGAGAGGGGGCCTAGAACAACTTGATGCAAACAGTAGCCTTAAGCTACTCRTGTCAAAGTGTCCAAGAGAGTGCAATGGCTTTGAGGAATCATCCAGCAATGTCTCACGGTCCCCTGCTACCTTCCTCATTAAACCTCGAACAAAGCTGCAGGGTGTGTTAGTGCACTCCAGCTAGGCTTTCCCAGGGGGAGAAGGGAAAAGCTGGAGTCAAAGACAGTGCAAAGGGCTGGATTCAGACTCGAAAATGGCAATAAAAGGAAAAAGCAGCAGTTGGAGGAGAAACAGTAGAGGCCCCCCTTTTGTCACCATTAACACAAAACCAGGCATACTCTGCTGCTGAGATAGTAGTAGAGTAAGCAACAACAGCCTCCCCCCCACAACTGTATATGCCCTGTTCTCCAAAGGGTGAGCACTTCAGTGGCAGGGATGGTTGCCCAGCCAGCTCAGTGCATCAGAAACAGGCACCAGGGTAGCAGGCCAGCTGGAAAGCAGGAAGTGCCAGGAGCAAGCTTTGGAGCCCTCCCAGCACTGGTGTCACAGATGCTTCTCCTAAGTTCCCAAACCTGAACATGAGCATAATGAGAACTAAAAGGGAGCATGATAGCAGGTTTTGTCCTCATCACCTTGTGACTGGGATTTTAGCATTCCCRTAAAGGTCAGGAAGATTGGGGAAAAGCATGGAAGTGAACCCCTGGTGATCTCTCCTTTAATTCCTGATGTGGCTGAGCAAAGCCCAAGTATCTCCTATATGCCACTTTAGAGGACACGTTTCTCAGAAGCAAAGCTAAGCTCAAATGCGAGGCAGGAGGAACTCTTGGTAGGGCATTAAGTACTTTCAGTTTTTGCACCAAGGACTAAGCTGTCCCTGACTGAAATCTGGCCTAAACACCTGCTGAAAAACCTTTCTGAAAACATCTGCTACTCCTTGCAGCATAAAGTTTTTGSGTTTGAGGGGTGTTTTGGGAGTGGGGTGAGTGTGGACATGACACAACAGGGAAGAGGCAGCACACAGGGACAATCTACCAGTGAGAGACAACTTGCTCTGGCAGCAATAAAAGCATGTGATCTGCATCATAGGCAGGCCATAAAAACACCTGAATCATCCATCATCCTTTTGATATATCTCTTTATCAATTATTTTCTCCAGCATATTTCACTTTAGTATCGGTTGGCATTGGTTTAAAGATTATCTTTAAACTATATTTCACTTTAGTATCTCCAGCATTGGTTTAAAGAAGTGAAAGAGGAAGCCAATATGCAGATGCTCTTTGTGGTYCTCCAACCTTAATTAATTGTGAATTGCTTTAAAAATAATTTAGGACAGTGCTTCCACAGCACATTGCTGAAGTCTGACAGAGTTTATGCTTTAATTTCCCMGAACATGTGCAAAGCTCTCACCTCTGCCCAGCTGTTAACAAAAACCCCACAACCAGTCTCTGTGCTGAGAGGAGGAAATCAGACATGAGAGATTGCTTTTTCTCYCTGTCCACCCCTCCCCTTTCAAGAAATCCTTTGCTCTGCCACCTACTTCTGTTTAAAATCCCTTCACACAGAGAGGTTTGTAGTTAATATGTCACGTGAGGAAACGGTGCCAGCTCCTGCAGTGGGCAGACAGCTGGGGCTCGCTCTTGGAGTCACACCATTAGTCATGGTACTGACAGTTTCAGATGCTGAACTTCTCACAACGGGAAACAAAGTTACCAATTTATTATTTTTAACAAAATAATTGCTTTAATGCAGTATTTAAAATAATTTTTAACATCTGATCAATAAGATACAGTACACAAATATGGAAAATGCCGCACTTTACATAAAAAGTAAAGCTAAGCATTTAATTATACAAAACAATTTTGCCCGATGCCATCAATATCTTGCAAACTATAGTTTAGTTGAAGTACTGCTTTTCTTATGTATATATATATATATATATGCTATATATACACATATATAAATAACTTACAGCATTCATTTACTTTATTTATTTACTACTGTTTCAACAAAAACCAACATAACCGATTCACAACTTAAGTGAATTTGGTAACCATCTCCAGTGGTTCTGACAGTGGAAGATATGTGAATAGTTGCTTCAAGTTTTGAAGCAGCATGCCAAGTAACCATAGGAAGCTTGTTTTTTCAAAGAAAAAAAATTCAGCAGGAAGCCATTCAATAGTTGGTTAGAGCATGATGCTAATAATGTTCTGCATTCAATCCCTGTGCAGGCCATTCACTTAGGAGCTGGACGTGATGATCCTTCGGAAGTCCCTTCCAACTCAGGATATTTTGTGATTCTGTGAATGCAGTCAGTGCCTTTCCCACCAGTCCTGGGAAATAGYCATGCTATACAGTGCTGTGTCATGGAAGGCAACATGTTTGGAGGCTGGGGAGAAGGGTGACCCRGAGGGTTTTCCTTCCACCACAAGGCAGTCTTTACCAGCAAACAGACAATCTTTGAATCTGTTCTAACAGTCTTTATAATCCAGAGTCCTCCTCCTCACTGAATAGAAACAAAGCAACTGTCTAAATACATGCTATTTGAGAAATTTCCCTGTTACACCTCATTAAAGTATTAATATTCTAAAGCAGTGAATCCTGTGCTTTGCAAACACTGCTCCTCTCCTTAAGAGAGTCTTCAGCTGCATAGTTTCAATGCATCTCAAGTTTTCCCTTTTTTGTAGTCAGCACAGGTTGTTTTTGTTAAYTTCTTTCCACATCTGTGCTCAAGTTCAATGCTATTTTATGTATCCWGAGAAGGATAAACTGTTTTTTCTGCTTACCCTTCCTTTTTGGGATCTTTCACTTCTTGTATTTTTAGTAACTCCATATTTTCCCTGAACATCCAAGTATGCCCTAACTACACTGTGTGATGTACTTCAATCACAAGAATGACTAATTTGTCCTCCTTCCCTCAGTCCCTTTCTCAGAGGAAAGACTGAGGGCAATTCAGGCAAAGTGCAGGGTAGAAAGGACCCCTCATTCCTTTTGCCTGCTACTTTGGTCTCCACGAGCATCCAGTAGTAATTCAAAACCCAGAAAATTTTAGATGTTGAGTCAGACAGGCAATACATTAGCATGTTGACTGCTGGCTCATGATTAAATACAGTTGCCATGCTATTSTGTGCCATTATAGTGGTTTCCCTAAATAAGGTTGGATTGGAAGGTGGCACTACACATAGAACAGATGTTGCAGACTCCGGAGTACTGAAGCAAGTGACATACATAAACTAGGGACACTTACCAAGCCCTCGGAGCTTGTAAGACAATTAAATGGAAGCAGGTAGGTGCTTATGTGTGCAGCTCAGTGTTTTCACTGGTTTACAGACTGATTGAAGCCAAATATTATTAAAAACCTTACAGGTGCTAAGTTAGGTATTTAATAAAAATGTTTATCTGTAAACAAGAGTTATCCTTACAACGGATCATTTTCCAGAAACTGGAATTTCAAGACAGTGCAACAATGCTTCAGTGTTTTCTTTGGCAGTAGACAGCAAGGTGAAATGCAAGATTCAAATCACTTCAGAAGAGCACRGTACAAGTGTAGAGAATGCTTCAACTCCCTCTCTTGTTCCATGCAGAATATCAAGTCCCTGAGACAGACACGGGTTACTCTTGGACAGAGCATCTGCTTCGTAAGGCTAAAACCTGATGATCCAGGAGCAATCCTATTACCATTCAAACCCTAAATGGGGAAGAGAGAAAAAAAAAAAAAAACAATCCATCAGAAACATTAAAATTTCATGTAAATACAAGTTTTAATCAAAATGGTTGGATTATACTGCCTAATTGTATAAAACTAGCCTGTTGATGTTCAGCTTGCCATGTTGAAAACAAAATCCAAAAATCTTTGCACATTAGATACTGAAAAAGATAAAGCAAGCATTTGCCAGCTGATGGTTTGTTTCAGTTAAGGCAACCACAAAGTTCTTTCTTTCTTTAAAATGATATTAATATGGCAAGATAAATCACTGAAGCCTGCTAGACAGACACTTGCACTGAGAAGGGACAAGCCAACTACAAAGAAGGTACTAACACTGTACCTGTGCAGAGCCCCAGGTTGTGCACAGCCTCTTTCTACAGCTTGCTCCAGAGGTTTCCATCTCTTCATGAAGAAAACTGCCACTGTGAGTGCACCCTAGCTTTGGAACATGGCCAGGAGAAATTCTCATCCCAGCTATCATCTGTGTTCTGTCCTTTAAGGGAGCAACACATRCTCACATCCAGATATTCAGAACACTGTATCTGAGCCTACCCATCTCAGTCAGCTGCCTTGCCTGGTTATGAAAATACAGTTGGTAGGAGATTATGATGTTTAGTAGTTTTACATTCAAGCTACTGGAACGAGCAACACCCATGCTTTCCAAAATGCCCCAAGATTTATTATTAGGGGTGGGGAGGAGGAAGATTACCATGAGCTGCACAATAGACTGGCTACTTATCTTGGAGCCAATCTGTGCTGCACAGCCAGTCTCTTATCACTACTGGAGGGTTCTTGGTAATGAACGTAATTTGTACAAATACAAGTGCTCAGTCTCTGTAACTTCAGCARGGCAATGCCTGCCAGCATCAACACCACTTGGAGATGGTGTTGCTTGGAYGCAGTGTTAACTATATCAATTCTTACCCTAACACTCTGCAAGACTTCAGCAAAATGACTTTGCCCACTTTGCTTAGAGAAATCTGTTTAAACCCCCCATTTATTAGAAATGAAWACCAGTGCTGGACTACCTATAGCAGTGAATGCTACTGTTGTTACRGTGGAAGCATTGAAATTTTTTAGAAATATAAAGAGATTCACCAGAGAGCACACACTAGCCACAGAAAACCCAGGGCACATTGCAGAAATGGAAGCTGTATTTTTTACAAGCAGCACGCAGGGTATTCAGCACCATTTCATTTGCTTTACAGTCAATACTATTAAACACTATGAAATGCCATCATTTGAAACTTTCAGTTTGTTAAATGGCTCGGAACAAATGTGTGCATGGGGAAGACTGCTGGCCACATTGAACAGAGGGCACTGCTGTCCTGGTAAGACACAAAAGGGTCACAGTTCAAGTTTGTCATATGACAACCCTGAAGGATCCAGGGAAAAGATAGCTCTGCAATGCAGCTGCCAGCACGGGTTGAAAAGGAGGTCAGTCCAACAGGATGCAGCAGAAGGCCCGAGGCAATGTTATAAATGAAACAAACCCCAAGGGTTTTCAGTAACCCAACAGCAATGTCCTTTATAATTCAAAGAACTTTATTGAGGTGAAAGTATTTTCTCTCTAAATAAGTCATTAGACTAGAAGTCTTACCTTTAAAAAGACACCAAACAAAGCYACCTCAACCCTGTTCACTCTTACAAAAAGGAGGCAGACGGCACAAATCCCCCAGCCTGGAAGCTGTTGTAGCTGCAAGATGCTACAACAGGGCAAAGCACCAAGCTGCCTGCATTTGAGACAGTTATGGATTTGTTTACTCTTAAATTCTTACCCATCATGCCCAGTGCAGAGACATAAAGCAATATTATGCTGTAATACCACATCCAAAGCCAAAGCTTATCCTGGGCCCCTTTGCTGGCGAAGGCAGCCAGTTCACAATTCTGAGTTTTCCATAGCATCAATCTGGTTTATCAAAGCTACCGCATACAGCACTTCAGGGGCCAGGAGCTCTTCGACAACAAACAGCCGCTACCACAGATGATTAAAAGAAAAGGTCCTTCTCTCAAAGTACACAATGGTTTAAAATTAAAGAAGCCAACAGACAGGCTGGGTCATCCCAGTCAAGACTGGGACTGCATTGGGCAACTCACTTTTAAGTAAATTTACACAGTGCTAAGCACTATCTCCTTTTAGCTACTGTCTTCACAGTTGTATTGAACCATTGTTTTTCCATGGTTGTGTTTTGGAATTTAGCCCAAGCAGTGGTCTGAGAGCTGCATATCCTAATGAACCATCATGGATACCTCTGGTAATGTCCAAGACTTTACTTAGGAAATGGCCAACTCTGAGCTCTCAAGTTGACACAAGGGGCACTTTAGGGGAGGGTCCTCTGCTGCTCAGATCTCAGAGCCTCCACTTGAGAAAATCCCTATCTGGCAGTAGGTCAGCCTTGTCTGGCCCTAGGCAATAGTCAATAATTCTCTCCTTATACTCTTTCCTCAAAAGCACAGAGCTTTTGAGACCTGAAAAATGCCGGCCCACTCCTTGYTCCCAGACATCTCTGTTATGTTCCTCCCTGTCGGGCAGCAACCACTTTTGTCTTGCTATTTTGGGGGCTTCTTCACTGCTAGTCTTCAGCRTRCCCCAARACACCTTTRTCTATTTCATGGGKAAGTGAAAAGTGCTGCTTTTCAACMAGGTCACAGACAAGTACAAAGATAAGGAAATAGAAAATGCATCCCTGTAGAATCAATTCTAGCAAAGATACTGCAACCAGTCTGTCCCCCGCTTCTGCAACATCCAATTAATTAGTGCTTTAGCTASCAACTTCTTTTTTTGTCTCTTCTTTTTGTAACCTTGAAGTTCCTGCCTTTCACAGAACCCTCACCACCCTGCCTTTCTTCCAAAGGGAGAATGACACAGAGACATGCAGCCCAGGAGGGCCAACAATCAGTGTAGGTTCTACCAGTCAGCCTGACTGACCCTGTTTGTAAGCCAGGTAAGGCACTGCAGCAGTGTARCTCTGCACCGCTGTAAACCTGCTGAGACCACCAGCTGCCTTAAAATCAGCCCCAGGAGGTCACAACAGCAGCAGTCCTGCTTTTGAACTATCCTCACAATTGAGCCCAATAAGCAGCTTTTCCACAGCAGCACTGTCACCCTCAGAGCCTTTTAGACACACCTGACAGAGATCAATTACACTCACTGATCTTGGCAGCAGAACACATTGTGGAACTCCTGCCATAGTCCCAAGCTGTTGAGCAGCCAGTTTTGTTCAGAGGTTGCTCTGGAAACCTGTTTTAAGATCTCTAGAGCTCTCTCCAGTGGCTGGATGGAGAATTAAATACCAACTTTGAGAAGTGAAGAGTGAAATTGATACAGAGCCACCATCACCAACTTACTTCCAGTCTGCAAGGTATCTGGAGCACAGCATATGCAACTTTGGATCATGGATACTGACAAGGATTTCGAAACTGCTCAGAGCTATTCTACAGGCCCTGACACAAAGATGAGAGAGGTCTGCAGAAACCTTCCTCCCCACCAAGTTCCGGTCAGGTTCAGTGAGCTGTTGGTGGAGTACACACTCCCTTCMCAAATTCAATGACTTCACACCAAACTCAAAATTTTAAATTTTAAGCTCTTGGAAGGGAGGCATTTTAAGGGAGAAGAGTGTTCAGTCAAATGTTAAAAGTCAAGSCAAGAGTTCTCATTTCAATTTTTGGTGCAGCATAAACATATTACAGTCCCAGAACCAATATCCCAAGAGAGCGAACTGTTACTGCAGCTCTGCTGCACATTTTAAAAATACCACCAGCAGAAGGAAGCAAAGTCATGAGACACTTTTCAATGACATCTCCAAACACTGAAAAATGGCTGCTGTGTGCAGCAGAGACATTATTGAAAGGTAGTAAGAGCACCTAGTGAATGAAAACAAAAGCATCCAGGTTCAACCCCATCTGTCACGCATGGTCATGCYGAGGTCAGTGATACTGTGCATGCTGTACTTGGTTTCCCAGCTGTAAAACATAGAACACATTCCTGTCTCATAAGAGAAAAAAGGTAAAAAAACCATTAACACATTGTGTTCAAACACTTRCCTGAGTCTCCCCCAGCAGCCAGGGGGAACAGACCCTGTCAGACCCTGAAGAGACCCTGTAATATTTTCGCTTGTACAAACAAGTGCCTAATTTAGGCCAGAGAAAACAAAGTGAAAGAAGTTGATAGTTTGGTGACAAGCCAGGCTACTGATGCTGCCTATTCTAGCAAACCTCGGTCTGACGGAAATACTCCCACATTCACAACAGTAAAATATTACATGATTCAGTATTTATATGATTCTTTTTTAAAAATAAAGTTGGTTGTGTTAGGTTGGGGTCTGGGGATTTTATTTTATTTTTCAACCTTATAGACCATTAGGGTAGCTCAAGCCAATGGGGGAAAGATTCAGATTTCTATATCCAGGCTGATTCTCATGCAGCTGAAAACAAACATGTATTTATGATGTTATCTGCAGCCTACAAAAAAGCCTCACGAAGCTGTCAGATCTATATAAAACTCCATTCAACTACACATTTTTCTTCAGATTTCATGGCAACATTCCTACAAGTCCTTTCAAATGTAGGCAACAACATGTTTTACATATTGAAACAAATTACTGTGAATGCAATGTCAGTTTATTCACTATTATGCCCAAGATTCATGTACGCATGTCACTTCGTATGGGTACATCAGATGCTTAATCTGTACCTGGAGGTAATGAATACTATACAAATATGTCATGTTAGTTAATAGACAATTATTAAGCTGAAATTTTCTGGCTCTTTGCCACATCATTTTAAGCAGTGTATTGTCAACTAAATTATAAATCTCTTGACCCTTCACATGTCATCAACATTTGTGCATTACCAATATGTTCAGCCTAGAGCTACAATGCAATTAGTCATTTAAATTGCAGATATCTTTCACATATAAGAAGAATTAAGTTCATCTCTAGCACAGAGAAGGCACGATATGGGCCAATGAACTGTATTTCTGAAGTGTGTGAATGGCAGTCGAGAATATTTTTGCCTATTTACATGGGGAAAAAATTCAAATCAAGTGTATGGCCTAGACTGACAGGAGCCAGGAAATTCAGTACAGAAACCGAAACTCTCTAGCTGACAGAGCTGTGCTTAGTTAAGTCTTGAAAAAGATAACTAAGAAGCTGAAGACATTTTATAATTGCAGTAACTTTTAGATCCCTTCTTCCCCAAAGGTATGACCATGTCATAGACACTTCAGTTGTCCAAGAGTTTAAATAAGAACCAGAAATTGAAATCAAGACTCTGCATATATTAAGCATATGCAAAGTAGAAAAAAMCTCACCCTCCAGTATCACTTCAGACCTGTGGGCTGGGGGAAGGGGTGACAGAGACAGAAAGAGACAGAGAGAATGTAAGGGAAACTGCTGAAATGTAGAAATATTTTTGTCGCCTGGTTATGAACACCTACTTACATATAAGTAGTCCAATTTAAAGTGATTGCTTTAAAATTAATTTTATGCAGCTTCTAAGAAAATACTTCATCAGACTATCATGTACCAATGCCAAAGACCAGCAGTGCAGGCAGTGGCCTCATTGCACAGGGAGCAGGAAACCTATCATTTGCAACAGAGTCAATTCATGCCTTAAAATTCACACTTAGTCATATCCTTAACACCAATACAGAAGCTGATGAATTATGCTAATGTGTTCTCCAATCAGAAGAGCTTATGGCCAAAAGGTGGCTGTAGCTTCTACAGCTACCACTTATAAGAGCATAAACCTATATATTTCTTAACTTCATACACCCTTTCTCGAAATGCAAAAAAAAAAAAAGAAAAAAAAGCACAGCCATTTGACTGTCACACACACACAAAAAAAGCAAATCATGTCTCTTCAGCACTCACTTGGAAGAGTTGGGTTTAATTCCATTCTACAGAACGGACTTGTTGCTCAAAGGCTTAGCTCTTCCTCAGTCATCCTAAAGAGCATTTCCAAAGCTTAAATAAGCACCATATACAGAAAATGTTTAATCAACATGCATACCAGCGTCCCAAAGCTGAAAAGCAAGAAGGGTAAGTTTAAGTTCTGCTAACAATGATCAGATGTGGCASACAAGAGAAAATGACAAGCTCATTTCCTCCACCCACAGTCAATACTAAAAATGAAACAATGACCACTGTGGTAAAAAAGGCATTTCTCCCATTTTTGCTTGCCAAACTTCTTTGCAGAAGGAGAATGCAAGCTTATGTGTGGACTGCTGTATTAAATGTGCATAACCCTGGAAGTATCACATTATTTTAAGTATGTTGGCCAGGGCTAGAGGTTTGACAGAAGGAAASTACTTGAATGGCTCTGGACTGCCCACAGGATATCAGCTGCATGATTTACTTATGTAGCAACTACTTGCAGCAGCTTCAGTTTCCACAGCAAAGCCAGACTGTGTCAAGGCAAGGCCCACACTTACTAACAGAGCAACCAGTCTTGGCAGGGGACAGAACAGACACAAGCAGTGTCTGGAAAGAGGAATTTCCTTGGATGCTGTTGGATCTGGCAAAAAGAAAGGACACACAATGTACATCCCTGAGTCAGTCAGCGGAACCAGCCTGGAAGAAAGCAAGTGAAGAACATAGCACCAAAAGCACTTTGGGGCAGGACAGACTCCATCACTTCCCAGTACTTAATGTGTTACCATGGAGCCAGAAAATAAATGAAAAGCAAGCAGTCTACCCCAAAAAATTACACAGCAGTACAAGCATCTAACTAAGTCTTCCCGTAGAAAATAGAAAGGCCCAACCACAGTACTCCAATGACGACCATAAGTATAACAGACAGTACTTTCAAAAACATCTGCAGACTTTTCCCCTCCCTGTTGCACGATTCTGCACAAATACACAGCTCTCAGTTCAAAGCCAAGACGAACGTGCACCCAAGACACCTCTGAATAGAAGGAAAGAAAGTTTCAGGACTCGGAACTGTCATCTTCAAATTTCTAAAACTCCAGTTACAGCGGGAATGAGACAAAGCTGTTTTCAAAATGTCTTTGTCAACAGAAAAGCAGTAAAACTTAATAAAAACATTAAAAAATCCTTGACTACTTATCAGCATTGAAAACATTATGGGGCGTGTTACCAACTAATAAAAACTATGAAACAGAACAAAGAACTGGGAAAATGAGTCTGTGGTTTCAAGTTTACTTTTTTATTATTTGTTTTAGAAGTGTCCTCCCTTCCCAAGATGAGTTAGTTTTCAATTCTTCCTACTCTTTTAATTCATKACTGTTTACCACATGCCCTCAAACTAGGGGGAGGAGAGGTGGGTAACAAATGCACAAACCCCAAGACACATATAAATCAAATCCAAAGGCCTCTCCCCCYCATTGTATCCAAAAGTGTCCACAGGGATAAAAATCAGAGAGATGAAGATATTGCCACCTCTGGATTACAAGTAGCACCAATTAACACATTTTCACAATAGAGCGGTTTTCTTACCAGGGCTTTCTCAAATTACTCCTTCTGAACAATACAATTCAAATGTTAAGCTGCAGTGAAGAGAACATGCAAAACTACCCAAACCAGAGTTTCCAACAAGAAAGGAAAAAGAATTCCCATTATACTGATGCCTTTTTTTTTTTTTGTTAATTAGGCCTAAGGCATTAGGCTTGTTTTTCATTCCATGATCATCATGGATTTGTCCCTACTGCTACTTCAATGTTAGAGATACATAAGCAATCATGGCAAGATATAGTTTACTTCTTTCTATATTGCTTTTAAGTCCAAATTAGTTGATAGGCACTCCTCTSGACAAGAGCCTCTTTGTGTACTTGTTGCACTATGAGGTGATGAGGCTGCTGGCAAGCAGGCTTCTAGGTGGAATGCTAGCATCACATGCTTGTGTCACCACASGTTCTAGTTACCAAATTAAAATGACCTGGTCTAGGTCTCCTGGAAAAAACAAGTAAAGAAAGCACAATTTCAGAGATCAAAATAAGATGAATGTGCAGGAATCATGTGCTCAATTATCTCGGGAAAAGGACTTTTCAGAAGAGGTGCAAAGCCAAGCGCCGGAGTGTGGAGAAATAGAAAACCTTGGGCTGAAGAATCATCCCAGTTAAACRCAGATACTCATTTGTGAATAAGTCAGCTTACCATGCTCCCTAAAAGGCTGCTTTTAGCCCCTCACATTTACTGCAACAGTAGGCAGCAGATCCAACCAACCCAGTCTGTTGAACTGAATTTTCCCAGTATCCATTACATTTTGGTACGGAATAAAGAAAGGCAAATATGCGACAAATTTGCTTTCACTTTTTTAATACATATTGTAACTGATTCCCCATCTCCCCAAAAGCCTTAGGGCTTCAGTTTGCACCAAYAATTGCTTAAAACAATTCCTTTCCTTTAATTATTGCAGTAGGCAACCATATGAAGAAGGTGTACAGAGCTAACATGGCCATTAAGAGACACAAACATTGTAAAAGGAACATTATSYCAAGAAAGTTGAAGYCTTAGTTAAAAATCTTAATCCAGTYAGCATTAGTGATTTCACTCAATAAYATTAAATATCATTCATATTCAGGAGTAACTTCTTCCAAYATAGCTGTCTACCAAGTTATTAGGCTTTAAAATAAAAATAAARGAAAGTCACAAGAGTATTATGCACAGATTTACTTTGTGCCATTGCAGTCTAGAATGTGAGAACTTCTAAGATTATTTGAGAGTAAAGCTGTATTTTGTCTGTATTTGCAATTTGAAATGAGAAAGCACATTCTGCCTGTTTAAATTATTCTCAGACAGGTTGCCCAAAAAGATGATTTTAAAGATGCCCAAATGTGTATCAGCCTAAGGCCATATTGTACTTGCTTTCAGTTTCAAAGACCTCCTTTCATCTCTGAAGAATGGAATGTTGTTTACTGCTCAGGATGTTTTGCCATGTTATCATGAATGTATTACAAATGTTCTGCTTCTTGAACTAGAGAGTGTTTGTCAAAACCATTCTTTATTCAAAAGAATACATGAGAAGTATTCAATACATGAGAATACTTCTCTACATGAGAAGTCTTAAGCCTTTTATAAATCCTGTTCAGATATATTAGGACACTTAAAACATTTAAATCTAAACATCCTTCTCAATGATTGCTATCCTGCATAATTTCACAAAATAGAAAAGAAAACGTCTGCAAAGAAATGCTTTCTGGTAGCACGAAGCCTAAGCACTAGGCACTGGAATGTCAGCTTGCATGCAAGAAGCAAAAATAGTTTCACTGTCAGAATTAGTTTCACCTACTGCCYTTAAAATTCAGTCTAGTATGGCAATCTATGCTTAAAATACAGCAGGTAAATTTGAGACAATGAAATGTTATCAAWGTTTATGGTCAGTTTTAGATGCGTCATATCTGCATTGTTTTAAAGTGGCAATGTAGAAAACCGACCGCCAGCTTTCAACAGCAACACTGTTATCTGTCTCGCCTTGGCATAATCTCATGAAGCTTTTAATAAAGCAGACATACCACAGATTATGAGAAATAACTGAAAAGTACTTAACAGGCAGACTTGTTAAATATTCAGAAACAAATCCGGCGATAATTACAGAAAACCACTACGAAGAACAGGAATAGTTACTCGATAAAAGCTTGGGGGAAGATGAGAAAAGGATGGGGAAAACTGTTCTTGTGCTAGACGGATTTTTTCAAGTTTTTCCAGTGGTATTRTAAAAAAAATAACCATACATTTAGCTTCATGCGAAAGTGCATTWAAAAAACTTCAAAGAAGAGAAGAAAAGCTGCTCAAAAGCTGTGAAYKCTACTTTCTGCAGCTCGTTTAGAGACAGATTGCTTCCCTTCACTTGTGGTTAACAGGGAGTATTCAAAGCCCTAATTCTGTATCCACAGAAAAAAAWAAATTAAAAATTCACTGAAACAAGTCTATCTCACCTGTTTAGTGAGGCCCCTTGTCACAGTCCAGATGAGTACAAAACTACAGGACATATGCCACCACYGTCTCRGTTACACTGCAAATAACTGAGGACAAAGATAACAAGGACCCTCCCAGATWCCACTATGCAAAAATGATACAGTATTTTCAWCCCTACTATCTGTTTAAGCTTTCCAAGCCACAAGAATGGAAAAGACTTAAGGTTCACCAAAAATGATAACTTCACCACCACCACCTCAGTTACTTTCCAGACTCCTACTCATTGTGATTATGTCAGGCCAAACAGCCTCTCATTTGAGCAACATTGAGGCTTCATGATAAAGAGGGGCAAAACTGACAAATGACAGCCCACCAATTTCTCACACCTCCAGAAAAGATGATGACCTCTAACAGAAGTAGGCTGTCAGWCTCCTTGGAACGGACCTCAGCAGTCACAAAAGCTTCCCAGGTACCAGAAACAGTTACTCTGCAGCACACTAAGAGATTTGCTCAGAAAAAAAAAATTGTAAAAAGCACTTTCAATATTCAACATGAGCCAGAGGAGATGATCTGGCTTATTGCAGGAAGTGAACGGTCTAGCTTTACTGATTTATTTACTGCTTTTTGGGAGAACCTAGCCAAGGTGAATTCACGGAATATTTGAGAAGAGTCCCTACATATTGTGCATAGATAAATGCCCACAGTCAAATGTCAAATCAAGATCCACTTCAAAAGCCATCCAAACCAGCCACTGTGAGTTCAGCTGAGGGACCATGACAACTACCTGGTGTGGAAGGTCACCACAGCAGGTTACTGTGCTTGGTTACTCTCCAGTAACCAKCTTGGTTACCCTCCAGTGCAGATGGAAATTTCTGAGTCATCATTTCATTCAGACGTTCCGACACAGCACTCTTATGCATTCTTTCCTTTAACACACAATTACACGTCCCCATCAAATTTRCCAGAAACTACCTTTTCAAGCACATAACACACAAACTAGGTTTCCTACAGAATGCAACAAACCCTTTTGTGTGAGAGAATTCTTACTTCTTCCTGGAGGGAAAGATAAATATAACTCAGTATGAAGACACAACATCATGCAAGTCATTGCAAGCCATGTCTGTACCTCGAGCCCAGATCCAATGTTTGTTGAATCCAACAGTCTTTTCTTCCTTGGTCCAATAGCTGCCAAAGCTGTCAGGTTGGCTTCTCTTTGYTGCATCTGTGCTAATTCCAACTGTTGCATCTAATTAAAAAAAAAAATCAACGTTAATCATGATACACATTATCTTAAAGGATTTGTTCTCTTTATAGCTGTTTCAGACAGCTCTGCACTTCCTACAGAAACTGCATTTCACAGCATTGTTTCCTTCTTTCTTGACACTCTTCATGAATTCCAATGTTCAGTCATGCTTGGAGCTCTATGGACAGCACTGGGTAAGTAACACCTTTAATGGAGACCACACCATGGTATCAATGCAGCCTTAAAAGGAGCCTTGCAGCTGGTTTCTTGCCTCATAAGCTTTGGTGTTTCTGATTAACAGAACATCTTGATCTCAAMTGMTTTATGAAGCTGGATTAGCATTAAAAATYGACRTTATGGGTTCTGTGACCTGGACATAYTCTTAATTCAAATTCTCAATTCCTGACTGCACAAGCAAGGTACTCAGTTTCCTCACGTTGTATCACCTGAACCCAGCACATAATATTGCCACAGTGAAACACTGTACTACGCAGTTTAACAGGATGCTGCCAGTTGACTGCTAGTCCTTCTTTTCCCASTACATATCTGAATGTTCAGGAAACATCTGAAGCAAGGTAGAGATACAGTGCATGTTTACCTGCACTCACCTCCAAGACTGCTGAACACTAAGAAATCATTGGAAACAATTTTCACCTGTGTTAGGGTAAACTTGGGATGGGATGGAAACCCACAGTACAGAGCATTAAAATAAAAAATAAAAAACTAAAAAGTTTTATTGCTGTATTTTGATATTCATTCTATTCAATAATTTTAGATGCCAGCTGCTTAGAAGCTCAACCCAGTCTGGTGATAGACTTACTATCCTGGATCAGACACCTTGCTAATACAACTACATTGCTTCCAGATCCACCAGCTGCCCAGGTGGAGAAGCCAGGTTTTCAAAACACAAACCTCTGGTTTGGTGTCAGCCCTTGGATGATCTGACCTGCAATTAGTACAGCTCCTTAGCCCTTCCTCTCCCCATTCCCAGGACTTAAAATATTGTTTAGATGGGAATTCTCTGCATGGATGTGTGTGCACATCTTAAAAAAATTAAAGTACAACCATACCACGGGTACGAAAGAATCAAATCTCCTTCCCTCCCCCATCATCAAACCAATAAATTACGTGAACTTCCTCATCCAGTCAATACAGATATCTTGCTTACCAAGCTTGCAACACTATGATTTTGCCTGCTTTATTGCTCTCAGAGATCCCACTTGGAGAGGAGAAGATCAGTTGGTAACTGACCTTGCAGCACCTATGTGGTATAAATCCCCTGCTTGCTACCACTTAAATAAAGATGCATCCACAACAAAAAAAGTACTTTGGCGTTTGGGGTGAGTGTTTTGAAGAAGAGCTTTTAGCTGGGTGGTTTCTGGGTGGATGTTGTTACAAGCCTTATTTAATTTCATATAGACTTTAGTGATGCTAACAGCCTACATCAAATACTGCAGCAAGTAGGCTATTTAAATAAAAACAGTATTTCAGGACAAGATTCCTAAAAAGACAATGTTCCCTGGAAGACTCAAACTATTCATATACTCAAGGTTTTTTAGCAGGAATCAGGGAAAGCAAGATGTTGAGAGTAGAGGTTTTGGGGGATTTGCTGTTTTTTTTTTCTTTTTTTTGGATGAGACATATGTTTCAGTTTTGATAACACAACTATTTGCAATTCAGTTTTGATCACCCTATGCAAGCTTTTATTATAGAAACACAATAGTACATCTCCAATGCCAAATACCATCACCACACACTATTCTTACTTTTGTGTGCAGTGTGAACACAACCTAACTTATAAGAATTCACTCCATTCACTCAGCTCATTTTTTTCCTCACGTATACAGTACTGCTTTCAAAAATACTTTAGAGACTATAAACTTTCAAACTAGTATTTTACAATTGTCTGAGGTTAACTTCAGCCAGCCTACTTGCATAAAATGTTTAAGACAAATTTCCTTTAATCTCAGTCTTGAATATGTAGCTTTATATTCAGGAACACATTGCAGCCAATCGGAGAGGGGGAAAGTGAGACTCAATCCAAAAAATAGTTTGAAACTTCTCAAAATGTGAGAGATTGAGGCTTAGAAACTATTTAAGCAGGAGCAATAAAATTCTTAGAACAAAGTGTTAAATCTCAGCAATAAAATGCTGAAATTTTCTGGCAGAGGCAGGTGCTGACTTCCAACCTCAGTTGTCCAAGCCCCCAACACCTGGATCCACCCCTCCTTACAGGCAGGGACAGAGCATCCCTGCAGATGTAAAGTATTCCTTCCTGCCAGCAGTGTAGTTCAGTCATCACAATGGTCACACACACACCACAGTCTTGTTGCCATGAGAAGACACATTACAACATGCCACGTACACAGTACCCTTCTGGGGAAAGATTAAATTCCTAAAGGCTACAGTGAAAAAGAAGACCAGAAGGGGAAAGATGATTTGCTTTAAGAATCATTACACTTAAAGTGAAAGGATTTTTAAAGCCATTAAACTCAAGACAAAGCAAAGCAAAACAAAAGCCTTTATCAGTCTAACTTGTGCTTCTGTCCCTGGGAATCACTAGAGAACATATCCCTTTTCTCTCTCCACTCTACAAAACACACGCCAACCAGCTTTACTGCAGTTAGACTTGTGAAAAACCTGTGGCTGCTGCACCTCTGGCTTGAAGCAGCATTGAAATAAGCCTCTCTCTCCTTTCTACAGGTGYTGCTGCTGATGGGCAGCCATGGTAAGGTGTGAGGACAAGAGGAAGAGTTATGAATTAAATACCAAGAGGGCTTTTGTTGGCATCAGCATGTGGTGGAGGGGACTGGGTGGGTTGAGGCTCTCATGGTGCAGCACCAGGATGCTGCCTGGGCTGAGGACTGGGCAGTGCCTTGGCACCATCACTATTTATCCCATGGAATTCAAGCAGACAAAGTGCGCGGCTGCCACAGACACTGCAGGAGGGAGCACTGCTGCTGGAGGACAGTGCTGGCAGGGGTAACAAAGCACAGGATGACACTTGGGGGACTGTATGGAAAAGCTGTGCTTTCCAGAAGCAAAAATGATGCATCTTTGACCAGTCAGTTCCCAAGACAATGCYGGAATCATACATCATTACCAAGATCTGCTCTCTCCAATACATTTTCCACCTCCTAACTAGTCAAAGGATTTTTCAAATCGTACAGAATCTCACCAGGGTTTTGGAGCAAAAGGAAAAAAAAAMCATAGTCTTGCTGCATTCTACACATCTCAGGGATTTTTCTGAGAACATAATTAAGACAAATGAATTTAAACACTCAATCTCTATAATGGACTCAACAGATCCCCATTAAGTGATATGGGCAGGCATCCAAATTACCCTGCCGAAGCCAACAAAATCATCTTTTCATCAAGTTTTGTTCCATTAAAACACACAGATTAAATGTCTAAACATTGTGCGAGCAGTTAAAAGCACAGGATAAGGAGAAGACAGCCAGATAATGTCAAGGGATACCCGAGGATAGTGGCTGGCTAACTACTGCCAGATTTTCCTAAATAAGATTAGGAAGGAGCAAGAGGTGACTATGTGGAGTCAAATCTTTCTTTAACAGTTAGCTTTGTAGCACATAGGTTAGAGAAGGAAGATCACTTCAGCAAGGAACAGTAAAAGCAGTATATACACTTTATTAAAATATAACATAGAGAAGCTGCACGGTTTCCCTCACAGAGGGCAGTTTTATTAACATTGGAGTCTTTGAGTACAATAGGATACAAAGAGAAACTGTCATACCCAGGTGAAATCATACCATCATACCCATCTTAACAACAGATTAATTTTCTTCCTTGAAGATGGGAGTGAATGATGGCAAATCCAGAGGAGTGGGGGGAAGCTGCACCATACACTGGACCCCCAAACTGGCAGGCTGCCCCCTCAACCTGACTTACTTCATCTGCTGAAAGACTCTGCTATTCCACCACAGCACAAGAGCCCAATATGCTCTATTCAAAATTCTTTCCCCAAGAAGGGCATTAAGAGGGGACAGGTTCCAGGCAAGTGGCAAATGGATGTTCATGCTTCTTTTCCTCCCCCTTTCCGATTTTCACATATGCTAAGAATTGCAGTACAAAGAGTTCTAAAAACCTGTGTATAAAGATCAAATTGCTATGAAAACGTCTCAGAACTTGTAAAATAGTCTTTGTTGCTGCTGGCCTTTTTAATAATAAAAATAGGGTTTAAAGTCTGGTCTTGCAGCAAGCAGGAATCTCTAGGGTGACACAATAACCATTTTAGTTAATCTGACCTGCAGCAGAAATCAGGAAATAAGGTATGTTTTAAAGTCCTCCCTTATAGTGAAATGGCATTTGCAGCATGGCTGTAATCACACAAAATGAAAGGTTTTAAAATTGACCTCTCTGTTCTTCACTCAATCCTYTGAGAAAAGTATTTCTTTTCATGCWCACAGAAATTCTCTCACTTCTGYCTCACACCCCRCATTTCAGAAAATACTCAAAATCTATTTTTACTATTATACCAATGACATTTTTGAGGCACTTTAATATTAAAAAATAAATTTCAAGTTGTATAAGAAGACAAGATGTACTTCAGCTGTGAGATGCTGAAACTTTTACTTAAATCAATACTGCAGATTGGTTTCAAACTCTTTTGGTTATGAAGCACGTGATAATGTGGTTGCCTGCCTTATCAGAGTCCCAATAATCCAAGTTATGCAAATCTCGAGGTTTTCCCTAAACACAAAAAAAATCCCTTAAACACAACCAATAAAAAGGATACCCTAATACAAATAAAGCCAGCTAATCCATTACATGTACAGAACAGGGTGGCTGTATTGCCAAAGGTGGGGGGGGGGAAAGAGCAAAGAGTATTCACATAGATGAGTAAATTCACTTTGGAACAGGAGTAAATGAAAGCCTTTATGTCTGGTCACAAAGTGCCCAGCACAGGATTCAGGTATTTGGTATAAGCTTTTATAGAAGATAAAGTACATGAAACATTTACTCTCTAGATCCTCAAAAAAATGGTTTCACCAGGGGAAGTTTTTGTACAGGTAGAGGTGAGATTATTTGTCTTAGCCAGGGCTCACAGAACCTTATAAAACAGTAAAGAGAAATAAAGTAGCCTCAGTAACAGGACTGAGGTTACAGAAAAGCCAGACAGGCAGCCCTTGTCCAGCAGATGACATGCCAGCATCGTGCTGGCATGAGAAATTCATACCAATGTCTGCTTCTGCAGGCACTTCAACAAAGTACTAGGAAACAAATCTGAGGAGCAGAGAAAAGAAATCTCTCTTCATTTGAATGCTATGAACTTATGCTTAGAAAAAAAAAAATCCCCAAAAAATAACAACAAAATACAGCCCTGTGGATGTAAATGAGCTCAGAAGAAATGCTGGCAAGACAGATGTGGCTAAACACCACAATTCTGGACTTGGTTATAATATTCTTTCAATGTAAGACTTAAAAGTGTATGTACAAGATATAGGGTTTAATATCAAGCAAAAAGTGGGGATGTCTCCACACATGACATTATAGGCAGACAGAGTACAGGACATATTAAATAAATATTTAAACTAACAGAAGAACTGGCAGGAAAGGAAACCAGGGAAGGCTGAAGACAACTTAATGTATGCCTAAGGGTTATGTGTGCTATCCAGCAATAAGTACATCAGGAGTAATAAAAGCACTAAAGGAGATGAACAAGAATTTGTATAAGACTTGCGGGGAAAAAAAAAGAAATACAGGCATACAAAAGAAGCAGAACCTCCTAATTCTATCAGCTTCCATAATTAAAAAACTAAACAATAAATTAACAAATAGTAAAATTCAAAGTAAGTCAAAGAAACTGTGACCAAATTTCAATGTTTACCTTTTTCTAGCTTGCATATGTGAAAAAACCTCAAGACCTATATGAGTCTTTTCTTGCCCTTTACTGTGTGTTTTTAAAGAACTAAATATTGAGGTACCTTTTTAGTGGGGCCTCTTGTCCCACTGAAATGACTTTTCTCTTTTTTGTATCCATCCTCTTTTTCTGACCAGCTTTTTCAAGCAAGGTTTCACTGGGCTTCATTGTGTCCTCCATTTAGTGCTTTGAAAGTTGTCTACTGCTCTCAGTCACTTCTCCCTTCATTGTCTTTGGAAGAAAGAGCTGCAATTTTTTTCACATTCCCTTTAAGCATTTTAAGGAACTTGAGAAGAAAATGAAAAATAAACCTTAAAAATCTGCTTTCAATCCCAAGCCTCTCACACTGGTTGTCATAAAGCTCAATGAGCATTACTGCCTCCAGCCTCTACCTTTCCTATACAAAATTTTCTGCCCTACAGGTTGAATGCGGCTGAATAGCAGACATCTCATATGGGGGACATTCTCTGAGGAAAACTGACACTTGGAGGCTGCATATTTAAACATTTACCATCCTCTCCTCTTGCCTGTAATGCAATTTCTCTTCTTGCAATTGCTTCCTTTCAAACTGTTTTAATTAGCCATACAATTAGTTTCCACTGACTTTTCCCTCTGTTGTAATTTAGATTWAACAGCAGAAAGGCAGAATAGCATGCACTGGTTTGAAATGCAGTCCTGGCTTATAATAGGGCTATATATAATTGTGTAGATTTCTTTCAGGTTAATATTCCACATACCTGCTTCAGTGATCGAACATGCCCTACCTTGGCTGTGCCCCCCAAGACCATGAGCTTTGTCTGTCTAAMAGGGTGCAATAAAATGTCTTGGAGAACAACAGAGCATTCTTCCAGGATAGCCCCAAAGTAATCTACCCACAGATGGAGGTGGAAAAAAAAATCCTTCAGCTGATATTTGATGTTTCCTAATATATAAAGTCCACACAAAGAAAAAAGCCAGGGCACAGTGACTTCTTGACTCCTTATTTTGTCCACTCTTGCTAAGAATTTCCTACATGTTGGAGTGTGTATTGCCTTTCACCAGTTTTTTGGTTTGCTTAACCATTACTGCTACATTTCYGTGCAGACGCATCAGCTTGCTTTTCTTGGAGGCCCAGGGAAGCTCTTGGGTGTCTGGCATCCTGCATCAAGCTCTCTATGTGCTTTCAGACATTGCCCATTGCTGTAAGGACAAGAAATAGGCTACAGCACCCCACTCCAGTGCAACACATTCCACAGGTTTTGTTTCAGATGCTATCACTGAGGAGAAAACTGTTCAATGAYCATCAGCAGGAGGTGTTTCTCCATCTTATCATGAAGCCCACCCAACACTTCTTGGCAGAAAACTCTCTGGATCTTCATTATCATTTTCTTTTTGTACTTTSAGACCTAAAATCTCCTCTRTTAGCAAGTTTCTAATCTAAGGCCWTACTTACAACTGGTTATGTGTCCATTCTCCGTCTCAGACAAACTGAGAAAAGGCTATTTGAAAATCCAAGAACATGCTTAATTGAGTTTTGYRGGGGGTTGTTTTTCACTAAAGATRGTTGTTACCTYCTTYCAGCCWRATGGTTTTAGGGTATTCAATGCAGYGTCTCAGCTACTCTTTTCTTACATTCCTCYAAAACACCAATATGAGTGTCAGAAAGAGGCATTTGGTTCGCTTTTTAGCTCGCCCAATCATCTAATACTTCAAGGAACCTCCATTCCTGACTTCCTCCAAAACTTGTAAAGCACCAAATCTCTGATGATAGTCCTTTGTAATTTGTAAGGCTACAATGCAGCTACTAAAATTTATGTCTCCTTGATAATCATGGTTTGTTTTTTGTTTTTCAAAACATTCAGAAGCAGGTAAGAAACACTATAGAATAATAAAGATAATATAAATCAGGCAATTAAGCAGAAGCTCTTACGATGTCACTTGAAGGCTCATTAAAAAATCCAGTTGATCACAATGAGTTTTTATTTTGCTTGCAACATTTTATACTTGTATTTTGAGAGGTTATGGTTAACTTCTGCCCAGTCACAAAAGTGGTCTTTAGTAATTTGAACCACTGGGTCCAGAAGACTAGATAGAGAAGCAGCAGAGAAGGAAAAAGATAACAAACAGCTTGAAAATATGAGTTGGAGGCAGTAAGGCAAGCAGCAAAGAATCAGGTTACAGTAACTTGTTACCTGAGAAYGTGAGAGGAAATTAGGGAGTTAGAAGGTTACATGAAACAGGAAAAAAAAGATGGTAACTATTGAGAAGATASYATAGAACAACCAAAATTCAGTCATYATTWTGTAAGACCCAGAAYGCACTGGAATCATGCTGGCTCTTTGTTTGATGTTTTCAATAGGGTTTTGTCCCTACAAAAACCCCAGGGCTTGCTATTTTCCTTTCAGTCAGTTTATACTAAAGGTAGTGAATTTTCTCATCCACTGCTGCCTTGTATGTGTCAAAAAAACGCAYGAGGAACGAGGGAGTGGGAATATCTGTGCAGCTGCAAGCCAACAGAGCTGCTGACAGAGCAAGGAATGGGGCAGGCAGATCTGCTGTCCATCAGGTGCTTGCTCCACACACTCCTTCCCTAGCTCGAGATGCAGCTGCTCCCCTTTATCCACTGTCAGGCACTGCCAGGTGACACAAGGTAASAGCAGGGATAAAGGTGGCTACTCCAGAAATAAGCAAAGATGCTCTCAGTGAAGTACCTGTTTGCCTGCTCAGCCCCAAGCAGCAATCTTGCCCAGATATGTTCTGAAAGGTTTGCCCAGGCTCTCAGCCTTAAGCTTCCTGARGACTTACTACAAAAGCACACTCACTTTTCTTTAAGAGGAAGGACAGAAGTACAAAAAAAATAGGAAAAATTCGTTCACCAAAAGGGTTATCAAGCATTTGAACAGGCTGCTCTAGGAAGTAATTGAGTCACTACCCTTGGAAGTATTTAAAAATGTTTAGATGTGGCACTTAGGGACATGGTTTAGCRATGGTCCAAGACTTGGCAGTGCTGGGTTAACAGTCGGACTTGATGACCTCAGAGGTCTTTTCCAACCTAAATGATTCTAAGGGATCAGCGGTTTCTGTTTAGAATTATACTACACACTGTTTAATACTGACATTTTTACAGGTCTTCTGGGATGCACTGTTCATATGGCTGGCTTGCACATTTGACMGTATCCTACACCTACTCAATTTAAGAAAGCTCATTTCAGAAAAGGGGATGAAGCTACAGATAAACTATAAATAGAGCAACGAAAATCACATCGACTGAACATTTTCTTTGTAACTGGAAGCACCGAAGTAAGTAGAACAGGAAATACCAGAAACCACCTAAAAAAATATGGTTTAATAGTGCAAATATCAGGGACAATGACAGGACTGTATCCKCTCAGTCTGAAGAGGCAGATAAGGCAGAATGAAAAACAGGGGTAATTTACCCAGACTGCAGGAACGCCACTGTACAAAGAGCTGGTCCATGAGGAGAGCAAGGACAAAATTCTTGAGTGCACAAAGCAGCAGCCTGGGGCAAGCCTTGCAACTGTCTCAGAAGGAATGTGCACTTTCCATAGGTATTAAAATCTGCTGAAACAGGTGAAAGAGGGAAGTAAATACAGACTTAATTCATRGCAAGCTATGTAGGCTAAGAATATAGGAAAATAAATGACTTAGCATAGGGGAAGTTTGAGGCAATAGGTCATGCAAAAAGGGATGAAAAGGTCACAGCAATTATGTATAGCCTTTYRGATAAAAGAATCCACTGCAGAGTCKYTGGATGTACTTCCAGCAATGTKAAGAYGTTGCTTCCAGCTACTGGATGACAGCACATCCTGGATTTATAAGTATTCATTGTCAGGATGTACACCCTGCATGTTGGGAAGCTTTGCTTTAGAACATGCTACAGTGCCAKTACCCCACACCCTCTCCCTTCTCCCAGGGGATCATCATCAACATATAAAAGACAGCTTTGAGGGAGTAAGGTCCATATTCATTTTTAAAGAACTATGAGCAGACAATTAGATCAGGCTAACCAGCAGATACTCGACCAGAGTGACCTGGAAAGGATCTGCTTCCAGCTGACAGAGGTATCAAAGTTTCCAAGTTTGATTCCTTAGGAGCAGACTAACCACATGACAAGACAGACAAGGGGAAGCCATTTCAAGCCTTCATCCCAGTGTACACCGTGCTTCTGTGTTACCAGTTTTAGTCTAGGGATATTAGTTGATTTTTATTTTGCTCCTATTCCAGTTCTATTCATGCTTGCATTTTTTTCAGTGCAAATGCGTGCTGAGGAGTTTTCTCCGAACTGTCAATAAGTGCTAAATTTTTCCAGCTGCATTTGCTTYCATTTCCACTCCATCTTGAGGTGGTCTCAGATGAAAACGCACCACTGGCACAGAAGGTGGGTGTCCCCATTATCCACGTGGAKCTTGGAGAAGCTTCTGGCTGCCTCATTCTCTGGAGAACAAAGCAGCAGGGCAGAGGGCAAGTGAACACCAACACAAAGATCTGCATGGCCCCAAGAGGTACATGTTCCTCCTCTTCTGGTGGAGCAGTTGGAGACTCACTCTGGGAGCAGCACAGCATGGAGAAACAGGCAGGGCAAAGTGTGATGCAGGTTGTGCCAAACCTAGTTTGGCATGAGGCAAAATGCACAGAWGGAGGGAAACTCAAGACATATCAGAACACCAAGCGCTAAACTCAGATGCCACCTCTGCTCTGTTGGGTCCTTTTTTGTACACCACTGTGCTACTGTTTAAAAGAGATCTCCTGAACAATAYCAGTGAATTTAAAAAGAGATCCCAAACACGTAACTAACCTTCTTTGTGTTCTAAATATCCAAGCCACAGAATATTTTTCATGATCTTACACACTATTGTTGAGAAAGCAAAAGGAAAAAAAGCTGCATAAATGAATTACTTTGCAGCCTTTATTAAAAGAGAGTATATTTAGAAACCATCAGATGATGCAGAGGTAAAGTCACCTACAAAACAAGACAGATTAGCATCACCCACTGATTGTTGATCCTGGTGGCACTAGAGGCAAACTGGGAAGAGCTTTAGGGCAACTTTGTACTCACAGATTGTAGGAATGAAGAAAGAGTTGTAAGCAGAAACAAAGAATTAAAAGATAGATAGTAAAGCGACTTCCTTCTCTMTTTTTTTACAAATTTCCTCTACTATGGTGCAAATCCAGAGCATTGATTCGAATACTATTTTACTGGATTTCCATTTGTTTTGCCTGGGCCCCTACATTAATCCAAACAATAAGGGCCTTTAAAGCATTCATAAATAACCTGCTGCTGCTGCTGGCACCTAGGAGCCAAGTGCAGCAATGTTAAGCAACAACAAATTTCATAGTTCAAGAGGCACAGTTAAGGAAAAAGGTTGCTCAGAAAATCACTCTCATTTAGCACAAAGATCCTTAAAAATTGCATGAAATCAGTCAAGTAACTATAGAAACCAATTTCTTCAGCTCTGTATCACACGTCTCACACCTCAATTGTCTTTATTATCGTCTGCTGTCAGATCCTTAATCAGAAATGTGAACAGGCTTGATGATTTATTCAGCAGGGAAAAGAATCTGTAGGTCAAGTGAAAAATTTCACACACACATACACACGCACACACATCTTCAACCTTAGGTACTTTCATTTCATTCTGTTCCCAGTAGCTCTGGGGGCAACTCCAGTGAGATCCAATATTAAGGCTCAATTAAAATAAGCTCCAATTAGTGGAGCTTTTTTCTCTCAGGCTAGAAAAGTCAGGAAATGGATATTGGGAAATGTAAAAAGTCAGCTACTGAGAGAAGGCTGCAGACATAAATGAACTTATTTGTTGATTTCTACAGTTGCTATGCAGAGGCCTCTGGGAGTAAAAGCTTAACCAGTCTAAGCTATAAACTAAAACCCCTGCAGCTAAACATGAACTGTGTGAAACAAGGGCTCCATTCCAGAACAGAAAACTGCTGGGCCCAGAAAATTAAAAGCCAGAGGCGTTTTCCATTTAAAACTAAATCCCAGTACCGCCTCCCAGCCAAAGAATTATAAGCAGTATCAGATTTACAAAACGAACAATTACCCTGGAAAAATGTAGCCTATTGTACAGTCCCAGATGCTAAATCTCAAAGTTTCTTTTTTTTTTTTTTTCTAATCCCACATTATATTCCTACCAAGTGTACTGCTGCAGTTTACAAAGGACTGTTTCTAGACAGGACTGAAACTGCAAAAATAAAATGTTAAAAAAAGAGAGCTCATAATTCATTGACCTCATTTGAAGCACTGCCCTTGCCTGTGGCAGTTCCTGTCCTTCCCCAAGGCCTCTGCAAATGGTATGCAGCAGCAAAATAAACCCTGACCTAATTGCCAGGACAGGGCTGCCAACCTTCTCTCAACACACAAAGGCAAGCATGGTAACTGGAAAGTCCTACCTCTTTCGCTTTCTGCTTTAACCGCAGTTGCTCTGGATCTTCTTTATTGGAACGGCTCTACCAARGGAAGAGRAAAAGRATTGAGTAGAAATTACTGGCATCCAAACACCATCCTATCYGTTAAATATTTAATAAATGACAGTTYTCTCTGGTGATTGAAAGATTTAGCTCCAGGGGTGAATGCCTCAATCCAGACTGGCTTCCATCCCCCTCCACGCACATACGTGCACACCCCTCCTCATCTGGGCCGGCTGCCTCTGCTCTAGCCTGGAGCAAGATTAAGCTGAAAATGATGCTAACACTGTCAGTCAGGTCCAGTCTAGGCATGATGTTGTTCATGTCAGCAGCAGACACTTAAAAAGGACAGGAAGTATAGGAAAGAAAAGGAGTTGTATTCAGGGAAGCACAACAGAGTTCTTTCAACTCCAGATCRGGCTTCTGCCCAAGCGGCTCCAGAATTCGCCTTGAAACAAAACCAAAAGGAAAGAATAAACAGAAGATGGTCAAGTCACAGCTGATGAAGCAATATCTACTGCTGTGGGGTTTTTTTTCCCCCTCCCTTCTTGAGGGGACTGAAGGGAGAAGAAACTAATACTGTACTAGCAACAGCTCCATCAGGGGCTCATGGATGCTGAGGTACCAGCTCCAARCCCTCTGAACTTGACTGCAGAAAACAGATACATCCGGAAGGGGGATGGATCTCACCAGGCTTCAGTTTCAGAGGTAAAAAGAGATCCAGGAAGGTCATTTATAGCTTTTTACTCAATTTTGACAAGCAGGAATAACCTCAAAAGAGGAGCTCACYCCACCACACATTTCAAAGAATTCTTGTGGACTTTAAAACAATGTAAATAGGTAAAATCCCTCACTGTATAGCCTCAACTGTCCTAAACATCATGAATTTTCAGTGACAGGATTAATGGTTACTATATTTAAAGCAGAAATAAGAGGAACCTGAATATGTTCACTGGTCTCGAGGACATGACTAGTTCCTTGGAAAGCTAGAATCCTACCTTGGCTGCTCGAAGCAACATTTCCCGYTCCTCTTCATCTTTTCTCCGCTTTTCTAGGTGATCAAGCTTTTCAAGAAATCTCAGCTGTGCTCTGGTGTCACTACATAYGACGTACTTATCACTCCCCTGGAAAAAAAGAAGTTTGTTATAGACAACCAGGCTTTTATATACACTACTAGAGCTAATAAACCTAATGGGAACAATCTGAAAAAAACACTGTTTTTCAAAGCTGAAAAATGTAGGCTGTTTTAGAAAGACTTCAGGTGGTAGGTAGTCATTTACACATCTCTCCACTGAAGTGTATTTCCAGGTGTCTAGTAAGAGAATATTGAACAAGTAGCATTAACAACATCCCGTCTGTAATGACTATAATAACAGTGGTCTTCCCTAACCTTAATATAAGGACTAAGTTTTGTTTTAAACCAGCAGCTTCATATTCAGTAAACACATTAGAGGAAAAGCAAATTATTTTAAAGCAGCAGTACATAGTATCTTTTCCCCTTTTGAATGGAGAAAAAAATAAGAATTTGACATTTTAAGTTTCTAGTGTTTTGTGTTCTAGTTTTAGCCATTTAATGCAAAAGTTGAAACAMGTATCACCTGGTATTTCCAACAAGAAATTCTGTGTATCAGAGTGGTGGTTTAGAACCAGTTATAATGAATCTTAGGGGTGAAGAAAGTGAAATACATCAGACACAGTTTATTATAGCTTTAAGAATACATATTTTTGCCTCAGTGATTGCTTTCAAGTCACAGGAGAGTTTAACCTGGGGAAGTCATCTTCTCCAGCCACCAGTACAAATACTAATGACTAATGGCCAGTGAATACTAATGACTAGTTCTAACCACCACTGGCATTGAAACAGGACTGAAGTCCTTTTGGTCTAAAGAACAGCAATCAGTAGTTTATTTTACATTCTATTTTTGCCCCCAATGGAAAGCTTGAGTTGGCATTTACTTTAAATCAGAAAGGTAGAGAAAGGAAAAATCCAAAATATGGTCAAATGGCAAAGAAAACCTTGTGTTCCTGTTCTCCCTTTCCAAAGATAGGCTTCTTTGGGATGAATCCACACATTCACCAGAGGGCATTTAGGCAACACAAGACAAGGAGCTCATTCTACATGAGGCATGTCAGTGCCACCTGTCTGCACCACTTTTTAGTGCATATCCTAGAGCTGTCTTCTTTCTCTGTTACTTTGTGAATGTTGTTTTTTTCCCTGAGGTATTTATCTTGGGRCTTTTATCAGTCAAACACTCTACGTACTTTCAGCCACTCTTCGTTGTACCTTACCCCAATCTCACACTGTCATGAATCAGCTCTGATATGCAACTATTCTGGAATAAGCATGGGATATTTTACCCCTGTATTTTAGGCAAGGCTGTATGTTCCATATAAGAACTATCAGTGACTTCAGTTGCTTAATTTTTAGTTTTCAAGGGCTCTTCTTCCCACACCCAGTCACGCACTATGAAAAAAATAGAAGGCAAGTACAAAGTTTTCCTGTGGGGCACTGCTGTCACCTGAATTTTCACAACTGAGTCAGAGCATGAAATCAATCTCATTTCTYGTATTATGTTTGATCCTTTTCAGTRAGCCACCTCATTGTCACATARYACCAACTGTRGCTCAAAACACATCAYATGCTGCAATCAGAGACTTTCCCTGCATCTGTGGCTCTGCAAAAAATTCCAAACCTTTTTCCCCCTCTTCTGCCACTGTTCAAGTCTATTTTACCATTCCCAACAAAGCATACACTGCTCTTGAGCTGCTCTCAGTACATTAGTACAACTTGTTTTGAAGCAGCAGTTTGTAATAATCCACCACCATGCTACAATCCTTTTAAAAGGACAAAGAAGAAAGCTGTAGTACCAGAAGATTATTTTTTCCAAAGTTTAGAAGTGTTTCGCTTTGGAATACCCAGACATTTTAAGCCAAATCCATGACCCTACTACAACCAGCAATGTAAGACTCTCAGTCAGAAGCTCCCCAGTGCACTACCATGAGCTTATATGGGACAAGAAATAGATGCACTCATAACAGGATTCCAGCTCATCACCTGTTTCAAGATAGCTTATTTCAGGAATTTTTAAAAGAGGAATACCTGCAGTTTCACAACCTGCAGCCAGTGCTGGTGAGAAAAAGCACTATCACCCACATCCTATTGCCCTACAGATAATGCAGTTTAGTGTTGTGGCATTTCAGTGCAACTGCATGAAGGGGAAATGTTTTCATGGAGCATTGTTTATAAGCTCTGTACCATGTCTCTTGGAGCCATGAGCTCACAGGCTCCACCACAGGAGCATGGCAGCTGGCTCATGCTGGGATTAATCCACACCAAAAACCTTTCCCTTTCTTCCAAAGGCTCTAYACCAGCACTGCAACATGAGTTGCATCACACAGAGAAGCTCACAATCATCTGAAAGGCTTTTCCTATTTCACATTAGGACACCATGATAGTTTTATCCCAAAYAAGTTAGTGACTTCCAATTACATACTATTTTTGTCCACTTAAATTTAGCAAAAAAAGGACGAAAGTTGACGGTCTACATGATGCCATGGTATGAAGTTTTTACACTGCCAATTCACTGTCTCTGCAGAGCAWTCTATCAGATGAAAGCTGATAAGTAGAGGCTGAGAAAACTGGGAAAAAGAGTTTCCTCAGGGATTACTGGGCTTTTTACATCAATTTCTACCCTAACAATAGTTACTTTGGTTTCACCACACCCATCTCTATTACTTCCTGTCTTTCTGTAATGAAGATAGGCCCATACAAAGCCTTATGGAGCAACTACATAACCCTCCTGGATAAGCTCTGGGAATTATCTGACATACACAGAGCCCACCTTGTGCAGGGCAGTAGCCAGGACGGAAAAGACAACAGGGGATAAGCACCAGGGGAGACAGAATACAGGGCTGTAAAAAATAAYTATATTAATATATAAYGGGACTCCCAACACCCTGCAGTGTRYTCTTCTTGAACTTAGGATTTCTAGAAGCCTGTCAGCATCTCTCACAATGACATTACTCACAAAGGTAATCCTGTAGGACACTCCTCTGTCCCGTAATACTATCTTCCTAACAAAAGAGGGGATCTGTGCCTCTAAGATTACTGTGCCCGTTACTTTTGCTTTTTTTTTTTGTTTTGCTTTTGAGAGAAGAGGAAAAGAAAGCAAGCTTATTGCAATCTTATAATCTTATCATTGCTTCTGGCAATTCAATCAGACAAAAACCTATCTGTTTTTCTATTGCTTTAGTTCAATGAGAAAGAAACCAGCCCTATCCAGCCTACTGTCCAAAAACATTTCCTTCTGTTCTCAGTGCCTGCAAGACACTCAGTCCTACTGGTTACTTAGGACTTCAGCTTCCTCCTCACTGTTGCTCACAAGCTCAAYTGTACCTCCCACTCTGGAGAAACAACATWCAACATGTGCAGATTTCTAAACCCTTTCCATAAAACACTCTGTATTTTTTTCTGTGTTGGTTTTCTTTTCAATTACATCTTCTTCTTGCAAGGAACAGAATACTCCAACTGCTCCAGACAACATCATAAATAACTTGGAAGTTTCCAAGTAGTTGCTCCTCTTTACTATTGCTGCTCCAGTGCTGAAAAGCCTATAAAAAGTGTTCAGTACAAAAATAACTCCTATTCCATCAGTTGGTTGCTCTTGTTAAATTTCATTAAGTATAAAGTTCTTGTAAAAAAACTCAAACCTGAATGAACAGGAACTTAAGAGCTGACAGATACATTTGCCTCTAACTTTTTCTTCCAAAATAGCTTCACATTGAAAGAAGGGTAAGTATAAAGAGCTTGTTTGGCCAGTAAATTATCACTTCCCATTTGCACCACACAAGCATCTTAAGGGATACTAGCTCACTGGGACACAATATTCTTTATATTGAATGGGCCTAATACAAGAGGGAGGAGAGGGAAGAAGAGGTATTACTGGCAAAAAAAAAAAAAATCTTAAGATCAAAAGGGCCTCTGCTTTSACATGAAGCATTTTCTAAAAGTAAAATAATCAATTCAGTTTCTCAAGGTTTTTTACTGAGTCAATACTGCAGTTCCACCAACAGTGAATGAATAAGGAAAACATAAGGCCCTAAATCAACCCACCATCAAGAGCATTCAAAGCCAGCTTTACATTTTCCACGTAACAGACTTTGTATAACAGCCACCACTGCCGTGGAAGGGAAGAAACATATGCCTTTAGTCTTATGCTGAGTTTGAAGAGCACCTGTCCAACAAGTCAAATGGAACCGTTATATGCCGAGCTAGAAACAGCTAAAAACAGCCTTTGGTAGATACTGAAAATGCAAATGTTGCCTGTGATGTGCCCACACTTGGAAGAGGTTTACCTCCAAGGCTGCAAAGCAGGAAAACTTTGGTRCAAAACTTGCTAATGATTTCCTTTACCTTGTGGGTTGATACTCTGTGCTGAGCAATTACAGTTAGTTTTTCTAGGAGCCCTCGTAATCTCTCCTGTGTAGCGTGGGAGATCAAGTTCACAACATCAGAGTTAAGTTCCATAATGTCATGCCTTTTACCTGTGGAAGCAGAGAAAATCCATTACGTGTTTTAGTAGTAGCTGATAATTGAAATAATTAGCACAGCAGGTATTCTGTTCCCCCTGGAAGTCATACCCATTATGAATAAAGGTTTGGAGATTATGATTTTCCTGGTAAAGTCACAACTTCAAAGATCTTAGACATTACATTAATAAAACTTAGCCTGGAGCTTCAGAAAATATAGACATTGTTTCACTTAGCCTCCAGAACCACTCTCCTTGCAAGGTCATTTATAGGACAAAGTTAATAAGAACACAAATCAAGCTTCATGTTCAGGGAGGGGGAGTAGCGGTAGCTGTAGAAATTAGTGCCATATTCTGTTAATTCCAGTAATTAAAAAAATACAGAATTACATTTTGCCCTGCTTGACACCGTGCTTGTTAACAACTCATGACATTTATTTGACGAGCAGGAATGGGTTTTGCAGCGCACTCCAGGCACACGAGACCCTCCGAACCGCCTTGACCGACCGACGTGGGGCAGAGAGACCAAGCAAGCCACGGCAGCCGCTCGGACAGCGCAGATCCCAGTCCGGCCAGGGTCATCCTGCCATCACCTTCAACCTCTTCCCTCGGGCTGCTGCTGACTGCCCGCGTTTGGGCAGCTGCGACCGAGGCTGGTGACAGCTGCAGGCAAAGCCGTGCTGGCCCCGCACCCAGAGCTGGGCATCACCTCTGTAACCTTCCCGCAGCTGCAGGCTGCCCACGGAGAAGCCTTCCCGCGCTTGACACCATCGATCACTCAACGCGGCTCCATCCCGACACCTGGGCGGCAGAGACTTTTCCCTGGTAGGCACGGCAGGCAGCAGATTCACATGCCTCATACGTTGTACCTGTCAGAAGCACTTTTCCTTGCCCTACRCTGCATTTACAGCAGCTGTAATACTTTATGATGCAATATACAGCGTGCCTTCAAAACCCATTTCAGTATTTACTGCCAAGTGGAGTGTTAAGAATGGATAAACAGCACACTGTAAAAAAACTAATCACCTATTTCATTTGCTTTTGCTACTGTAACTGCAAATGAATGACAATCTCACAAGACAGAGAGAGCCTAAAATGTTTTCCCTTCTACAATCAAAGCATTCTCCGTTTGATCAGTAAGTATTGGTCTGTTATTTAACCAAGTGCAAAGCTCATTTTGCTCAAGCACTTTTCAATTCTTCCTTAGCAGCTTCTCACTAGACTATCAGGTTACGGAAACACCAACTTAAAGACAAAATAAAATCCCCCCAAATCTCAATACCTCCCTCCACACATACTTCTTAATCCAAAGATGGCTTGGCTCAAAAGCAGACATGTTCACTTTCTGAATTGCTCTACTCTCTGGCAGTAGTTCCTTTCCTTACAAACAAGCACTTTTCATTTATGACATGAATTATTGCTATTATTATTATTAATAATAATAATTTGAAACAACTACCATTCCAGCTATGAAACAGCCAAGCTTCTATTTTCCATTGTTCAACAAACTGTCTTTACACCCACAACCAGCAAATTATTCTAGAAATACTCTCTCTGTTTTTGCGGAGCTCTTTATTTTTCCTTGTATTCACTTCCCACGAATGGCTGATTAATCCTCTACTGAATTTTGAGAAAATCTTCTAGGCACCAGCTCTGATTTGTATTTTTCCTTTCCCACTAGTAACACAGCACTTGCTATGCCCCATACAGCTCGAGATGACTCATGTGGCTGACCAGGGCAGGAGCACTGAGGTCACAGGTAGCACTTGCACGTTACATGCTTGTCACAGGCTAGCTGCTTACTCTGGACTAAGAACCAGATGTGTGTGGAAACAGAAAGACTTTGTGAACACGTAGTTAAGCCACTGTGACAGAATTGTGATTGCACATTCAGGCTTTCCAGGATGCTCAGCTGTAAAACTCAGTGTTCCAGCACAGSAAGTACTGGGCAGAGAGCATGAGTAAAGAGCTGAGCAACATCATCGAGTTTGCTGTCGACAGCAGTGGGACCAGTCAGCRTGGTGCTACACAAATACATGCTCTGACATAATACAACATTGCTAAGCAACAGTTATTACTTTGTTCAGAAGCTAATAGCTGAAATGATACCCGCAATAGAAACTTCTTGTAAAACAGGCATTCAACATAMATTCCACAGTATTATACACTAAACAGACAAACAGCTTCAGCTGTAAAAAAATCTTCTGTAAAAAATTAACAAAACCTTTTCCATGGAGGGAGTCATAAACAAAGGTCTGCTCTGTGTATATTGGAAGTTTGAAACTTCTTCCTAATGTTAGTCAATAGAGTACATATAYCTGAACAGGCTAAGGAATGCAAGAACTGTTAGGGAAGTCAGTGTTATGCATCAAGTTAGAAACTGCCAAGATAGAAAATTGACACTACCATCTTTATGGTTGTTAAGTGCTGAATTAGGTTTAAGAGTAGGAAAGTTGCTCACTTCTCTCATGTTAAAGTGGCATCAGTTTCTTTTTTCTGGTTGCGCTTCACACTGTTTCCATGTAATGAAAACCTTAAAGGACAGTTGTTTCCTAGAAGGGGAAGTAAAAACTCAGTATTGTTTGGTAGAAACACATGAATTGAGACTGCAGATCTCAATAGTTCCAGGTCCTTCTTCAAAGATTGGAGACTGGCTGATGAAAGAGAAAAGGAAACACTACATCTATAAGTATCTGCTACATGTGTTTTGTTCTCACCTATGTCCAAGATCCTACTCTGAAGAACTTCCGAAGAGAGAAACGGCTCATCTGCACAAGAGTGAATCACTGTACCAATGAGCTCAGAGTTTGCTGCCAAAATGCAGGCGTTCTCCTCACTGAGATTAACCCCAGCCATAGAAGTCACGTCATTTATGTCATCTTGATCTCTRCAAAAGAGAAGAACAACACATTTTATACTTTGCTCAAAATAGACACAAAGAAATTAATCTTGACTACCAACAGGCACCACATTCACATATCCCTGTATACAATAGATGTTTAGTGTGGGTGTGGACAGGGAGCTCCTAAAAGCTCTCACAGTCCTGCAAGGTGACTGAAACATTAATTTGGCTAATGCCTCAGTTGCTAGGCATGCAAATCCTTTATATGAAACTGAAATTTTGAGCAAGCTTGGAAACACAGGACTGAGGTAAACCCAGATTAAAAGYTCCCACAACCGCTAACCCTGCACCGTGACTCTTGCAGCCTGAAATATATTCTAAAACTAATTCACCAGGTAGAACCAAGTGTGGAATGAAGTTGAGTGTTGACTCACTGGACTATAAACAAGCCCATTTTCTAACCAAGATGTCTATCTTGCAAACTGAAGCTTAAAGCACAAGCTTATTAGCACAGACCTGATCTTCATTTTATTTGGCGAGTTTTCTTAAAACAGAGGATACAAACACTCCTCGATTATACACTAGAACCAACCTAGACCTTGCCCTTTGGATCGCTCCTAACAAACTCACGTACATAGCAGGAATAATGTCACTGCTTCTCAAACACCATGCCAAAGCYCTAGCTGGTAACACCATTAGCTGGATTCTCATGTAGCAGCTTTGGACTACGCGTTCAAATTAAAGCTCAAACCTGGCATATTTAGGGCGAACATCACTCAGAATAGCTAAGATAGCCTGGGTGCTTCAGCTTAATGTTATTTTTAAAGATCATTTAAGTTAAAATACTGAATGAATCTTATATGGGAAAAGTTTTGCACTACCTAAGTTATCATCAAATAAGTTTAGATCATCAAGGGAAAGCAGTTTTACTTCACAATGTGGCAAAGGCCCTAATGGAGACTTCAGGCATTTAGGACCAAACCAAAATAGGCATCCACAGTATTAGAACAGAGAAGCGAAAGCACTCAATCTGAACGTCTTTTTATTTGGAAAACAAAGAAACAAAACCAGCACACACATCCCTCTTGAAAGTACTCTCTGGCAAGGTTTGATAGTTAACCTCCAGAAAACACTGTGTGGCCTAAATAACTTTTGAACAAGAGGTTAGCCAGAAAGTTCCCATTCTAAAGTGAAAATATATTTCTTGSAGTCTGTCTTTTGATTGACTATAGGTAGAAACTCAAGTTATTAGAACATCAGTTGGGGCTGAGGTTGAGCAATACTCAAAAGACATAGGAAAATGTTGGGATTTTTTTCCTTCAACTACAAAAGTATTTTCTTCTTTGAGTTTCAATTATTTCCATGGCACAATTCTTCTGCAAACTTCTGGAGAGAGACCCAGCTAGGAAAGGTGTCCAGTCATCCTCTACTTCTCCWTTCATTCATGTGACCCAATTGCTAGCAGTTCCTAAGATGTGCGCTCAGGGAAAACGAGACCAAATCAATTCTCAAACCAGCGCCATTCTTTAAGTCTAACTAGATGCAACAGCTTCCGGACTATGCTTGTGCCCCAAATCCATCATGCTAAGAAAAGCATTAAACCCCAGGGYTGTCCGAACAGTCGGACATCCACAGTTACAATGCAAAGCTGAAGCCAACAGTGCCAGAACAGCTTCACTCCTCCAGCCCTTCACAACCAGCAAGTGAGCAGCTCCAAGTGTGTACTCGGGCTCTGTCAGCCTAACAGAGACCCTGGACTGTCAGCAAGTGTGTCAATGAAGCTTCACKGGATGATAATTGAGTGCTAACTGATCTTCAAGAGCACATTCCAGTTTGCTCTTCTTAGTGACCATTACAGAGAAGTCTTTGCTGATGGCACAGACAAAAATCCCATTGAAGCACAGCGACTGCCACAAACCTACTGACAAAATCAGCACAATTAGCACCAGGAACACACACCACAAACTATTAATGCTGGAACTCGACACTACCCCAATGGAATGGTTTATGGAATTCCAGGAAGGATGCTTACATCCCAGGTATGACTGTATAGAAGGCAGTTTCAGGATATTATTTTTGCTTTTAGTCTGGCCACGTACTCCAAATACTTAAGGAAAGAATATATAAACTTCTATCCTWTACATGGATCCATCTTTCTACACGGTGACATTTCATTTCTCTATAAACTACCCATATCAAGTTACTATTTTCTTGATTATTTCCATGCACACAGTCTCTCTAGTGTGTACCAGCATACAAGARTTTATATGCAAGCAGACATCTCTACCTGTACTGTTTTTCAGGAGCAATTCTAACTTCACTGTGAGACATAAGTTTGCATTAAGTCACCAAGTCATGAGCTTTGACAAAAGATATGAAAACACTGCTGCACTTATTTTACTTAACCCAAAGGCATTACCACTACATTTCCTTAGAAAAGTGCTCACTAAAGATTAATGAAAGTTTCAGAAGTTATGTTAAGTTTGTACTTTTTGCTATTTTTTTTACTTATTGTTCAAGCAAACCTTAATCATTTTAAGTAAGGTATCATGTACTTTGAGTAAGCAATAGAAATCAATTCTGCTAAGGTGATAAATTTAAAATATTGCATGATGGTGTTTCTGATGGATATTGACTTATTTTCACGTTCAGCAACCRCTCCATAAAGCCCCTTCTCTGCACCACTTCCTTTAAAGCTTTTTGCATTTCATCATGTCACACAGAAACCAACAGGAAAAACTCACACAGCTGCTTTATATCTCCAGTGATTTAAGCTTACTGAGACAAGGAAAACAGAACTCAACAATTCTGAGTGATACACTGCATGAAGTCAGTTTTGACATTTATATTGAATATTCACCGCAAAAGAAGCCCAAGCAATGCAGAGACACCTCACATCTATAAATTTGCCTCTGTTGCCTGAAAAGTGAGTCTGTGGCACCCTCTGGTGGTCTGACGACCGCACTTGTCTCCTGAATCSCTCTCTCTTTACTCCATTTTACCCAAGAGTCAAAGGGAAAACTAGAAAGGCAAACTTAACCCAAACCTCCGTGCACCATCACTGACTACACCCAGGCTAAAACAACTCCCCTAAAGCTGAAACCCCCAGCGCTCACCTCCACCATGGGGCAGGAGAAGCAGCTGCCCAGATGTGCTCCATTCTGTTTGCCTGCTAGTTGAGATTACCAGGCAAAACACACAAGTCAGAGCTGCATTTGCTTTTGAGAGCAACTCTATTAAACAAATTCAAAACCAATATTTGAAGATTAAATATGTTATATTTTTTCTGAATGCTCTAGCTCATACTTTAAAGAAACATGTAGATCAGTTTACAAAAATTTTGGCGTTTTTTTTAAACCGTCTCTTAACATGCCATGGTGCTATGTCCATGTTYAGCTGAAACAACATCTAGAAGGTTGGAATATTTTGTGTTTATTGGGTTTTCTTCTGTTTGTTTGTTTACGGGGCAGGAAATCAACACTTTTTCTACTGCTTATCTCAAGCAACCTAAACCAGCCTGTTAAAGAGCAGACAAGGTCAAATTGCAGCTAATTAAGGACAGTTTAGTGAGTAGAACATTCTCAAATCCTAACCTAACCCGGTCACACAATGGCAGAGGGAGCCAGCCCCGATGACATTCTGCAGTGAGAGTGCACAGTAACAGCCTTCCCATTAGTGTCACAGGCACAATCACATCATTTACAAGACACACTCTCTGCTCATAATGAATTTCATCACAAAACCTGAAAGCAGGCCATGGTGCCTCTCTCTGCCTCACAATGATCAGCAGTTGATGGACCACAGGTCAGAAAGTTTAATGATAGCAGTGAATAGAAGAAACACCAAGGGTGTACCCAAAGACAAATTCCTCAGAGAAAAGAGATTCTACTAAAAAAATTCAAGGTGAGTTAGAGATTTTCTACCTAAATTCTCATAGAATTATGTTATTTTGAAAATCACAGTCCAAAAGCAAGAAGAGAAATCTCTATTGGATCACACTGTTAAAACATGTTTTCTCCTACACTAAGAATTTAACAATTCAGGGAACAACTTTCAAGAATTCAGATTTTTCATATAAGACAGCTAATATATTCCATTTGGAAGACCACAGGAAAAATGGTGGATTTATTGTGTGGTTGCTTGTGGTTCCTTGAGCTTTTTTTCATTATTATATTTATGAAGGTTTTTTTTTTTAACATCACTACCCAAGATTACATCCCACATTACACTCTAAAGTATATTTRAAGTATTATTTAAAGTATAAGAACGTGAGGTAGCTGAACAGAGCTATTGCTTTAACATGAGCTTTTCATTTCAACTTCTGACAACCACTGTTCTTAAATGTTCACAGYATATTGTATGTTACTGTAAACAGCAGCAGCTCTCTGTCTATACCAGTGCACTCAAAGCTGCAATTTTYAAGAGATAAGCCAAGTGGTCAACAAGATAGAGGTGTCATCATGTCTGCTTTTTTCCTTGGAAGAGCCAATGTCAAACTTGCCCTGAAGTGGTAAGATATGCTTATAGCAACTTCTACCTGTGTTCCAAAATCACACTTCATAGCGGCAAAAATGATTTCTGCTTTTGAAAAGTTMATCAGTTGCCACAACTAAAAGCTTTAAGCATTCTTGCAATCTAAATGCCTAGAAAATGCATCAAAAATCACAATTAGAGATGTAGTTGAAGACTTTCACCCATACACACAGAAACAAGCTTGTAAGAAGGGCTAACAAAAGATTCTGAAATGCAGCATGGAGCTTTAGACAGGCTACCAGCCAGCCCAAGTAACAGTTTAATGCTATTAGACCACGTGCAAAAAGCAGAGGTTGTGTTTTAATCCTATTGAGAGACTTTAATACAAGGTAATTAGATTAATAATTGCATTGATAAGATRGAGATCAATATGCCTCCTCTATGAGTGAGAAACTGACACAAAATCCAACCTCACGAGGACAGTTTTCTTACACTAAGAATAATTAACATCTGCTATGAGGTAAAAGTTTTAAGGTTACCCTTTGCCAATGAGTACTATAATGTGAAAAACATGTATCAGAAAAAAAACATCTGGAGAAAACTGCTTTTATTTGGGCACCATTCCCACCTCTACTTGTCTCTTCCTTTTGCTCCTTTCTATACTAAACATCTGATAKTGTTAATTTTTACCTGACGGATGTTGCTCCATTCTCTTTTAATTTTGCTTTCTGAACAGGAGATGGTTGAAGGGACAGAATTTTATTCCTTGGCAGGGTAATTTGTTTCAGAATGGAACCTAAAACAAAACAACATGCTATAGGAGAAAGCAGAGTACTAARACAACTTTTTAGTCAGTTCATTTTTCTAGATAAAGCTACTGCAGACTCATGTAACAACCAATTAGGTCCATTAGAAAACCAGACACTCTAGAATCTTATATTCTACATGTTCTGTATGGCCCAAAGCCTTACAGTCTCAGCAAACACCCTCTCTTTTGCGCTGAGCAGGGAGACATTTTAGTGAAAACTGGCTGGTGGAGAAAAACTCATATTATGCATCATCCTGAACCTGTTGAAGGAAAAAGCAAGGTCTCATGAAACTCTCAAARGCAYCAGTCTAGAGGAAGTTCACTGCAAGGAGCTCAGTCATAGTATTTTTCAACAGGTACAAATGTTTGATTGACATGCTCTTAACAAGTGCCAGAAGCAGATGTGACACTGATTTTCTCACCAAGAGCTCAAAGAAGAGAGTAAAGACATTCAACTCAACACACAGAGCTGGCTGCTGCTGACAGACAGCCACCTTCTTACATTCCTACAATCTACCAATRGCTTGCACTTCTATATCTCAGCAGTCCTCCCCCTTCTCCATGACAGAGGTTCCACTTTACCTGTAGGAAACTGGTTGGTTTGAACAAGTGTATTCAGCGGCATCTTTTTCTCAGCAGATGTCTGTAGGGTGAGCACTGAGGGCTGGGGGAGCGTGGATACTTGCTTGACAATGGTTCCTGATGGTTGTTGGACTACCTGGAAGTGGAATATCCAATATAAAGAGTGAGAAGAGCTAAAAATACAGAGAAGTAAACAGTTTCAACTTTTCCAGTCAACCAGAAGTGCCACTGGGCAGGTACGCTTGTCTAGTTTTCAGTTTCAAGCAAACAGAACGGTCAGAAAATACGTCTTTTTTATTTTCAACTTCATGTCAAGTGTTGGTGAGCTTTAAGCTCATTCAGTGAGCTCTACAGACACTTCAGGATAACTCCATTAGACAAGTTTCACTAAAAGTATTACACAATCCATTGCACTGAGAGGCTTTCCTCCATTGAAGTCTTGCTTAGCAGACTGACTATTAAACAGCGAGTCTGCCTGCAGCAACTTCAAAAGGGCAGGTAGCACAAACACCTAGTTAAAAATGGAGAACACCAGAACAACTGAAGTCTTGCACTAAATACTTTTCCTGTTAAGAATTAAAGGGTACACAGCGTAAAATTATTGATGTGTTTTTGCAACTGCAACATCAATTGTAAATGGAGATGCTGAGTTTCAAAGTGTTAAGCTAAAGTACACTGAACACATCAGTTACCAGGAACATGAAGTGCTAAATAGCAACACCTATAGTGAGTAGAGCCTCTACAGAGAGACATCAGTACACAGCTGAAGGGTAAAAAGGATGGCAGTTCATAACTTTGTTTAAAGAGACTCCTAAAAGAAACAAAACCAGACAGCAGGATGCCATCACAACACAGACCTATAGGCAGAGCCCATAAATACTAATCTTTCCTCTTCAGGGGCAGCTATTAAAATGCAAGAAAGTAAAAATTGCAGCATCCCTAAAAATCTCATCCTAAGCCTCCTAGATAGTAGACTGTGGGCTTCGGCTTTGATACAACTTTGGAAAAGTTCTTGATTACAGATAGTAGAAAGACATTACCAAAGCATAAAGTCATCAACATCTTCAGACTGAATCCTACTTTTTTTTTAGCACCAAAAAACTAACACAAGAAAATGTCAGGGTCAAGAAGCCATTTTTTCTCCTCCAACATCTTTTATTCTTACTTCAGAAAGTCTAAAGAATGCTAGTACAGCAAGACTGCACAAGTGTAATTAAAGAATTGACATTTACAATACTTCAGAAATTAGGCTCACTCCTTCTGTCATCTAATTACTTATTTACTAATAAGTATCAACAACATAAGCATCACACATTCACTAAAAGAGGTACTTTGTGTATCAAAGAGTCGAGATACCCCCTTAACCATCTCTGTATCAGTAGTACTAAGGCTTGGCATAGCAGCAGTAACAAAGAATAACTGATTGTAAAGTGGTGTCTGAAAACCTGACAGACAGCTCTTGAGAAGAAATCTTAAGATGCAGAGGAGGAAAGAACTACAGGAATACAGGGACAGACTGGACAGACACAAGGTTCACACATGAAGCACTTCCTCGTGGAGTAGAACAAGTGGTAACACTTCCATGCATTTTTCCCAAARCTCAGTTTGATCTCACAGAAAGACCCAGCTTCTAAAGCTGCAGGCTTACACTTGGATAGTATCACCAGTGTCCCTTGTGTGTTCAGAAAAACAGTGAGGAGCCAACCAGCTTGGACACACTACTCACAGGCTCCACTGGCACTAATACACACCTAGAGATCCTCCTTACCACCACGAAGAACAATGCTTCATCTTCAGCATGCAAAACACTGGAACTGCACAGGAGGAAAAATAAGCATTCCAGAGTGAGGTACAGCAGACAGAAGAACAGAGATAGACCATTGCTGCAACATGGCCTAAGTTGAGACTGGGATAAGTCAAGTAACTGAGGAGACTACCTTGCCAAGAAATAAAGGATGTGCTGGCAGTAGAGCCCAGTTTCCGTTTGCCTTTCTAGCTCTAGACTAACAAAAGCTGAAGTCCTTGGGAGTTGCAACAGGAGAGAACAACAATCCTGCAAATTTYAACAAGGATCCAATGCCAGAATGAAGATTACAAAAATTGGTAATGTCTGTGAGGAGTTACTGTCTCTTTTCTTCAGGTTAGCAGCAAGAAGTAATACAGAAAAGGGACTGTTCTTTTGTGCCCTGTTAAGTAGGTTGGCATAGACATCAGAATAAAATCATCGACATTCTTTAGTAAAAAAAAAGCAATGCAACATTCAGCTGACCACAGCAAGACAGCTGCCTGAGAGAGACTTTGATTAACCTCACTTGAATCTGTTTTACATTCATAAAACTCTGGAGATTAGCAGAGAGGTGCTGAGGTATCATCACACACAAGCAGTATTCCTCATGAAGGAAGCCCCACTAATTGAATGCAAAAGCAATATCCAGGACAAGAAAAATCTTGAAAAATAATGGAGAAGACTGTTCACCTCAGCTTTGAGGTGACTTTAAACTAAGAACTCACTAAGAACAAGCAGCTGCAACACAATAAACACCCCACTCCTTGATTCAATCATTAATAATCTCCAGGCAGTTTGTCTCAGTGGTAACTGTGGGGACTACACCAAAAAAACCCTTGCTGGATATGCCTGACATGAAGCTGTAGTCTCACAGCAGCTTTCTCACCATTGGATGCCAGCAGCTGGTAATRTAAATTTTCATCTACTGTGCTTTAACAAGAGACAAAGCAATACTAGAGCAAGAAAAACTTTATTTCCAAGATGAARCTTCTTTGTAAACCAATGCCCTTAAATGAGGTGGTGTCAAGAAAGTCACAGGAGAAAAATCCTACAAAATGTCAACTCAAACAGCACAGGAGTGCAATCAAACCCAACAGTACCACTGAAGAATGGGTCCCTCAGTGTCCACACAGAGTTCTGATAGTCGTGTTACAGAAACTGAAGGCACAAATTTTATACTAAAATACAGCAGTTCTGCATCCTTGAGCACCACCAATGTTACAATGGAGCTGGAACATGAAGGTTCGCTTTAAATTCTCTCAAGCACAAGAGGCCAGAATTAGAAAGGGGCATACAGAGGGAGTGTATGGTATCAGACATCTATCTCTGTGAACTGAAAAGGAAAAAAAAATGCTGGCAGCATTGTATGGACAGATTTGCACAGCTGGCAATGTGCTTCCTTTTTCAGCTGGCAATGTGCTTCCTTTTTCAGCTGGCAGTAGGACCTTTCTGCTTAGGGAGAGTAGGTCCAGATTTGTTTTCTTATGGGAGAAAATGGACCCTATGCCCTTTCAAGGAAAGGCATCAGGGAAGCCCTAGGAGATACAGCCACTTCTACTAACTTGCCCTTTGTGCTAAGAAGTTGTCTGAACAAACACCAAGCTCCTGATATGGCTAAGCTGTGAAGCAGTCAACTCAGTCCTTCAACTGCATCTGAGAAGAACAAGTATTTTAATCACTGTGCCTGGGATACACCCAAATGAGGATAAAAACRTGTTTTGTATGCAGTTCAATACATGTAAGGCATAGCAAAGAAAAGYAATTGCAGCAGACTGCCACACTGCAGCAGTGTAGAGGCAGAAGCCATTTCTTGAGTTCACCAACATCAAATTCAAGAAGTATTTTGACTCCCCTGCGTAGAGTTGAGCTTCCTCGCCTATTTGTACAGATGGTCAACCTTTCCCCTGGATTACAAGACTTGCTGTGTAGCCAACAAACTGCTCTACAGCCCTTGTACTACCTAAGAAACTCCTTTTTTCTGGCTGGAATTTCAAACTTAGTCCTTGAAGACAGCATCAGTACCAACTCCTTTTCCAACTTGGCTTTAGCTGCTACTAGCCAAGGCTGTCAGTGCATATGCTTGATAACTCCTCTTTGGAGTTTTGGGGTTGGGGGTTTCTTGCTTTTGTTTTTTTTTTTAAACAAATCCACTCAGGACTCCCCATCCCCATACAGTTGAAGTGTTTTGCACTTTTTAAGCAAGCCTGAAAAGGCRAAAAGCTTATGCTTATGGTAGCTTATGCTACCATAGCATAAACTCTTCATTTAGAATTCAGGATTCTTGTATTACTTCATTCCCTTCGAAACAAAGGAAACTGAAAAAGCCAAACATTTTAGGGGTCTGAACTCTGTAAAATCAAGTATACACAATATCCAAGCTAAAAAGAAAACTCACACAGCTGATGTCTTACCATACTTGTGGAAAGTAAATCTAGCTTAACAGGAAGTCTAATGTTTTTCCCACTTTCTAAAGAAAAATAATCTTTACAAGGAATTCCTATGCAAGAATTGAGATCTTTATCTGCCAAAGGGAGACTATTCTCTCAAAATACTTGAGAGCATTACTTACAGGTAGACCAGCTAGACACCATGCTACTCAGTATCTCAAATACCTATAAGCCAAATCTAATTTATTTCACAAAGTTACTCTTTTGGGTATACCGGTGATCCACAGTTTCTTGGTATTTAACATTAACATTAGCAAGAAGTTAACCTGTGCCAAGAATAAAAAAATGTTAACACATTGCTTTTGAGGGTATTGTTTTAATAAGACAGTTATTCCTCCTGGAATTTGTTAGCTAATGAGGCCTGATAGAAAAAACTCACTTTTGGATGACTTCGTAATTAACATGTCTTAGTAAATGTGGAGGTCAGAACTCGGCTCAGAAAAGCTCCTTGAGGTAGTTTGTACATTTCAGATAAGGTATCACTACACATCATCGAGCCACCTATGCCTGCAAAGCACCCAGGGCAGGAACTACCAGGGGAGGGAGACTGCATCCCTGGTGGCCAGCTGAGGCACAGCCCTAACATGGCRTCAAAGAGTAATTAATATAAGTATCTCATCAGCAGTTTCTGTTTCTGACACTAACATTGTGTACCCCTTCTTCCAGCTGCCAACCTAGCCTGGCTGTGTGCGTGGTGGRGGAAAACCTCATATCCCCTTGTGTCTCAAGATGGATTTTCAGTCTGGTGAAATGGAGGTTGACATGTCTTATGAGACACCAAGMTGACAGCTTGGCTTTAGATTCACCTTTCCAGCAAGGGCTCAATATTTCTAAACTATGACAAACMTAACTGATCAACTCAAGACAGCTTCATATGTTAAAAGGAAAATTTAGAAAAAAAAAAAAAAAAGTTCCACATTGCTGTCCTCTTTAGTAAACAGCAAGAGTCCAGGTAAAGGAGCCTGGTTGGTCACAGAGAAGCAGAGACTCCATCTTACCAGCTGTTTCACTTTAACCACCTGCTGAGCACCCGCTGACTGCGCCACCATGGAGCTGGGCTGCGAGATCTTAATACCGACGGGGGCTGCAATGACTGGTTTCAGAGGCTGGAGAGGGGCTGCTGCTGAAGGTGCCACTGCAGAGACCAGCACTGGCTTTGCAGACTGGCGAGAGGGCGTTGGCAGCGCCGAGGTGAAGAGCGGCTTGCCCGCTGGGAGAGCTGGGAGAGTCAGCCCGGGCGCTGCCGTGGTCAGGACGGACGCTGCCGGCCCCGGAGACGCTGTCACCGTTGCCGAGGAAGGAACGGCCTTCACGGTCTGCAGAGGAGCTGCTGCCGCCGTGCTGCCAAGGACTGGTGTGATAACCACAGGGGATGTGACTGCCACAGAGGCAGGCACAGCTTTTACAGATGGAAGAGCAGTTGTTGCCACAGCCGAGGGTGCTGCTCCTGTAGGAGCTGGTACTGTAGAGGCGCAAGTCGAAATCACTTCTTGGGTTGGAGCTGGCTGCTCCATGCACTGCTGGATAAAGCTCTGAGGATTAGGCATTAGCTGCCGTAAAGCAAGCATGCTTTTCTAAAAGAAAAATAAAAAAACTGAATGTAGTATCAACAGAGTTTTCCACAATAGCAATACATTTGTAACTGAATCCTCTTCCTCATTTTCCAATTAAATTTTTCATGAGACAATAAATGGCAAACAAGTTTTACTGAACTTCAGGCACCCTTAAATTGATGACAATCCTGTTCAGTGRAGATGACAAGAAACACCAACACAAGCTGAGCAAAGGGCAACAATCACCAGCGCTACACTACACACAGCAAATCCCATCCATGGGGAAACTCACATATAACTTTGCTTTTCTGTTTGGATTTTTCAATTTGGAATTTATGATTTTAACTGGTTTATTACCTCAAAGAATGTTGTTTTGCCAAAAAAAAACCTGCTCTATTGAAACAGCTGTGTTTATTTCATGGAGCCTCCCTGACAGAGAACTACAAATTATCCAATAAAGTCAGAAACAAGCTCTGAAGACACAAACACTTTTATTCCAGTACAGCTGTGTCTACACTAGGGGGGGATACCACTTTAATAATGTCTGTAGAGCTGCAGCAACACAACTTCCAGCCAGCTACTTCTCCGCAACAGGAGAACAAAAGTAAAGGAATCTGGCAACATCTCCTTTTTACTACAGCTGTGTTTGAGAAGGTTAATGGATAGAATAATCTTTGAGCTCTCTACAGGCTTTTCTCCTTGACTGTGTATAATCTGCTATGGCTCTGMACCAGGGGAAATCAGTTCTGCAGTTACCTGCATATTCTTGAAAACCTTTTTAATTTTTTCCTCCCCCTTTAACAGTTGCTAGAGTTTGTAAGAGTTCCTAACACAGTGCTACTGCTTTGGACTTCAKGCAAAAGGAGCRTATCTCACATGCTAGTACACCAAGKGATCATATTGTTTGCACAACCAGACCTTTTGCAGCCCATCTGTTTTTTAACATTCACTCTTTTTCCTTTTAAAAGGCTGCTTAGCTCCTGATGCAATTTATGTACCAAAAGTATCCAGCAGATTTGAAAATCAAGCAGGCTTCCCAGCCAAAGCCACTGTACTTTTCCACCTCTTGGAACACGCAAAGCAAAACACATGCACAACTTCATCAAAAACCTGCAGCTCAAAGATAAGAGACGACTCCAGAGAGTCCTCCCTAAAATTCCATTTCACTAGTTAAAGTGAATTGGCAACAAGCCGTATCACATTTCTTCCCAGACTAAGCTGCAAACATTCCCCCACAAACAAGGCCAGTGCTGATCCTCTGAGCACCGTACAGAAGTGCTCCTGAAGTCATCCTCCATTTGGCACTCGGTCCTGTCACAGCTGCTCAGAGTCACAGATCAACCTAATCGTGTGTATCAGCCACACACCCTTACAATGTTTCAGAAAAAGGCAGTCTGGGTACAAGATGTTTCTGAAGACTGGCAACACTGCAAACTCAGCTAACTTTGACCATGTCTGAACATCATTATATCAGTATATCTCGGCTAATATAGCATGCAACAGGGAGAGAGCACCATTATGTCAAGGATTATGTGGTTATGRACACTGCCCAAAACAGAGAAGTCTAAGTACCTGGCAGTATGCTGCAGAAGAAACAAGGGCTCTGCTGCAACAGGTCAGTGTCTGACCCACACTGATGAGCCCAACTTAACTCCTACAGAATGGTCTTGAGATCATGGCATCAAGTGTAGCAGCTCTTTACATCACTGGATAACAGCTGAGCACTTCCACAAGTGCCAGTGACCCTGACCCTGGTCTCACAGCCTGGTCCTTATGCAGCCAGAGCCACATTGGAAATATTCAGAAAACCCATAGAAAACCCATTCTCAGAGCTGTTTATTTTTCTGGCTGTTACATGAGCACTTAAGAAGCCTCCAGGAAATTCAATAGATAATGAATTACCAATGTGAAAATTTTATATATCATAGAATCATTCAGGCTGGGACTTATAAGATCATCGAGTCCAACCATTAGCCCAGCACTACTACTGCAACCCCTAAACCAACTAAATCTCATTACCCAGTACCAGACCCAGATCCTATTAAACACCTTCAGGGATGGTGACAGCACCACCACCCTGGGCAACCTATTCCAGTGCCTAACCACCCTAACAGTGACTTTTATTTTCTAATATCAAATCTGAATCTCCCATCTCAGCTTAAGATCCGGCAGAGATTACTGTAGTCTTTCAGGCTCACGGCAAACTTGCTAGCAAGGCATTTAAAAGTTGCCACTGTAAGAAAAAATTTTATCCCACATTTGAGTAGAGCACCAGCCATCTAATATCAACATTATCCCATGCATTGTTATACAGCCTGTCAAATACCAAGGAAAAGGGCAAAACCAAGAAAACCTCTGTCCCAGCTTCTTCACTTAACTGTTTTTCCTTTATYCTCCATCATGCCTATAACAAATGTACAGATCTAACAAGCCTAAAAGTATGGTGTACATTGCAATTAAATAAATTTAACATTGTTTTCCATATTTTCACTGAGAATTAATGTCTGCTGTACAATTAATTTTTATTTTGTTAATACTATTCTACCATATGATAACAAGTCTCAAGGAAGCATTTTTTCATTTATATGATTATTTCCTTGAACAGAGGTAGAGTTCCTGGGATTCTTTTCCTAAGCTGCAGTACTCCTGTCAGACCCTTCCTGGCGATGGAGGTAGAGATTTTTTCTGATTTTTTCTTTTTTCTAAACATAAACTAGCAGAAGATGAATASCTTTATGCAGATTCTTTGATCTTTAAAAAGGTGGAAGCTGTGCATTGTCATTGTTGTCAGCCTCTATGTTAGAACTCAGAACAGCTACAATTTTGATGAGAAAGTAAGAGGTCATCTTAACATTGCTGCTCTACTGTTGACAGAGGYACAGATTCCAAACATGTAGAGGGTAATTACTCTAAAATATTGAGAACATGACATAAATTACTCCTCAAAAGTTCTCCTTCCCCTTAGAAACTGTCTTACCAAGCACAATGGTCACACAGAGGTATGCTAAGCACCATTCTTCAACTGACCTGAACAAATAATTATTTGAATGTCCCAACTCTTTTCTGGTCTCCTCCCTTCCCTCTTTAAATACTATATATCCATAACAAGACACTTACCTTGAGAAAAGGAACTAAATACGGYTGTGGAGATGACTTAAGCTCTATGTACAGCTTTTTTGTAAATTCTTCTGGTTCAATTTTTGCTTCCTAAGAGGAAAATATAATTACAATAGTAAGTTATAACTGAATCTACCCCTTTTTTCCAAGATGTATCAAAACGTCATGGAAACTTATATTATTACGGCATTGTTCCATTTCAGTACTCAAATGCTTTTTTCCTGATTTAAAAGAGTAAAAAAAGGGGAATTAGGATAGAATAAAAGGTTGTAATCTTCATACAGTATTACCCGAGTTGCTTACACTTTCTTCAGCTACAGGTAGTTGGCACCCTTAGGGATAGGTGCTCACACCCAATCATGGATGTGAAGGAATAGAAAAAAAGCACTGATCCTTTAGAGCATCCCATTGTTAGATGTATTTTAAACCAACTACTAGTACTTCTTTCAGTAAAGGTAGTTTATCTGCATAAAAATAAACTTAGAGGCAGTGAAGACTAATGACAACTTAGCAGTTTTTGTAGGACAACTCTAGACTAATGTATACATAATAAAACAAAACACTTAACACAGTCTTTCAAAAGCAATCAAAACATCCTTTCTGCATACCCACAARGTACAGTCCTCTGAATTGCAGAGAACTGTTTCCTTTGTTAATGCTTTCCACTCTGTCACAAAACCAACACCTGATCCAAGGGCTTGGGAGGGTTAGGAAGCTGCAACAAAYTTCTGAGACCCCTCACTCCTGCAAYAGGGCTAAACCCCAGASTCTGCTGTCCTTCCTCACCCTCCCAGATGAGTCCCTGACACAGAGTCATCAAGAACATCACCTCCTCCAAGAAGGTATCGACACACAAAGAGCAGCACCAATCTCTGTCTCTGCAGAGAAATTACTCCTCTCACCCATATTTGCTTTTGGAGCACTGCTCTAGCTGCTACATAGTCAGAGCAGGGATTTTAAAGACTGTTCACAAACAGAATTTACAGCAGCTCCCCCATTTAGCCACTTGATTTGTTGCCTGTTAGATCTCAGCAATATGCAGATAAGGGTCACTGAGGTCTTACTGATACAAATGCATGTGGTTTGGCACACCAAGTCCCAGTGCTTACAGGRTGCTTGACACCCACTTGATGAAATGCTGCCTTAAGGATCATGTTATTTCACAACTGCAATTTACTCACTTCTCTCATAAACACAAAACATCACATTTAAATCATACACACRCTGAATGGCAGGTTTTTAAACTGCTACAAAAAAGCAACAAGTGTGCAGTTAACAATGTATTCATGTACCATAATAACTGCTCTTAAAAAAAGAAAAAAAGTACTGTAAGCACAAGAAAGAACAACTCTATTTTTACCACAGAAGGAAGGTGTATAGTCCAGCAGGGACACAGAGACTGAGGAATCAAATTTTTGCAGGGCTGCATCTTCAAACAATCTGCTCTCTGAAATTACACCTGCCCACATCACACTTTCCAAAACTGCAAAGTCCTTTGGTACCACTAGCAMAGCCACCCCCCTCCACCAGCACACAGCCTTCTGCTACGGTGGAACAACAACACAGCAGCAGCGGTCAAATGCCATGACAGGAAGTGGCAGGAGAAATCGTTACCAGGAAAACCCAGCTGTGCTGGGATACAGCACGAAGCACCATACGGAAGCCACCTGCAAAGAGAGAGAGGCTGGCAGCCACCACATTGTTTTCTCCATCCTAATGTTTAAAGCTGTTGGTAATGTCATGCTTGTTTCACTGCTCACTTCTGTCTTGGAGTAAAGCAGCAGTATGGACTTAGCACTCCACTACAAGCTCCAAACAAATTCTTGCTACCGAGGATTCAAAACKACACTAACATGAAAAGAAAGCTGCTCAGACCCAGAAGCTGTGTTAACACTATCAGCTCCTCCTGCTACCTGTGTGCATAAACTCAAACAGAAATGTGAGGGGGAAGTAACACAGCATGGGATTCAGTTAGAATCAGAGTTATAATGTACGACTTAACGAGGGTCAGATGTATTCAGCCATAAATCCAACTCTTGAGCTAAAAAAAAAAAAAAAAAAGACAAGGAGCAAAACTGTGATAAAGTAAATGTTAAAAATCTATACACAAATGATGCAGATGTTTTGAAAAAAAAGTCTCACCAACAGACTTTGCACCAGATTCTTCACATTCTTCCCCATCTCAGGGGCTTGAGGTCCACTAGACGCCAATTTTATCAGCGTAGCAAGGAAATTCTTGCATTTCTTTACATTCTCTAGCATYTCCTAGTGTGGAAATAAAGAGAAGACTGTTAGATGTTGCACTGTCTCTTCAACCTCTGATGAACATACAGAATGTTAATTTTTAATTAAAATTTTTTTTCCTTACTGTAGAAGCGCTGGTCTGTGCTACTGTTGTGCCCTCTGCTTTCACAGAGACTGCCTTTTGGGAGATAGCTTGCGCAGGTGGTCCTGTAACTGGAAGTTTTACAGGTGTTCCAGTACTCAAAGGCTTTACAGCAGTAACTGTAGTAACACTAGCTGTTGCAGCTGCTGGCTGAAGAGAAAAATTAACACTTTTTAACCAAAGAACAACGTGACAAACATACTGGATTCTGCTAGCATACAAGGTAGCAACCTCCCTCCACAMTACTATTTAAAACATAAATAGACTATTTTTCTCTTTGATTTTAAACTTTACATTAATTTGCTTTGAAAGGCTCTATTTAATACAGTAAGTGATAGAAACCTCAMAGCCATATTTCTATTTATAAATCAAGGGTGGGGGGGAAGAAATTACAAAGGCACATCCAGACCAAAGCACTGCCTGCAACTTTGAAGGAAGAATAAAAGATAAAGTTGTCTTGAAAAAACCAATATATTAACTTGCCAGGCACCTACAGTCTAAGACTAATGAATTTTGGTCAAYGCTAAGCTAGGTGATACTATTCTGAAGACAAACATGAACATAACCAATTATTTATCTTCCAATCTTGCCCTGAAGCTCCTCTACCAATTGCAACATCCCTTGCTTTTCCTATCACACACGGAGTAGCGAAAGACATCATGTCCACTTTGGAAGAATGCATGTGCCAGCAGAAGCAGCCAGCTCAGCAAATGGACCTAACAAGTTCTTCCTGCTTTTTCCTTGCRGGCAGCAATTTGGATCTCTTTCTCCTCTCTACTGACAGAAACCTTCACAAAATTCAGTTATTTTCAGACTTMTTTTTAAAAATCTCATTATAATTTACTGACAGATTCAGAAACTCCAGCAACAGGAGAGTAATTAAGGTTTAGGAAAAAATACCTCCCTTCTTTGCACACCAGGCTAAATCCAAAACCTACTAAACSGAAGTATTTCYACTTCYRATTTKAAAGAAAACAAACAAACAAACCATACACAAAAACCCACAGTTCATTTAATACAACAGGATACAATACAAATAAAAATCTCTACCTATACAAAAACCCACTACTCTTGATTTGTCAACTTGAAAACTGAAAAGCCAGAGCGAACACAGGTTACAGAAGAGCGAGAGTTCCAGGTTAACATTTGAAACCTAAAGTTGGGTGTTGTCTTTCCTCTMGGCCTCTGAAGAGGAAGGGAAAAATCTGGTTTTGTATCCCAAATTCTAGGTTCAGATCTGCACAACACAATGACTTTCATGGACTCTTAATACATTTAAGCACCCCAGTTTAATCAAACATGAACAACTAATACCTGCTAACCTATGCATCAATCATAAGACAGTAAGACACGAGTCTAACTTACCCTACCATGGACAAAACAAAAACTAATCAGGAGTGGGACAGACATCATGTAAATATCAGACTTTAAGTCTTTCAGGATAGGGAAAACTAATGAACAAACACTTAAAGCTAAAGCARAACCGTAACACTTTTGCCATCTATTTATAATTTTTTTTTTTTTTCCTGGGTGGGTGTCCTCCTCTCCCCAAGCTGCTGCCAGCTTGATGTGAAAGCAGCAGGCAGTTACTGAAAAGCTTTCTAGCTTAGGCTCCCACTGCTGGTAACACTTTAATAGCTCTCTGCAGGATCTTTGCCACCACCACTGCCTCTTCCAAGGATGAGGCTCAACAGCTCTAAGACCACAGGGAGGCAAACTGGGCACAAGAATCCCACAAACAGATGGGCARGAGGAAGACGGAAGGGGACACAGGCAGATCTGCCAAGTTGCAATGCCCTGGGCTCTTAAAAGTCGAAAACAGGAGCTGATCTCTTGCAAATTCCAGCATGCTTACACATCAAGACTAGAACAGCATTTTATCAGCTGAGGGAGGAAACAACAGGAAGTCTGCTGGACCCTTTTCCCAGGAAAATGAATATATGGGAATTAACTTCTGTCATCTGCCGTCAACCTTTTTCACAACTGAAAATTCTCATTCTCACTCTGAGCAACAGCGAAACAGTCGCCACCAAAAAATGGCATTAATCCTGCATATTTTGAAGTCATTTCAGGAGAAGAAGTGCTCTGCATCTAAATGAAAGTGCCCCAGCGTGATGCTAATTAGACACTTTGCAGCTTCGTTACCCCATCTGGAAAACAGGTAGAAAATAAAAACRTGCAGGTAATTTTGTCTAATCTCAGAGCTTAAACATTCAGGAATGTCAAAAAAGGGAAATAGTTTTGTTGATGAGGAGAACAAACCTGCAGTCAGCAYTGAGAGTTTTGCAGATAGTGTTCTGAGTCATATTTCACACAAGATAGAAGACACAACCAAGCCAAGGATTATTTCCTCTCCACTATCCACCACTTTCTGTGATGACATCATACTTCCACACCAACACTCCTCTCCTGTGACCTCAAAAAACTAAGATCAGCAAGTTCTTTTAAGACTGATGAATAAATTGCTGCCAAGGAAATCAGACCCAAGGGCTCTGCCTTCCTTTCCTGGTTCCATCAGCTTTTTACAATGACTCCCTTTTCAGTACTCTTCTCTTGTCCACCCCAGGGTGAGGAGCAAAGTGACCATGTGAAGGCAAGATGTATCCACACTACACATATTTACTTTTCATTGTACAAGGAGCTTRTACAGAGGGCTTTGCAATCCTCTGCAAAACACAGGAGGTTCAAGCAAGCTACTCCAAACAGAACAGAACTATTAATTTTTCCTAGAGTCATCATTCCTGCCTTTAAAACCAGCCCTACAGCTCATTAAAAGTGTTCTAGTTTCTACAGTGGAGTAAAAAAACCCGCTTACAAAAAATACTCCATGTCTAGGTGCCAGAAGAAACATACTCGCTCAGAAGAACACAAGTTAAGTAGATTACATCTGAACTAAAAGTACAGAAGAACTAAGCCAAAGGCAGTTGTAAGTTAAAAAAAGCGAAGTTATTACATGATGAATCTAAGTGTTTATCCACAAGAGACTGTGATGATGCAGGAAACTTCATCCCTCAGATGATTGATGACCTTCACCTCTTTTCCCAGTGCACRGGTAGTATAACAGATAACTATTATTTTTATACCCAAAAGACCTCTATGCAAAGATCACAAACACAGGGTTTGTAAGCTAGTACTCCAAAATAAAAGTTAGGAATATCCATTACCGTTTTTAGACACAAAGCTATATATTGTTTCCATTCTAAGCAAAATAGAAAATATRTTAAGAGAGGCCTCTGAGTTTTCCACTTTAGCTCCAACATTATCCATGTGTAGTGAGAGGGAAGTGAAAAAAGACGTGAGAGTGTGAGTAGTTTTCAGTTGATACAGAAGAACAGCAGGAAGATGAATTTGTAAGTTAGACTGTTCCTACTGGCAGTAAACATATACCCCAATCCTTCAAATACCCTCAGGGTCAAGAACATACATCCAGGATGTTTTTTGGAATGAGTGATCTTGCTCATTTACTGAGTGTTTTGGCAACTGCTACAGCTCAGTCTCCTTCAAACTCTTGTCACAAAACACATGTCCAAGACTAACTTCTTCATGATTCTCCCCTAGATTATGAGGAGAATAGAACCTATTATATGCAGAAAAAGGTACTTTTCATCACACATGCTTATCCARAAGCCTGGTCCCCAAGAACAGAGGATGAACTGCACATAGGAGAAGTCTCATACTCTACAGGTGATAAAATCCTCTTCAGAAGAGGACTACAGCACTATTCTCTAGACAAAGCAAAACAAGACCTAGGAAATAAGACAAAAATACTACTTAAAAATAATGAGGCATTTTCAACCACTKCCTATTTACAGTTGCACCTGTGGAACCCATCTGCCACGTTCAATTAGAGAACAAGTCTTCAGCTATGACCATGCTTCAGTTTATAATGAGAGAAAAAAGTCATCCACATGAAAAACAGCTWGATTGGTGCAGACAGCTCATTTTCCCCTCAACATCATCTCAAGTATACCTTTTGCCCCACTAAGGAATAGGGAACCCCAACARGAGCACATGTCCCAGAAAAGATTTAGCAAGAGGTGGAAGGAGCTCTGTCACAGTGTACAAAAGCACTGGAAATGGGTCTCTGAACTATTTATTTTATTCATTTTTCATGTGCTTTGTACTGTAGCAAGGTAAGATTACATCACACACACTGACAGAAGCCTAATTAAATTATGCATTTAAAAAAACAGATTTGGGAAATAATTTATTGTGAGGACAAAGGTTACCRAGCTTACTGAAAATGAGATTACAGTCAGAAATAACAAGAATGCATCTGTATTTTCTCCWGTTCTTTCTGTTGCTTATTCTACCATACTATAAAGCTTGCAAAGTACCTGTGTTAGAGCAGGTGTCTGAACAGTAGAAGCCACAGSATTTGTTGTTTGAGATAACGTTTTCACAGGAGCAGCTGCTATTTTCTTTACTAACTGTGTGCCAGAATTCTTTGAAAAAAATAAAAATTAAAAATTATTGTACAKGGGCAGAGAACAGTTGTCAGACATGTCAATGACAAAACAGGCATCAAAGTTGGAGTCAGACACAAACCAAGACACATCCTCCTACAGTTACAGTACAGGCATCATTCACACAGTGCATGTAGTTTAGACAAAGAGCTTTGCTGAGTAGCATTTACCAGTCTCATATTCAGTAACAGCTTCAGAGACATTTRGAGATGGTGCATAATCAGACTACAAATAAAGAAATATATAAATTGTTACTTTTAGGTACCTCCTAGCATGCTGACCACACTACAAGAGATGGAAGCAAAAAGTCAGCAGAGGAAAGGAGGAACATCCTAGGGACATGGGAAAGGTCCTCAGCTTTACTCAGCTTCAGAGAAATRTCCTACCAGAGGATCACAAGGTTGCAGATACTAGCAGTAAACATTTAGGGAGTTTTGGTTAGTATTTTTTTTCTTAAAATGGTTTATACCATCATCATCATGATGATCAAGTTCACTAATTTGAACTTTGCCATCTATAACAGCTAGCAAGGTTTTTTTCCCAAATGAGAAAGCAAAGTGTAACAGTGATGTTTATTGGTACAAAACCAAACACCATCACGCTGTTCAGAGCACGTTCAAATGCTTATTGAACCCTCTGTAATTATTTACAAACCCTGTTGTAACTACATAACATACAGCTATGTCAAACTAAAGCTCTGAGAGAAGTTACCTGCACAGCACATATTCTGACTGCAGGCGTGCTGCTTGGCACAGATGGTCTCACACTTGCATTATTTTGTGTCTGATTCTGTGCTCCTGCTATTGCCTGTTGAGATACCAGCATTAGGTGGCCATTACTGCTTCTGATGAGAACAGTCCCTGTTGAAAAAAAAACATTCAGACAGTTAGAAATTAAGTTATGTTAAGTCTTTCCTATATTTCTGGACTATACTGATAATGTAATACTGAGTTTCTGACTCCAAGGAACAGCTGCCAYGCAGTTTAATAACTAAATGTACATYGGTTTTACTCTGCATCTTATGACAGAAAAGAATTCCAAAATTCAAGAGAAAAACTTAATCACATGGCCACATTGAAATATTACAGGCATATAAGATGCAGATTGCAAAGCAGTTCATCACTTGAGCCAAAAAGTTATTTTTTGAACATTAAAAAGACAGACATATGACATATACACACAAACTGGGATTACTTTAATACTAATTTTAAGCAGTTCTTCAACCTGCAAAATTGATCACCACTATCACACTTGGCTGCCTCTTCCATTTCTAAACATTTAGGCACATACTTAGAGGTGAAAACACAGCTTRGAGAAAACTGCAGTGGGAACTGTGTGAGTTCACCTCCTGTATCAAGACCATCCTCCCCAGTCAAGAGGGCAGTGGTCTCCCATGAAAGTCAAGGTCACTCAGACATTTGAAGCAGTCCCTCTATCAAGGGTGTGTCCAAAAGCATTAAAACATATCATTTTATTGAAGCAGTTTGCAAATAGGGAGATAACAATAGGAAAGAAGTTAAAAAAAAGGGAAAAGAAAAAAGACTATTCAGCTACCAAAGCCTCCTCCCTCCCCCAGTAAGGGCTCACCTCTGAAAAATCCAGAGGATTCAAAACWATCACAAATACAAAATGCCAGTTGGATACCTGGTCTGTACCATATCAGATCCTTCAAGGGAGCTACAAAGAACCCTACCTTTCTGGTGTCTCACCTCCTTTGCCACCAACAGCAGCTGCTGCAAAGGCCACCACTGAAAGCACCATCCTCAACCACTCTCAGTAAGTACAGACCTTTTAAATAAAATGAAGGAGAAGGTACAGGAGAGTCCAGATACATAAGTAAGATTACCTCAGTGTTTCTGCAGGACTGCATTAATCTTTCCTGCAAGTTATTCAATATCTGAAACCCAGATCTTCTGTTCACACTTATGATCTTTCCTAGTGTAACAAGACTGCAATGAAAGTCTTTTTACTACTTTGTTAGTCAAAGCTGTCAAAATATTGCCATACAATACAGCCTGGAACATTGCTTCTGTCTGAGTTTAAATGCATACAACAGCAAAAGCCACAAGCAAAAGCCAATTGAGTTGGGTTTTGTTGGATATGTTTTGGGGCTTTTTAAAAAACGATTAAGCTATAACCACATGCTCAGAAACAGCTTTTCATCCTCCACATCTAAAMGCATAAGAGGATATTGCAAGACAACACAAAACCTGGTATAAAATTCTGTAACATCAACATATTGCCRTTTACATGGCAGACACAAACTGAGAACTAGTGAATGTGACAACAGCTCTTGAGACATGATCCCCTCCTTTCTCAAGCAGCCTTTACTATAGATGGGGCAGATGCATGAGGCGGTTGCACATACAGAAAAATACTGTTACTCCATCTGACAACTCAGCTTTCTCCTCCTCCACTGACAACTTGACTATATTTATATTTAGGTACAGATGGATCATTTAATTTAATCAGTGAATAGCTGGAATTAAGAAAACATTAGATTTCTCATTTTGTTTTCACACCATCTTATTTAGACAGTGATTCATGGCAAACAATTTATCATCAGCCAGAAAAAGGACATTTTTTGCCTTGTTCACACCACATGCTTATGCAACTTTCAGTGAAAGAGAGAAAGCTGACCACATTTTGCTACCAACAGCATTTCTCCCTACTCTAGGTCTACATTCAGGATGGCAGAAACGTTGCTAGCGGAGATTTTAGGCTTTTCTTTTATGAGCCTGCTTTAACACATCACTGATAGCTCTACTCTCTGAGAAAGCAGAAATAAACTAAGAATTTTATTCTTTTAGAGATTTGGAATGCCTTAAGAGTTAGTTTTCATGTACTTGGGTATTTTGTCACTACTCATTACATTTATCTGTTAAGGAAAATCATCAGAAGCACATTTTCTACTTCTACATTTGAGAAAACAACATTGATACCATTGATCAGCTTGATAACAGGCTGGGACTGGTTTTACACTACTGTTCTGAAGTTTCAGAAAAGTGGCCTTTGTCAGAGATGGAGAACCTGCTGGAAAAGTGTCCTGTCCTCCAGTCACCTGAATGAGGGGACCTTCCAGCACAATYTACCTGGTTGAAGGAAATTACCTCTAGAGCAACACAGCTAGAAAGTTTATGCAAATACCATACAATTCACATGYAAATTCACTGACATCTCAAAAAAAAAGGTAAACAAAACCAACGATCTCAAATATTAACAAGTCAAAACCCCTTTASATTTGAGCTGGGCAGCAATGATCCCCAACAGGATGTAACCTGAAACATAAATCAACTCTCCCCCTCCCAACAGGATTAGTCAAYACAAGGACATCCATAGCAAACCAGAACATTGTAAAATAATTTGGTGAGAGCATCCACAAAAGAAGTTACCTATGGCCACTCCAGTGGTCATAGCCTTCACTGAAACATTCAACTATGATAATGCCTGTTACGTGCATAAAAGTTACAGTAAGAAATTGTTTTCCTTGGAACAAACATTAACTTCCCTATCTTTGCCATTTGGCAGAATTTTTAATAAAGCATGGTAGCCTTTTCGTGCCAGCAGCTCTTTGTGACACTGGCAAAATTATGACTCCAAATCAATACTATGGTAATCTACTAATTACTGCTTCTGTAGGCTAAATGCTATTAATGTCTGATGCTAGCACAGATACAGCTGAAGGCAAATTTGAAACAGCAGTTAGAACTACAGCTCCATACACTGAAGAGCCACATCTTGTCCAAGCACAAGAGACACAGTTCTAAGGCAGTGACAACTAATGTCACAAAGGGACATGGATTGCCTGAAACACTTGGAAAGCTGTTGAGAACAGCACTTATTTTTTACCTCTGGTTGCCTATAAAAACTATATTTAATTATAGTTTTTCACAACTTTGCTACTCCCTTTCTGTATAGAAACAGGAGTAACAATACTGTACATAGGCAACCCAATACTGCAGGCTCAGTCTCCAAGATGTGGCACATGAGGTCTCTTATGCCACAAGAAGAGGKTCTGTGGCTCTCAAAACCAATGCCTGAAATGTCATAAACTTTGTACAGCTGCACAAGTGTGRAATTAGGGAACAGCAGGTGATGGCAAACTTGAAGTTCTCAACAGAAAAGTCATGTAAACAGAGTAATAAAGCTACCAAGATGCTACTATCAGAAACAAAGATAAGTGCAAGAATCCACATTCTTCACTTGGTGGGGGGGAAAGATAGCACTTCTTATCAAGAGCTGTTGTCACATTCACTAGAAGGCAAATATTAACAAACTACATGTGAAAACAGATCATGTCTTGCAGTCAGTGCAGCTCCACAGGAAAATGGGGAGAGGAAGGAGAAAACATACAAAACACGAGACACATTGTCTAAATAGCTGAAACATGAAGCTTCAGCTAACACATATTGGTACTGCAGTTCAAAAAAGAGAAGGTATTGGCAATCTGAACAAAATATCTGCACCAATGGCAACAAACGAACAGCAATAAGGCATCTCTGTAACACTAGAGATGCCCTCTTTTGGGCTGCACTTCAAAGAACAGTCTGGTAATTTTACTGAAGTTGTTTCAGGGAACAGGAATGACTTTCTCATTATTCATGCACTGATAGTAAGAGCAATGCACAGTCCCCTTGGAGCTACAAAGCTGCTCCTATTTTCAAACCAAAATGACCAGTTACCATCAGGGATTATTTCTTACTTGCTTCACTGGATGTCTCTTGCAGATTAAAAAACAACCCTTTTTGCAATGAATTGAGAGTTCTGTCCCTAGATATTCTGCCTGTYCTGCCAAAAACACACTTTGGAAAGTAATTTGGTTTTCCTACACTGGCAGAGAAGGCATTTAAAATACAATCAGCTATTTCAGCCATTTGTTCCCTGCACATCTTTTTTCAGGTGCAGTCCTGTGAGAGGGCTAGAGGGAAGGACCTGACAACCAAAACCCAACTCATGCCTTCAAAGCTACACAGAAGGAGCCATGCTATACCTTCTTACCTTGAAGAGGTCTCACTGAGATCTATWCCCTTTTGCCCATGCCCTGCCTTCTCTAAGAACAGAGGCTGGAGGAACTCTGCCTTCAGGAGTGTCTGGCAAGACTCCTGCAAAGCTCAGGCAGCTATAACCAGATCAGACGCTATCTAGACATTCCAGTAGTGTGAGCAATTTTAATTGCATTTAACTGCATTACTCTGCATTTTAACTAGAAAGTATTAAAACCTCAACAGAGACATGAACAAGAAGCTGTGGGATGATGGCAGAGATCTGTTTATGCCACTGTATTTAATGCCATCTGCATGGGCTTCACTGTATTTCAGACAATAGTGTTAAGGAAACCACAATGTTGTTAACATAAACTGTGCTGAAGCTTTGGGCTCTGGACTTCATCCAGCAGCACTGAACACCAATGCATGCTAAACACATCCCASCATAAGGGCAACTTCCACCAYRTAAGACAAGCCTGAGGCCATTTCTGAAKGGGAAYTTCAMCCAGAAATTTCCTGAGATGAACCAGCYGGTATTTGTGCACCAGTGGAGATACACTTTATGCTGTTACACATGAAGCTGAAGTTGTCAAGTTAAGCCACCACTTCCATGACATGGTTTCTAACCCAACTGCTCAACCGAACAGCTCACAGGAACTGCTGGCTAGGGAATAATGTGAAGAAATGAAGTCTTTTGTTCCTAAAATAAAATACAAGCAAGAACCAACSACAGTGAGACTAAACTCATCTAAGAGAACACAAGTCATAAAAGCTGCTTTCATAGAAGGGCAAATTTAGCTTATTTCAAAACAAGGAATGCCTGCATCAGGTAGGCTGCCAGCCTTAGTAAAGTGCACTTTAACACCAGTTATAAAAACACGGCTAAATAAGAGTTCCAGGTCTCAAATCAGTAGCTGAACAACAAAAATGTTTTAAAACAACAATAATGTGTCAGAGCTCTCTGTTCCTAAACAAATCCCATTCTTTCATTGAGCTACTCAAAACAATAGCTTTTAAGGTGGTTATTCTGAGKTAAGACCAAATTTTAAAGGGAATGTTTTAATAGGACACTAAATGGCAATTTAAAAAGAATATTGGTTTTAAGATGCTTTGACTATTTAGGATCATTAGAAGTTTGAAAAATAAAAGGCCAAACACTACTAATCCATGAAACAGCTTTGAATACTGTTTTTATCTCTAAAGCCATCCTTTAGGGAAAAAAAGCATGTTTTTTCCTCCTTAATCCCATTCATTGAGCCCCACAAAACATGTCACTTAAAAGTTTTAAAAGCACATTACAGGACTAAATAAGACAGAACAAAAAAGTGCATTATTAGAGACACAGACTGTTCAGGCCWATGATTGCATCAAGGTGCATTATGTCACAGATTAGTTGAAAAGGAGCGCTAAAGAGGCACAAAGTGTTAATGAAATACTGTGAAAGACATTTACAAGACTTACATAACACTTCTAATATGCCGGGGCTGTCATGTTTTCAGATGAATTATGCTCTGTAGTGCATGCAGGAAGATTACTTACTCCCCGTGACCCTTACCCTCACTTGAGTTTTCCTAGAGATCTACTGCAAATTTCTGTAGTGGAGATGAAGAAACAAGGACAAAAGCTCAATTTGGAGGCAACATCTAGCTGTGCCTTTCACTGTCCTAGGAATGMAGCTATAACAAAGATCCAGAGACCACACAAAGTTACCTCACCGCACGCTCCCAATAATGCTCTCTAACTTCCATTCTTAAATACAATTWATTTCAATTGTATTCCTTCTGAAGTCACAAGATTGCCTGCTCTAGGCTTTTCTTGACCAAAACACCTGTGATTGTTCATAGATTTCCCACAGAAGCAGGGAGAGGGTTCATTACACTGTATGGAGTCAAGATAAGTTGTTCAGCATCTACACTACACCCMCAAAACATTTTACTCCATACAACAAATCACTGAAACCTTTGGAAGCCAATTCTAATTGATGTAAGAATTCAGCAATGCCCAACCCATAATCAAGCACTGCTACTGCAGCAACCAGAATCMCTCACCACACATCCAGGCCCTCAACCAATTAATTCCATTCACATTTTTTTTCACAAACTAAATAATTACATCTCTCAGAAATCACCCTCTGTGCTTTTTCCCTTTGTTCYGGCAGCTTCTAAACTAATGGATCTTTATAGCAATGGCTCAGGACCAGTGACTAGCATATAGATATTGCAGAGTCACAGTGAGATGCCAGATTTTGAATTCCAATGAAAGACACCTTGTTTTGCCCACAGATAGGGAAATCATAAATTTCCATGTCAGAAGAAAAATTCCTAGGGCATAATCCCCATATTCTTTCATGCGACAACAGAACACAACCTAAATAAAATACAACACAATGTTATACCCATACTTTCTTTAAAGATGTTGATTGTCAATTGCACTGCAGATTAATGTACACTCTGGTCTACAACTTTCAAGGCTGATGTCTGGCATCACACCTTGTCAAAGCCAGTGACCAACTCTCCTCACAGACATCACTGTCCAGCTGAAGCACAGTTCCACCAGCACAAATGTTTCCCAGACTTTCTGGGCTGCTGTGAGCAGTGTTTTAAACCACCTCCATGTACCCACAAGGCTGTGGTATCAGCTAAAGGGGCTTACAGTCCCAGCAAAGGACGCTGCTCCCAGTAACTCCAGCCCTTCTCTGGCTAAGCACCTTTCCATGCTAACAGTGGGCCCCAGCGCCCGAGACACCCAGCACTGTCACAGCCTTTCCAAGCATAGGGAGCCAGGAAAGGGATGATGCTCTCTCTTCTATGCAGGATGAAGCAGACTCTAATATCTCACTGTTTCAAACAGTCTGGAACAATGAGTACCATGCATCTTTCTGAAGAGTGTAAACAAAGTCCCCTCTCCCTCTGTTCCTCCAGCAACTACACACAAAGTGCTAAGCCYGCAAAAATCTGAAGCCAAATTTCACACTCTGCTCAACCAGCAAGTCTTATCCAAGCTGTTGGAGACTAGCTGCTCACCAATGAAATTCGGTGCCCAGATGGGTATCTGCTCAACAGTCTAGCAACTGGGCCCCCATAGCACTGATGCCTTTTCATAGAATACAGGCCCACATTTCAGAGTTAAAAGAGTCCTCGACTGCACATACTGTTGAGCGCCTTTCCTTGAGAGTACATTCATATCCACATAATTTTAGCTGTAGCAGAACTCGTAAGCAAAAGTATTAACTGCGCCAGCAGCAAGGATAGTTAACCTTTTCTTTTATAACAAGCAACAGATGTCAATACCAACCAACTAATAAAAATCTGGACATGGCAGTGATACTTGGAGGGGATGTAAATAACCAACAAGTTTTCTGGGCATAGTTACAAGATGGCACTACTGTTTCTATTTGGATTCAGAGTATATTCATTACACTTGAATACCAACATATGTTGTTTTTTTTGTGTGTAGGCATAGCTGATTTCCAGCCAATGCTTTGTATCACAAGGAAGAGCCTTATTTGATATTGTGATAACATCTAGCTGTTGTCCTTGGGCCACACCTTTCAGCAACTGGAATCATTCCCCATCAGCATTTCCCCATCGCATCTTTGTGGTTTGCAASTTTGCACCTTGAGGCTTAGTTGCTTTCCTGCCTGAGTAATCAGACAGTTCTAGGATTGTCTACAGCCAAGATGATCTGACTTGAGCACTCTCCAGGACCCAAATTACCTCATACAGGAGCTTCAAGTATTTGCAGAGGACTCAGCTGATAGAAGTGAAGAACTATCTCAAAGGAGCAAAATGACACTTCCTCACTCTCAAGAGAATTGCYACTGCACTGAAAGAAGCACTGAGTCTCTACACCACATCCTTTTGTGCACTCCTAGTACTCACTGGAGTGGAATTCTTTAAACAGCAAGTTCCATGCTGGGCACATTGCAGCCATATATATAKAGCACACAGCTTTCTAAGGACCAGAAGGTATGCCAGAACCCTGCATTTACCATTTCTGGCACAGCCATGAAGCTGTTACTGAGAAATCTRCAGCTGAAGTGTTGAACCACAAATCTTAACTTAAAATCATGAGTTGCTAAAAACGTGATTGGTGTCTTGGTAGCATTCAAACAAAGGACAAGATCGGTCCCCTTTAAATCTGTCTCTTTTAAATAAGAGAATCAAGTCAGTTAATTCCAATTAATTTTACAATGGGACACTTGTTTCCTTGCTGCTTACTTGAGGACCAGCAGAAAACTGAATTCCACTTCCTCTCTTCTAAAAGTGCAAATTCATTCCTCAGCTGGATGGCTTATCACTTGCTAACAAGGGATCAACAGTGAATTTTAACACTGATCACCACCTTGCTCTAAGTGCGATGGAGCAAACAAAAATTATTGCAGAAGACATCAAAACCTTCATGGGAWGCATTAACTTCTGTCTACACAGATATTGTGGGAACTGTACCAGAACTGTGTGATATTTGYCAAGTATGCGAGCCATGTATGAAGGTGCTCTGACTGCACTTACCCYCTTCAACAGAGAGCATTGGCTGCCCCACGGAGAGAGCCTGGTAATGCACTAGCCATCAGCAAGCTGGACCAGAATTCCAGGGCTCCACTRGGATTAGGTGGCAATTGCCACTGGGCAAGCCTTCAGGTGCTGTGCCAGACAGGGCATGCTGTTTCACCCAGTTGTTAATCTAGCCTGGACATCCACCCAAGGAACTCTRATTTCCCAGGCAGCTCCTAGGAGCAGCCACTCGTAATGAAAGCATCTCCTCTGCTCCACCAAACTGSAAGTGTACACTGGAAGAAGTCKGCAAACATGACCTATGAAAATTAAKTGTAACCATATCATCCAACTRYTGTTACAGCACAGTATGATCACTGAGCTTCACCAGCTCTCCAGCTTTAAGGACCTTAGATTTGTTCATTAGCAACAAGGACCATCCATCCATCTATTGCCATTCCTACCCTGCTTCAGTTGCAATCAGAGACTATTTCYTCGAGCCACTTGTGGAAAAGATCCGTTAGTGGACTTCGTTCTGAAGGTGATCCAGAGGGCAGAACAGACCTYAATCCTGCCAATTTTAATAGTAAGACACTTAGAAACATATATGGTGATCTTCTCCATTTTGCAAATTACACCCACTTTTCTTCTGACATCATCAGTTTTCAGAAAAGTAGCTTCATGCAAAGAGAATTCCAGAGAAAGCATTTGCCTTTCAGTTTTGTCTAAACGGTTAAGGCAGTACTAATTATTCACCTCTGATAGTTACCAGAAACATTGCAAAATGCACATATGCATCTGTAAATACAATTCCATCCATTAGGCACAGCACAGATTCCAATCATGTGGCATAACAAATACCTGGTTCTCTAAAATGATTAAAAAAAGCTGGTATTGCAAGTACTCAAAATAACAACACATGATTTACCTAGTTTTTATCAGCATCTTTGGGAAAAAGAATTCTGAAAGATAATTCGTGTTTCTTCCAGCTGTCACTTGTRTGTGGATGATGCTATTTTTACTGCTACAAGCTGAAAGGTCCTTTAAATACTGCAAAAGCAATGCAAGTCAGGCTCACATTCTTTCTCTTCTAAGGATAAAAAAAGTTTACTATTCACCAAACCATAGCTGTAATTCTTTGCAATACACTCCAATTGCCTGTAAAATCTGAACAGCATTTAACATTAATTTTACTGAGCATCATATTTCTGTGCTTCAGTATTCAGAATGCATCTTTTTTTTTCCCCTGTGTGTTGGAAAGCCATAAATCTAGACATTAGCTTTGCATCTTCTGCCAAGATTTAAATCTTAATTCCCACATGGCTGCGCATTTAATGATATAAAGGTATTATTTTGCTAGACACACTCAGTCCTGAAGCAAAATCAAGTGTAGTTGAAATTTCAGCTGAAATTTCACAGAAATTCAGCTGAAATTTTACAGTGCAGCTGAAATTTCAACTGGTTACAGCAGAAGACATTTCCTCACTATTACTTAAGTTTGACTTAGTTCTTCAAGCCTGCCAAAGCTTTGTTAACCCTTCCTCGGGGGGGAAAAAAAAAAAGTTGATCAGTGTCACCAAATGTGAAATGAGAAGTTTGCAGAGAATCCATCCCAAGAMRCCTGCTAAACAAAGGACATAACTGRGATACAAAAGGTTATAATCACTGATTATTTAGCCCCTACTGGTCTAACCACAAGTACTATGCTCAGACTTCATGGGATTATCAACATMCAGAAACTGCAAACTTCAAAGGAATTTCTAGGGTTTTCTGCCTGTTGAAACAAGAAATCTTTAGATAGCCTACTCCTACTCAAACATAGTATAAACTAGAAGTCTTTTAAAATCAGCATTCCTCCTATTCTGAAGCGAAGGACCAGATACAAATATGAAAATATTGAATTCCTCATGTTGTTTTACCACTGAAGAACAACAACAACATGAAGAGGGAGATTCACAGCACTTCGCATAAGATGTATTAGGTCAATATTAAAAGCAGAAGGCAGCAGCATCCAGATGCTTATCAACCCTCCCCTCTTCAGGTTACCTTAGTTTTCACACCCAGTTACAAGAAATCCAACAAGACCAAGCTCCATACCATCCCACTGAAGTTTCAGAACACACACACCAGTTCTCTCCTTCCCACCTACAGGAGTGCTGCCTGCCAGCCTCTTGCCACACAGCCCCAGMCACCTGACATAACCACTGGCTGTGCTTTCTGGTTACCCACTGTCAGCCTAGATAAGTGGAAAACCTGCCACACACAAGGCAAAGCATCCAAGCAAAGACAACTGAGCTGCAAACAGAAACCAAGAGGCTGTACCTGCTGTCATTCCCCTCTAAGTCAGGTGCAAAGGAAACTTTATACAATGCCTTGCACCACATTACTTGTGAAATTACAGCATACTCAGGGCAACTACACCGTGCCTGCTCAGGCCCACTGGAATTAGCAATAATGGAAAGCATAAAACAGAAATACACACACCAGAGGCTTCTAATACTACAGTGAAGAGTGACAGCAGCTGCCACAGCCCCATAACCAGCAGCAGTGGCACAAGGGTGAGGTTTTCCAAGAGCTTCCTGGCTCTAAGCAGACAAAAGGCAACAACGGAGGATCCCTGGCATCTGGTTCAGCTCTGTCCTTTGTCATCCCTCCAGAAAAAAAAAAAACAAACCAGATATATCTGCTGACTATTCTTTAAACACTTGCTTGTAATGAGCATTCCAGGGCCAGTGATAGACTCAAAGTATAGAAGTATAGCATAGAAGTAATAAAAACCTAAGTTCAAGAACAACAAACAAGAAAACCAAGAAACAACATCCTTTTTGCTGTTTTTATGATCTTTTTCTACCCTCCACTTCTCCAAAGCAGTGTGGGCCCCAAAGACACTAAGGTGAACTACAGACATCTATCACGGCCCTCGTCACTCCTTCCCTTTCCCAATTATTTCCTCCTGTTGAACAGCACAGCCCATCCATTTCTCCCCCCAACACTAAGCTCAGGTTAACYAAGGACACAATTCCTGGTTAAGCAGATGGTCCATGACACAGGACATTTCAAGATTTGTACGATCAGCACAGGCCACACAGAGCTCAGGACGGAGGCAGCATGGCTCTCACCATGCTGATCTGCTCTCTGCAGACTCAGACTGCTACATGCAAATCCTTCTGAAAAGCTGCTAACACGTTCTTGTCAACAAAGAGGSAAACTGAAGAAATGTTCCTTTGGTAGATCATACAAATTCCCTTAATTTGGGAGAATATAGCCTGACACTATTCCGTCTAAGAGCTGATGATATGCACGGCCAAAATACCAACCCTAAACCCTGAAGTCAGAYCAGCTGCAGTCCTGCTGTGTGCAAAGCCCTCGGTGGTGGCCAGCCAGGGATGGACTGGTGCAGGAGGATGGTCTTGGGTACCAGCAGCACTGCTCCACAGCTGGCTGCTCCACTGAAAACCAGCAMTTTGTCGAGGAAGTCATAGGAAGGTGATGGAAAACCCTCGTTACCCATGAGCAAGGCTGGGTCCTTCAAGACCAGGAGAACTTACAAAACTCAGTGATCTTTCCTGGCTAACCAAACAGAAAGAGAAACTTGGCAGATGGACAATCTGTGCTCAGAGACATGAGGAATTGTATCTCTCATCTGCCTTTCCCACCTCCTGGCTTTATTCGGAGCAAGAGGAAGGGGGAGGTAGAGATGGAAGTAAAAGAAAGGCATAAATCCCAGATTTCCATGAACCTCCACTGCCCTCCAAGTTATAGGGGCAAAGGCAACATCGTTGGTACCCTTCCTTCCCCAGACTGCAGCACTGCAGAAGCAATGCCCACTTCAGGCCACAAGTGGCTCATAAGTAACTCAGGATGACCAGTAAGGSCAGCACTGTCCAGCCTTCCTCACCACAAGACACCTCAAATATTTCCCTTTGAAACGCGAGGGAAAGATATTTCCTTTATGCATTTTTCTTAGCAGGTGCCACAAAAGTCAAATGCCATGATTTTAAATCTAAGTGCATTCTCCCTTCTGTTTTTAGTCCTGGATGGTTAGATTTGGCAGCTTATTTGAAACACGAACTTTTCAAGCCTAAGAATTTCGTGGTTTATTCCATTTTCTTTTTTTAATGATGCTAACTAACACTTGCAGTTTTAATGCTACTCATCTTGCATTTTTTATTAGTAATTAAAAATTGAATCACCTAGAAGACATTGGTCAAATACCAACACTTAAGACAGAATGCATTTTTACATAACCTTACAACAATTACTTAGACAAGTTTCCCCGAAATATTGATCCATTTGAAGTCTGACATCTGTGCTTCCTCTGAGGCACTAAAGTCCACACGGTTATTTTAATTTACAATGCTGCACAGCACCACCACCTCCGAACTTCTGATACAAAGACCTCATTGTCCCAGAAGCAAGGAAAACAAGCTGATGCAACTGAAGGATARCAATACTTTTGTTACATCTGCCTACTACGACAATCAAATCAGATGACATTCAACAGTATACCTGGATGTAATCAAACCAAGACACCACAAAAAAACCCTAAGTTTTGCTAACTTGTAGTTCCCAAACTGCAGGCAACTCGCATGAGCATTTGCCTTCACAGAAAGGTATTTAACTGAATGCCAATACATTAAAGAAAGCAAAAAAATTAGATACAAAACCTGAATACCCAGGGAACCCTGATACAAAAAGTTAATATATTTCCATCATGGTTCATTTCAGAGGAAAGCTGGCAAGGATTTCGACTTATCTTTGACTGCTGACTACCCAGACATTACAGCATCATGAATGCTGGGAAATGTACAGTGAAACTGACTGACTAAAGACTTTCTTTTAATTAGCATTATATATTTCMTTGGGAGGTGCATATCTTTGATGAAGACATTGGGATTAAAAAAAAAAAATGAGGACAGAAAAAAAAAAAGGCAAATATGCACTACCAGCACAGGGATTACTGTAAAGCCAGTCATCCTTTTCAGCTATATACAACCTGAAAGTAATTGCAACAGATGCTCCAACAACAGAACTGGCAGGAAATAATTATAGCATCAAATAGCAATAAAGTCATTACATATCTTGGGGTCTCAACAGAGCGAGACCAAAACCAGTGGAAAGAAACTCACTTTTTTTTTTTTCTCAAAAGCATTTAAATATATCCCAGCAGGGAGAAGTGGGAAGTTCAGAASCAACAGCACCTTCTTCCTCTTAAAAGAAAGTGCAGGTAGAAGCCCTRGCTAACCGTCTGTTGCTATCCGAAGTATTAAGCTGTCTGTATCAGCACSGTGCAATTTCTACGTTAGGATTTCCACCGCTGCTATAGGAAGCACATCTGTAAGGGTGGTATCTCTATGAACTCTTACGTTTCCCACACAGGGTTTACAGAAAAAAAAAAAAAGTTTCAAGGAGCAACACGTAATGAACTTTCAACTCTGCCCTCCTAAGGCACRACAGTATTTCGTTCCACGAACAGTCGCATCGGCCGGGTTGTGCCAGTGGCAACAATTCCTGCGGGACCGCCTGGTCGGAGGGGAGCGCGGGCAGCCGGACCCGCACCGTAAGTTACGGGAGTCGCTCTGCAGTCGCCAACCCACGCTCATGCCCCGCTCCCCGAAACATTCCTCCATCCAAGTTCCACCAAAGCCCGAAAGCCTCGAGCAGTCTTTTTCGAGTCCCATATTATGGTAACCCGGCCACTGAGTTTTTGGTTACTCTGTTCCTCGTGTTATCCAGCAAAGTAAGAAGTTGCCTCTATCCAGAGACTTCCAGATCCATCCTCCAGAGAGGCTGTAAACATCCCCAGCGCTACCCGAMTGAACGCAGTCACATTGCCAATGTCCTGTAAGACAGACACTCACGCCGGTTCCCACAAGTTTGGGGCAAACAACGAACCCGCGCAACACACACCGCCACTGCCATCACCGCCACCCCGCCGCCCTGCCCGTCCTTCGCCACGGCTCGCCTCCAGCAGCAAGGGCAGCGCGGCGGGCTCCCCGTCCTGCCCACCGGCCCCCGACAGCGACGACCGCGACACGCCGGGGAAGGAGCGACACGCCGGGGAAGACGCGACACGGGACATGCCCGCAGCCCGGGGAGGCATCACTCACCTGGCGGCAGCTGCAAGTTGGCCGGCAACTGGAGGGTGGCCGTGGGCGGCCCCTTGGGCGCCACGGGTCGCGGGACGGCGGGAGCGGCCCCCCGCACCACCGGGGTCCCCGCGGGGACGGTCACCGGGCGCGGCGGGGCGGCGGAGAGCGCGGGGCCGACGGGCACAGCGGCGGCGGGGCTGCCCCGCTCGGGCGCCGAGCCCGCGGTTGGGGCGCAGGCGGCCGCCTGCTCCGGGTTCCCGCCGGGCATCAGCCTGACGGGGGCCGCCGAGGCGCTCATGGAGGAGGAGGCGGCGAGGGCACGGGGGACGGCCGCGTCGCGCAGAGCCCCGCGGCGGCCCGCAGCATCGCGGGCGGGGGGCGCTCAGGCGCTGCCCCGGCCGGCGGCTCGCCCGCACAAACACATGGCAGCGCGGCTCCTCAGCTCCCGGGCACCGCGCACGTGGGCCCGGCCGGCCCGGCCTCCCCTGCCGGCGGCGGGAGGGAGGGAGGGGAGAAGGGAAAAAGGGCGGTCCCTCGCTGCCAGCGCGTCCTACTGCGGCGGCGCCCGGCCCGGCCCCGCCGCCCCTTTCAGCCCGCCCGTGTTTATGGAGCCATGCGGACCCCGGCTCCCCTGTCGTGTCCAAGTCGGCGGCAGCGCAGGGAGCCCGGGCGGCCGGAGCGGGAYGGGCCCGGAGCCCCGGGATGGGAGGGTGATGTGTGGGTGGCCGCGGAGCTGCTCCTCCCGCCGTGCCAGCCTCCGGCCCGCCCACCTGCGCCAGACCACCCCCGGCTCTACCTGGGCTGCAGGTGTCCTTGGAGCTTCCATTCAAAACGAAAGCAAGCGTGAGAGGTCGCCTGTGGTGATAGGAACTTGCTGACAGGCCGAGGAAGCGAAAGCAGCACGGACGTGTAAGGATGAAGGGGACAAAGTTGTCCCGTTTGACCTTCATGCTCGGGGCTCTACTTGAAGAAAGGCTGAGAGAGGACGTGAACTCGGTCCCCCTTGTAAAGCAAGACCTGTCTGTAATCCTGACAAAATACATACAATACAGCTCTAAAATCAAATTTCAGAATACAATTGAAAGTTTTTGTACGTGTGATAGGGAAGTCAATCTGACCTTCAGTAATTCTGCTTTGAGGTCTTTGCATCTGGCAGCCAAGTTTGGGCTAAATTCCAATAGATTTTAAAGCATGTCTATGCACGTGCTTTATTTTACCCACAAAACTTAAAGAGGTATTGCTTATATCTGCCCCAACTGAGCACATCATAAGCAATTAAAAAATCCAGGGCCTGGTGTGAGCTTGATCAAAATGGTACAAAATGCACAAAGCCCAAAAAATATTAGGAGAGAAAATATTTTTTTCAGGTAGAAATGTAGACAAGATAGGGGAAAACTGCTCTTTTTGACCATTTCAAGTAACAAATTTGCTTTGGTTACACAGCATTACTGCTTTACAATGATGTCAGCAGCAACAGAAACAGTTACAGAAGAGGAATTGCTCTCCAAACAAAACAGAGGCACCCATCATTCTATGAAACTGCACAGGAAATAGAAGAGTTCTTTTTCCACACTGGAAAAATGTGTTTATCACAAACACTCGGTATGCAATCTTTATTAAYAAAGTTAAGAGAAATGCAAAAAGTCATTCTGAATAAAAAGGAACAAAGAATCTGGAATCTGAAAGCTATTTTTCGTAACTGAACAGTTTACAGCACATGTAAGGAATGTTACTTTTGTCATTACCTGGAGTTTTGGAGTTTTTAAAAATATTTATTCTCTTGAGTTAACTATGACCTTGAGTAAATGACCAAAGAGTTTGTGACTATCCAAAAAAAAAACCATGAAACCCATACATTTGAAAAACTGCATTTTCAAAGTCATCATTATTGTCTACACTTTTCTGCCCCGTGACCTTGTCYGGAGGATACTGCTAAACATGGTAACTGCTTTTCAAAGTCAGCTGAAGATACATCTAACTGCTCCGTCCATGAACACCCAGCCTTGGCAAACTGACYTGTTTTACTACTTCAAATAACCCATGAACAGGCTCATCTAACACTCATATAGAAGTATCTTCTTTAYCCTCCAGGCATAGGAAAGCATTACTGCAAACAGCAGTTCAGATTTCCTTTCCAGGAGCTATTAGGTTATATAGATACTGCCCATTGTTGGCTCAGCAYAACCTGTTTCCAACAGCTGAGACCTACACAGTGCACACTGAATCGGTCTGGGCTGTTCTAAGCTTTCTGGAGACTTCCAAGTAGCATATTCAAAATACAAACCACCCTCCATAAAGCTACTCACCCTCCAAAATTTCTGTCCACACAGCAGGCCTTAACTCCTCCAAGGATGGACCTTTACAAATCCTTAGGTCTTAAGTCAGTTTCATATAAAACAATTTTTTCTATAACCCTATAAAATCTATCTTGTATGCTTCAAGGGGTTTTCATCTGTCTGTGATCCTTTTTACAAAAGTTTTATTTTCTCTTAGTTGGAAATGCAGGAATAGAACACATGACCAAAAAGACTAAGTAATGGGAATAAGAGTTGCAAATGTGTATTTATTTACTAATGAAAACAACCAAGTGAAATCACAGGTTGCTATATAATACCAGCAGTAACTGCACCTGTGTTTTGGTTGCTATTTGAGCAGATTTTTTTGTTTGTTTATAGTCAAGAGTTACAGTCTGCCCTGTTTTTTCTGTCTTGACTGATGATCTTTTTATGCAGATGCTTCTTTCTTTTGGATATTCAGGTCRCAATGTATATACAGATTTGCATAAGTCAAAGTCTTTGTTCCATGAGGTACGATACCCTGCAGCTTTAAAACCTTATAAAACATGTAAAGCTACAACAGGAAGGTATAATAAAAGAATTGGGCATATACTTTCATACTGTTATAAGACATAAAGCTTGGTTCAATTTAATGAACTACTAATAGCAAGAGAGCTAATGGCAAGGCATGTAAAGTTCCATGAGAGGAATTCCTGTCTGGCTGTGTACCAGCAGACAGCTGATTWGAGGAACTCCAACCTACATCACAGAATCATAGAAACATTTATGTTGGAAAAGACCACCAAGATCATCAAGTCTGACCATTACCCTGCACTGCCAAGTCAATCACTACACGGTGTCCCTCAGTACCGCACATACAGATAATTTCAATACCTCCTGGGCTTGTGACTTAACCACTTCCCTGGGCAGCCTGTTCCAAWGCTCATCAGCCCTTTCAGTGTAGAAATTTTTGCTTATCTCCAATCTAAAYCTCCCYTGGCACAATCTGATGCCATTTCCTCTTGTTCTATCACTTGTTACTTGKGAGAMGAGACCAATTCCCACCTGGCGACACCCTCCTTTCAGGCAGTTGTAGAGAGCAGTAAGGGCATCCCTCAGCCTCCTCTTCTCC
>NW_026623308.1:1589978-1836197 GCF_030028575.1 Malurus melanocephalus
ACACACCTCACAAAGCTCAGCTCTAAGTCAGAAAGATAGATCAGAAAATTGAGTGAACAAAGGAAAAAAATAAGGGAGGAATGGGCACAAGMAGTAGCCATGTGTAGCTGAAAATACACAGTAAACAGGAAACAGGTACCGTAAAAATGCCTTTACAGAAAACATCCACAGTATTAAAGCTTAAACATTGGGCACAAACACATGCTCAACAGAACATAGAGAGTAAAATCAATTGATCTCAGGCTTAACATTTGAAGAGTTACATAACTATGCTAAGATGTTCCACTGGATACCACTTGCTATCCAGTAAAACTTGCTACAAGAGTATTATCACTGAAGCTGCAGTAGTGTATAATAATACAGCATTATRTAAAGTGATGCTGCTATTTTATTTATTTATTGATATTGCTCATGAATAATGTACCGCATTGCAACACTTTTAGTAAATGAAACAGGTCACAAATAAGATCTGTACTGGACTCATAGTACCACTGAGCAGTAATTAGCCTCTTTGGAAAAATTACAATAAAAAAGAATGAAAAAATGAGGTTCTGACAGATATTGCATATCCTGTACCACCACTAACCCAGGCCAATCATCAGCTTCCGGAAACACATCCATTCTTTTTGTGGCAAATACATATGCAAGGGAAAAAAAAAAGATAAATATATGCCTCTTTATACAGCACAAGCATATTGGGAGTAGCACAACTCTAGCTCCATCATGTTTCAGGAAAACTACAAAACTCAACTTAGTCAGAAACAAGTCCATTCAGCAACTCAGTGCACTGTGGGCAATTACTGCCTCTAAGAGCTTCAATAACATTATGCTGCCATAATTTTTCTGTGATTTGGATCTTTTTCCCTTCTCTGCTTCTGCAACTTGCATTTCAATATCTTTTGCATTAAAAATCTGAGTAAAACAAGATGATTAATGCCACTGATTTCCAGTTGTGATGTTCCAATCTATTTAGTGACCCATTTATTCCATGGCAAAAACCATGTGGTTAAATATTTGTTGCATTTCAAAACAATGCAGTCACAATCAGATTTATAAATCAGACGAAAGCCAGTTAAGACACTGCTGGCAGCCAGGAGTGGAGTTACCAATGACACCAGTAAAAATCTAAAATCCAAGTGCAGACAAATTAAAACTGATGTTGATCTTCACTTACCTCCTTAAAACAGTTTTAAGAATTTTGTTGAGTCACATAGGATATCTTCCTGTTCTTTCACTCTGTGCCCTAGTATAAAACAGACTCAGATGTCAGCCAGAACTATATTCCATCAGGCTCCTTTCAAAATTTAAGAATGTGTACTGTATTTAATTGTGGTTTTCAGCTTTTAATAAACACATAGATAGTTATGCAGCTAAAAAAAAAAAATCTTTCTAAAAGAGAACACTCAAGAAACAACATTCTGGTGATTATTCCAAATTTGTTGAGAAAATAAACTTACAGCACAGTTACTTTTTGTCTCTGGGAGAAAAAAGGAAAGGAAAAAAAGAAACATAAACCCAAACAGAAAAACCAAGTACTGACTGGAAAAAGGGCATGGCAAATCAGTTTCATTAGGGCATAGACGTACTCTCCTCTAAATGATAAGGCTGTGTCCTTGTTTTCCTTTACCTTAACAAGTATCATGTTATATAAAACTATTGCTGGAGTGGTGTGTTTAATTTCCACCTTCCTATGCTCACATATTGTCTTGGATTAAGCAGGCACATGTTTTTTAGCTGAACTGGTGATCTTCCACCAGGAATTTATAATTTAATTCACCCTTAACACACAAAGAGCATAAAAGCATAGAAAGATAATGATTCCTGAACCTGCAACTGCAATCTTGTTTCCTTATTTTGGTTCAATTGATATTTCAAAGAAACTGGTTTAGTTTGATCAAAAATTAAAAAGTGCCTGYGAAGAGTACCTGGATTTATCTTTCATTTCTTTTGGTCATTAGTAAAAGTATGAAGATTTTTTCCTATTCCTATTCTCTCTCTCACACTGTTCTCATATTTGAAGGGAGAAAGAGGGGTATTTTAAACTTTGAACAAAAGTTAAAACTGAAAAATTAATCTAATGTCAAAAGCACTAATGCAAAGCAAATGAATTGTTTGCCTTCTTTAAACATTTGGAAAAATGCATTTATATATTGTTCCCTCCCCTATTTTTTCTGTGCTGTTTCTGAAACATCCAAGTCACAGTCACTTACTGTACTATCATATTGTAACAAAAGAAATGCACACTGAATTTCAAAGTACACACTCGTTAAAATTTGTTATTCAWGCTGAAGACCTAGAGATAGTCAATACCTTCTGGTGCTCTTTCAGTTTGAGCCCATTTCCACGTCTTGTCAATGAACCCCACTGGCTCTGTCCTCTTTGCAGCCTTCCTTCAGATATTTAGAGATACTGTCTTTATCTCCCTGAGCCTTCTTTCTCCAGGCTGGGCAGCCCCARCTCTCTCAAYCCTTTCTCACAGGTGAGATSCTTCAGTCCTTTCCTCATCCTTGGGGCCCTTTGCTGAACTCTCTCTTKTACTGGGGAGCCCAGAATTGGACACAGCACTCCAGGTGTGGCCTCAGCAGTGCTGAGCAGAGAGGAAACATTGCCTTCCTTTAACCACCTGGCAACACTTTGTAGAGGTAGTATTACAGTAACTGTTACAAAAAAAAATTAAAAAAAAAAAGAAAAATAAAAAAGAGAGAGAGAATATTGCATTCTGATAATACTTCTAATGCTAATTTTTGTATATAGTATAAAGCCTGTATTTTCCACTTGTGATAGAAACAGAAGCTATTAAGCTACAAAGGGACCACAACATGTCAGAAACACTGTGATAAGGATCAACTACAGGATAAAACACTGCTATAATTTTCATCATTTTCAAAGACAATGATAATGTGTTATACAACCCACGCAAGTAGCATGTTGCCATACACCTTCCTACACTGCTTCCTGCRTGAAATGTTCCCAGCAGTGTCTTACACTATTATAAATCAGCAGCAACCATTACAGCTCCCAGCACTATCAATCTACAGAGACACCAYAAAAGTCACCTAACATTGTACCACCATATGTTTGGGGAGATTTCATACATCAAGTTGAATGCACAGGTGTCACCTGGAATAATTTTTGTGAGAAGATTTTGCATACCATTTATATAATTGTTTCCCATAGAGTCATTAATACATACCTGGGATGGATGKTTTCTCTTTATTATAGCAAGTTCAGTGTTTTTTCCACCAGATTTCAYAGTGTAGCATACATGAAATCATTAAAACAAGCATATTAACCTAATATTTTGCATTTTCACGAAGAAAAGATGACCAAGATTTTGTAGAAGCATTTATCATGTACTTAGTACTGGATGACTTCTTAGCAAAGGTGGTTGCTAATTTGAGGGTGTCCTTTGAGCTCCTGTAGCAACTTTSGGGTATTTTTGTTCCAAAAACCCTTACCCAATTTTAGCATTGCCACCAAYCACAGAGGACAGAAAGGAAGGTGCAAATCTCACCACAACACACATGAACTTACCTGCTGAAATCGATCTTACAAAGAAAGGCTTAWGTACATTTTGTACTCAGACTCCCTCACCATCCCTATGCAACACGCAGTGCACAACATGACTGTCTGCCAGGTCAACAATTTCCTCTTGCAGCTCCAAGTTAGACTCTCCTAATGTTTTGGTGCTTCATTTTAGGATGTTCCTATATATAGGAACATAAATACACGAGAACAGCAGTTCTCAATTATTTCCAAGTAACACATGTCTTTTTCTTTACATAAACTATTCTGGCAACTTTTGTTTGCCAAAACCTCTTCTGATCAACAACTATGGAAAGGACAAAAATTTCAATACCTTTAACACAGTCCTGTAAGCAATAATTGAAGGAACTCAATTCTGTCCATGGCAGAAGCATTCTGAGTAAGGTGGGATGTAGGCTATTTTGCTAACCCACATAGATCTATATTCAGCATTTTAGCAATGCTGTGGCTGAGTTTGGTGGGGCTTTTTTGCAAAAATACCCAAGAAGCTCYATTTGAAAGAACTGCCAAAGTTTGGTACATATTTCTTTGCATCAGAGAAGAAAAAAAAAGGCATACACAGGGTTTCTCTGAAATGGAATTAAAAACTTTTCTCAGTTTCATTGGCATCTAAATCACTGTCAACTTCCCAGTGAATTGAAGAGTGTCCACATGTTCTGGTACACAAGACTACTTTCTAGTGCTGCATTTTATTTTTTGCATTATCGAATAAATATTTATAGTGGTTCAAGGATTATCTTTCCCCTCTGAAGCTGAATAATTAAAAAAAAATCTAATAACACTAAAAAAAATCAGTAGCATTTGTTCGTTTAGAAGAGATGCAGAAGGTACGCAGAAGCTTTGCCTGGGTTTACTAAAGAGCTGATTATGACCATCTTCACTTGTGCCATGAAGTTGTGAACTAATGGTATCTCTGGTGGTCCAATTGCCAACACACCACCACCAATCCTGCAGACAAGGTTCCATCTTGCATTTTCTCCAAATTAAAATGAAAATGACATGAAAGGTGTCCTGCATCTTTTACAGTGTGAAAAAAGGAGTATATTTAGAGGATGGGAAAAGCAGATGGGGGCAAAGGCTTCCCTGCTTTCTGTCTTTTGGGAATGAAGCAGAGAATATGAACAATAATCCAGTTAACTACACTCTTGAGGCAAAAACTGGGGAATAAGAGCAAGTACAGGTCCCAGCAGGACAGGAAACCAAGAAGGTGTGATGGGCAAATCACAGTATTGAACATTAGAAGACTGCAAAGTTAAACACTACCACTTGAGTTGGTAAGTGCTACTCTACGTTTGCCTTGGGAAGAATAAAACCACACAAACAAACATGCAACAATTAAGAAAGGAGAAAAGAAGGAATTAGGACTGTGCATTACCTTTTCTCCATAACCTCCAAGTTAAGAGCCCAAATCTCCAAGGAGAAGGGAATTCTAAGGGAGATAACAGTAACAGGCAAGAATGGCTATTACCTGGCTGCTTATCTAAAAGGCAGCTTTCCCCACAAAGGTTCTTAAATAGAGACAACAAAAAGTGTGTACTTACTTGCCAGTGCTAGCAACTATATTAAAACATCATAGCATTAAGAGGTTAAAGAAGGTTAAAGAAAATTGGCAAAAATATCAAATTGATAAAACTTGCATTTACAGTATCAACACAGTAATGACAAGCACTTATATAATAAATCTACCTGCTTAGATACAAAGATAGGCCAATAGAGAAGTGATAATCACTATTAAACTTTGTCTTTGCATTTATTCCCTTGGTGAACAAAAGCAGAGACATTCATAAAATACAAAGAATATACATAAAATTAGTGTAAGACTTTAAAGGATCCTTATGTCCTTCAGTCCTTTGCTTCAAAGCCAACGCGATATTTGAGTGCCTTCCCCAAGGCACATACTCTTATAGTCTGGGGGAGTTTTAATGCTACAGAAAAATTGTTCCAATTTATTCTAGGGCAGGGGAGGAGGATGGCAGCAGACATTTAAGCCCAAAGTTGCCTTCCAGGTCTCCAGAAACATTTCCACTATCATCCTTGTTTTGCTGAATTTAATCTGTGGGTTAACCTTTCTTGTCCCTTTTAGCCTGCCTATTGCTGCTGGAATTAGTAAAGAACTTCTGCTATCCAAGTGGCTTGTTCCTAATGATGAGATGCAAACAGACACCTAAAAGATGGTTTTAAAAAAGAAAATAAAAGGACCACTGATTTTGAAACATCAAAATTATTTCCACTGGCCCCATAAGAATCTCTAGGCTATATTCAAAACCGTTGTGTAGAAGCCTTCATGTCCTACTACTAACCTCCCAAACCTGTGTCCATCTTCACAATAGTCTTCACAAATTCASAGTTATTCAGTTGTCTCCATAGATTGGGTCTTCATAAATTCAATTTTAAAGGTCTCCTATGCACCATATACTTGCAATGCAATGTATCATGGTGCAATAACTGGTAAAAATATCTGCAAAGCCAAGCATATATGATCAACCAGCGCATACATTCTCCTTACAGTTGTTTCCTCTTGATGCTTGGTGACATTTTTGGTTTTGTGTACCCAACACAGATGTATCCAGCCCTCAAATTCCATCCTGTTAAATAATACATTTTTCTTATCCCCAATATTTATGTTATGCAGAGAAGATGTTGTAATAATAAATCTTTTCACAAGGCATTGGCAAATAGTTTATGTGGAGGCTGTGTCATCCTCCCCAAATTATAAATAATAACATCTACACCTGTTAAGAAGGAAAATTCCAAGGTATGGTAAACATCACAGCAAAAAATTTTGAAGTTGCAAAAGCTGTGGTTTACAAATACAATAGAGAAAGGCAGCCCCTGGATAAAAGGCTTACAACCAAGTAGAAAAGAAAGGAAATAAGACAGTTACAAACACGAGAGCCCAGGCAGATAGGCAAGGCAGCACAGATCAATGTGCTAAGTAGTATTCTCAGTATATTCTTTGTTTATAGGTGCAGTCATGGCTAAGATGATCTAAAAGTTATCTGCTGACAAAGAAGGGTAAGGGTGATCCACTATTCTGCCCTGTGGATCATCTTCCCTTGCTTTGACATTGAAACTTATCTGCTCCCAACCTGTGAAGCTGAACAAGCAGAAAAGTGCTAATAAAGAAAGGCAGTTGTTTTCTGCCAATTTAGCTTCCTTAAACATCTGAAAACTGCATGATCAGACAAGAAAAGTGATTACCTGTCATAAGGACAGGTAATAGAGATACAGGAGATAGAGTGAGAACACGAGTAAGCATAGAGGGACCTGAAGGAAAAACATCAATTTTGGTAACAGCTGGCTGTGAAGTTTACTTTTAGCTGTAAGATAATGCCAGACTGCAACTCAAACGCTGTCACTGGTTTCATAGGTATTTTCATGGGGATGAGTTTTGAAGGCAGACAATGATGTAGCACAGACATTTATGAGAAGGTCCTTTTACAATCTCAGGTAGAAAGAAAGAAAGGTGAAGACTGCTTCTTTGGAAACTTCTGAGAGAGAATGKAATGAATGTTACAGTCAACATCTCAAGAGCAGAGAACTTTGTTGCTTTCTCAGTTTGAAACTCAGCACTTCCTGCCATAAAACCTTTCTCTTAAAAGATGCAAATAAATGAAAAAAGAAAACTTCAGTCTGTGTCAGATCTAACAATGGACTGAAGAAATTAAATGAATGATAGGATCAGTGATAAATAAACAAGGATTTCAAGCTGAACATCTCAAGCATGACTGAAATACAACATAACCAACCCCTCCTTTGCTTAGTCAGCCTTCCTCAAAGATGCTCTCCTACCAACACTAATAAACGGATGTAAAAGTGGGCTGGCAGAAATGGATCTTCTTATGTAGCACTCAAGAAAGAAAAGCTCTTTTACTACACTATATGCAAAACTCCTCCCATTTTTATGCAATATTTTACACAATGTGATTTTCTCCTTATCATTTACCTAAGACCAGAGCTTAGGCACATCACAACCAACATCAAACTAGTTTTGGGGACAGAGAGGGTAAATTATTACGTGTGTAAATRCAGAAAAATACATATCATTTTAAAAGATAAAAAATGGTATCTTTGGTCATTTCGGAAGAATAACAGACTATGATTTGATACTTCTATTATAAAATGTTTGCTCTTTCCAAAATTCCAAACCAACAGGCACACACTAACTGGCCATCAAGTCTACTTGTTTAAGAGCTCATAAAACTTCCGTTTTAAATTATGCAAATGAAAGTTTCCATAGACAATTTCATGTTACATTATCAATCCATTAAAATTTTGTCATGTCAATCCATTAAAATTTTGTCATCTGTTCTAGCCTTACAATTCATTACTTTGCTTACAAATAAATACCAATAAATATCAATAAACATAGGAGGTTTAATCTGCTCCTCTTCACCAGATTTGACCTCTGTCTCTTCCACTTGGCTCTCCCTGTCATAATTTCTGATGAATTTAATTGGTTTTAGTTTCCTTTCTCCAGAGAGCAAAGTTACCTCAATTCTTCATTCATGGGTTATAATTTATTTTCCTTGACAGTATCTAATCAACTTTCCAAGTTGATGCTGACTGTGTATTATAAGGTATWCTGAAAAAGACAAAGAAAAATAAAATATGTGCTTAGTATTTTCAATAAATACATAAACATTGAATCCATCAAAAATAATTATTCCAAACTGAATTATTTTCACTAGCTAAATCAGCAGGGTAAAATGATGCATCACCTACGGTAGAATCAAAGGCCCACTTGGAATGACTAAGAAAGAATATAGCATTTAGAAAATGGCATAATTAATTTACTTGAGCAATTGTACCTTGTTTCTGCAAAAATATATACACAGTAATAGCTAGACTGTGGATGTATTTAGAAAATTACACAAAACCATATTTTGTCATTAGTAGAAGACTAGAAGTATTTAATAATGAAGGTTACATTCTAGGAAAAAAAACCTACTTTTTTCATTCCTATAGAATCAACATAAAAGAGGCATATGTATTATTATGGCCCACATTCCCATCAGCAAGGCTTCTAATTAGTCTTTTAATTAGAATTTTCTTACTGAAAGCCAGAGCAAATTCAACTTGATTTTAAAACTGACTTAATATTAAGATAGATTGCGATTTTACTTGCAAAATAATATATTGCAATTATGGGATGACATTTTTTAAAGTATCTTTTTGTAGAAGAGGCATACTTTTTATTCATGCTGAATAAAAGGAAAAGAATGGTAAAAAGCATTGCTACATCCTTAAMTGCTAGAAATCAACTTTCTATGTTGCTTATAGAAAATTGCAGTCAATTTCTATTTGTAGTGTAGTTCAGAGGCAGTTTACCTATTTCTGGGATACGTGTCTAGTTGTCCTCATTTTAAGATACAGGCCTACAGTTCCTACCTTGAAAATACCAGCTATGGACCAAGAGTGGGAGGAGTTGTTGATACACCAAGTGGTGTCTTTCAGATGACCTCGGTGGGTTGAAGAAGCAGTCAGACATGAACWTCATAAAATTCAGCAAAGGGAAGGGCAAAGTCCTGCACCCAGGGAGGAGCAACSCCATGCACCAGCTCATGCTGGGGGTGACTGCTCAAAGCAGCTTTGCAAAAAGTATTTGGGAGTCCTGGTGGACAAAGTGGCTGTGAGCCAACAATGATTCTTTGCCACAAAGGCCAAGAGCATCCTGGACAGCTCTGGAAAGAGGASTGCCAGCAAAATGATGGAGTCTTCTCTCCCTCACAGGATCAGGCTCCCTGAAAGGATATTGCACTCAACATAATTTGCACTTTCTATATTCCGTCAGGAAGTTGACTGCATTTGTGTCAAGGTGGAAGTACTGCCTCTAGTTGTTCAGTCATCTCCTCTGTCCTTCATGCTTATGAGTCTTCAGAAGGGAGATGCTGGAGATGACACATTGGCTGCGGATGTGAGAGTCGACAGAACAACAGTTTGACTCTCCACTGCAAATGCGTTGTCTTTTAACAGATATGAAAGTTCAGTGATCGTCAAGATCATTGCTGCCTTTTCTTCAGCATGGCTTGGCACTGCCTTCTTATGTTTGTCTTTTCTACTTTGCTTTCAACATTCAAAAAATTAAAAAGTTAGGGAAATGTAGCACTTTTCTTCTGTGCCCTAAAATAAAATATTAACCTCTAAGAATACTTGAGGAACTTTCAGCTCTAAGGAGGCTTAGATTAGATGTTCTGCTATTTTTTATTTATAGCATATGTTGCTAGTAGCTGGAGATTCCCTTTTGAAGAATAAAATCAGGACATGGAAAGATTTTCACACTGCAGATATTGCTTTTACTCCCATTAGTGCAAACTGCTGAACCTGCTGTGAGCTTCTTTATTCTAAATATTTATATTTGCAGACTAAAATGACAGGTAATAGAATAAAAATTGAGCATCCCAAAGATTTTTTTGTGGATTTGTGATTGCCCCTCTGGAATATGGCCACCAATATCCTTATAGTGTGCGGTGCTGTTTGAGTGCTTAATTTTATACTGGAACATATAGGATTGCACTTCAGGTGCTACTTTTTACTACTAATCCATGCAAGAGCCAATGCAAGAGCCAATGAATAGAAATTACAAAACTTGGGGGAAAAAAGAGAACAGGGAAGAAGCTAGCAGAATAAATTCAAGACAAATTTATTGTGTTASCATCATCCCTTTTAGGAAGCAAAAAGCACCATTTACACTAAAACCCAGTCTTTTGTTATCAAAATACACTTTGTTGCGTATTTTGATAACAAGTTACTGGGTTTTAAATAAACAGAATTTGAACATCAGCCATTTATATAGGCATAGATTCAGGTGCAAGCTTCATTTTGCCAYAAGATGAATTAACACAGAGACTGGGCATACAGAAAATCCCAGAGAAGTTATGAGATCACCAAGTTCAGTTGGTGAAGAAGTATTACATCAAAAATGGCATTTGCTCCTTTTGCCATCTTCCTTTTTCATTTACTGGAGACTCTTCTTCCTCATGATCTCCTCTGTTACCTGACTGCATTGTTGATGTTACAAAACATCAGCATAAACACCCTTATTTTTGTTTTTTAATTTCAAGATGAAAAGCAGTCTACCCTGAAAAAGAGGCTCAAATTCACCATTGTCCTATCAGCAGCAGATGCCGAGCTGTCATCCTTAGTATAGTAAAGTGGGTGAGTTTCTGTCATTTGAAGTGAGTGCACAAAATGAGGCACTGTCACTAAAAAAGCTGTTAAAAACTTTGTCTAAGAAACACCTGTCTCATAGGAATCATTCYTAACTTTCATACCAAGGCCTTCAGTCAAGAAGGTTTTTAAACAAGYGGTACTACCATTAAATTCTTTGCTGTCCTTTTTCCTGTGGGTATAGCTTCACAAATACTAGGTTTAATTTTTTTTGAATAATGAATGTACATTTGAAAATGTTGATTAACTAGCATTCTGTATTTTCCTTCTTGTGGATGGAAATGTCGGTGACTCTGTGGAAATTCATATAATAAAAGTGGCAGAAAACAACTTGCTACYAAGAAATATGTGTTGAAAAACATAGGAAAAAGGCTTTCAAGACTGAAACTCCTCTGTCTGCATTCTTCTCTCTCCAAAGAATATGACATACTCAAATGCACATCAACAAAAAATACCCTACAGTGACAAAAGCTGGAATAGAGGTGGAAGCAAGATCTCATTGAAACATATTTGCATTTGAAACTCTTGATGATGACTGAGATTTATGCATCTAAATTACAATTAAATAATGTTAAGGTTGTGAGTAACTCACAAGAGCAAAGAAATGTGCAATTAAAGGGAAAATATACCATATGTCCTTTGATATCTAGGCATATTGCAGTGCATTAAGGAAGTCATAAAAGAGACACCCTGTTGTGGTTATGTGTTCTGAGACATGTGGCATATCTCCATTGCAGCTATCTATTTCCCTGCTTGTATGCATCTGTGCCATTATTTAAATGTTGATTTTTAATGTGAATTTCCCTTTGCATGGTAAAAACAGAGCTGCAGACTTGTTTTTAAAATGTTTCTTTAGATMTGTTGCTATTTATGAAAATGCAAGTCTAAAATGTTAAACATAGGAAGAAACATCACAATGGCAAAAAAAAAAAAAATTAATTGTCAGACAAAATTAGGTAAAGGAGAGAGTTTTGGTGACTATGAGTGAATGATCTTAGATCTTCCCTCTAAAAAATGACAGAGKTGAATTCCAAACACTGTTCTATATTTTGCATGGAAATAGCAATGTACTAAAAAATTTGACGTGTTTAGCTTGGACCATCTGGACCATCTGGGAAAATACAATGGGAAATTACTTKCATTTTAAGGTTCCTCACCTGTGGCATCCCACAAGCCTATTTTTTTTTCTCAACTCCTCAAGTCCTCACAATTCTGTTAGCAACTGGATAGGAGATGTTTGGCTCTGATTACGCAATGATTCGCCCATGGCCATCATGCATTCTTCATTCATAGGGCTCTTTGATGCTGTTTGCAGTAACTAAAATAGTACCAATTTGAACACACAGGTATTACAACAGTTACCCTCTGAATTCACTTCAAGACCATATAATAATAACAACTATGAATCACCATGAAGTGTATCAACTTTAGAAAAAACTGGTTTCAACAAACCTTCCTTTTTTTTACTTTTGGTTTCCATACAAGTATTATAGCAATGATGATGATGTTAAAGTGTGTGGGAGACAAAAAACAAATGGACCAAAATAGTACAAAAAATGGACCACAGTGATGAGTGAAATGGTTAGAAACATAAAGAAAGCAATGGATACACTGGCATTGCTCCATCTTAGTGTAATGTACAGCGCAAGGATTGGGTCACAGATATTCCTGGAGAAAAGCAAGCCAGATTAGCATCATGTCAACTCGGGGTCCTGTATAATCTGAAGAGACAGGGCAGAAGAAGTGCCATTCTGGTAACAGAAAGCATCAGGCCCAGGTGGTGAGCCCTTGGGGAGCAGGATGCTGTAGGAATGCAACAACAGCTTGGAGCCAGCAGCTGTAGAACCGGTTGTCAAGGCAAAAAAAGCAGGGGGTGATGGGCAGTCACAGCACACCCTCGGACAGCAGAGCCAGCAAGAGTAATCGTCATGGGGCTGGGGACAGGAGCCAGCCTAGACACWGTCTGAGGAGAGAGCATGCCAGTTGGGGAGCAGCTGCACAGCCACGGGGTGCCCATGGATGTCACTGACAAATGTGTGCTGTACCCCAAAGGGCTGGCTAGGGCTGGAGGGAAGAAAGAGCCAGGGCCTTCCGCCAGCAGCAGCTGAGAAACAGAGCAAGCAGGGCACGGRTAAGGACCAAGATTCACGTTCTGTGGCGTGGGCTGTGGTGTCCCGACACCGGGCAGTGAGTGTCCTGCCAGCCACGGCAGCACTCACACCTCTGCCAGCTGACGGAGCTGGCAAAAGGCAAGGAATTCTGTACCCACAGCCGGTAGTGTGGCACTGGAATGCACACGGGCTGAGCAACGGATGTGCCCAGGAAAAAGCCGGTTTAAAATGCTTTGTTTGGGGACTTTCAGTGTCCCTGTATCCATTACCCGTTGCCAACTCTTCATTCTCCCCCAAATTGTCTTAAACTTTGCAAACTTGTTCATGAGCCTCTTTGGCAACACTGAGATTCCCTCCAGTGGCTGCACTGAAACAAATCAAGGCCGGTTTCAGCACTTCAAACGTCCGTAATTTGTATTTAATATTACAGCCGGAGCTTCTCCCTACTCGGTTCACAGCTCATAGGGAAAAGCCGCCCCACGCCCCTGGAGCTTTTTCCAGTGCTCTGCCACCCTCCAAGTAAAGAAGTCCTTCCTCATGGTGAGGTGGAAACTTGTTTATGACCGTTGCTCCTTGTCCTGTCGCTAGGCATCACTTTCTTATCTCCCGCCTTTGAGATGTTTACATGCATTAATGAATCATCTCTTCTCTAGACTAGCAGGGCGAGCTCCCRCAGTCTCTCCTCATGASAGAYGCTCCAGACCCTCYCRSCYKCCCAGCYCCTCCCTTCAGCGTCCCCGTCCCGTCCCGCCTCGCCAGCCGCTGCCCCCAGCTTTGGCTGCCCGGGTGCAACCAACTGCGGCGCTGGGCAGAGGGGGGAGTACAGAGTGTGGCCCGGCCCAGCCCGAGCGTGTCCCCTGCAACGTGCGCGCCACAGCGCCGACACCCCCCCAGCCGGCCGCACCACTTTCCTGCGCTGAGGCGCGTCGGGCAGGAACGTACCAACGCAGCAGAAGGAAAGGGGGTAGCCTAGAAAGGCGCGTGAAAAGGCTGCGGGGGGCAAGGTCACTTTCGAAGCCGCTCAGCGTCGGCTCTCGGTCCCGTTATTCTGGCCGGGCCGTGCGGGGCGGCCGCGGTCTCATCGAGGCGCCTCTTCGCCAGCGGGAAAAGCGGGGAGGAGCCGCCAGTCCTCCTTAACCCCTTCCCTCGGCGGGATGGGGATGGGCCGTCCCACCGGGCGCGCGCGCCCCCGCCCCCCCGCGCGCCGCGTTCTTCCCGGATCGTGGCCGCTGCTGGGTCCGCGGGGCGCGCTCGCGAACGGGCGGGAGCGGGGGCGGGCGCGGAGCCTCCCGGCAGCCGCCAGACATGTCGGTGGCGTTCGCGGCCCCGAGGCAGCGGGGCAAGGGCGAGATCACGCCGGCCGCCATCCAGAAGGTGAGGAGGGCGCGGGGAGGAGGGCCCAGCCGGGGCGGCCCCGGGGGCTGCAGCTGCCGCTTCCTGCCGCGCGGGGAACGGGGGCGGAGGCGGCTGCGGCCCGGAGCGCCCAGGCCCCGGCGGGGAACGGAGGCGGCCTGGCCGCCCTCGTTGTGCCCGGCGCTCGGCACATCTGCACTTGGACACTTGTTGGAGGGTCCCGGGGCCGGCGGAAGGCGCCGGGCGAGGGCGGGCGATGTGCCTGGGCCCTTTCTGCCCCCGTATTTCTTTCTTCACTTCAACTGCCCTGATCGCCCCAGCGGGCCTGAATTAACTGGAGAGGACTCGGCCTGGAAGTGGAGGAGTTGAGATAGTCCTTCCTGCGGGGGGGCTCTGACAGGGGCACCGTAGCCGGGTTGTTGCAGAGCCTGTGCCTGTCTCCGGGCGCTGCGGGGCAGGCGGCGGCTCCAGTTCCCAAACTTGGTCGGCATGGTAGTTAAGRCTCCCACCCACTAAACTTCAGGTGTGATTAAAGAAGAACGTTGCGGTCGGAGCCAATGACAGCGGCTCCGGATGACTCCATTTAAGCTTTTGTGGGAGGGAGCAAGTTAACTCGCTAAAGCGATCAGAGAAAACCGCAACAGGATTTATAATAATCTACAGTGTTTTGTATCAGCAGCAACAAAGGAGCATGTTCAAGTTCACTGGTAACTGTGTGGTATTTGGAAACTTTACCGAAGTTATCATACCATCATTGGTGTGGATAACCTTGGATGAAACAGATTTCAGATTGCTATGAGCTCCTTGTATAGGGGAGTCTTTTGGGTAGACAGACCTAATCTCTGATTCAGTAAAGAATTAGAGTCTCAACAAGGTATGTGTTGCGGTAATACCCTTCTCAAAGAAGACCCCAGAGTTATAATGGGGACCTCCAGGGTAGTGTAGGAGAAGTTAGTAGTTGAGAATTGTAGATGAAAGTGGAAATTACAGACGTTTAAATTTTTTTTTGTGCTGTAGTCAAACTATTAGTTTAATGGTGGTATGCTGGCAAAATCCTAGTGTTGAAGCTGAAGAATTTTTGTGATGTACAGAAACTGTCAGAAGCCCAGAAGGTATTTTCATCCAGTTGGAAACTAAATTCTCATTTGATGCTAGGTGTATATAACTTTTAATTTTCTGTCAGCAGACGCTCAGTTGAACTTTTATAAAACAGTTGTCTGCAGCCCCATCTAGGRCACAGGTTTATTCCTTCTTGTTCCCTTCCCTCTTAGCCCTAGCATTCCTGCTTCCCTCCCATCCCTTCCTCCCCAAGAAGTTCAGCTTCCATGGCTTTGGTGAAGAATGCAACCATCTAATGGGCAGTGTTAAGGTCTACCTGTCTGCTAAGCCTTAAGAATCTGCTGCTTTCCTCAGGACTGTGGGAGACATTCTGAGGAGAGCCTTGATTCAGTGTCCTGTGCAAGTGCTCTATTAGACTTTGGTATCAAAGGTATTATCTCTTTTTTTTTCCTTCTTTTTTTTTCTTGTGAGCATGGACACTGTGTTTCTTATAAAATTTAAAGTTAGTACACATGTCATGTGCCAGTAGCACTGCTCTTCAAAGAGTGCAGTTGTAGCTTTGCCTATTTTCTGAGGCTCATGCAGTAACTGAAAATAGTGCAGTTATGTCTGTGTTTAGTGCTTAATGATTGTGTTTCCAGATCCAGCAGTTTCAGGCAAAATACTTGCACTGGGATCATTCTAGTCCGTTAKGGTGAATTAATTGTTAGAGTTTAAGAAAGCTTGGCTGGCTGTAATAACGAACATGGATAGAAGTCCTGAGTGGAATGCATAAGGTTTCTGACTTCCTCTACTCTTTTCATAATAGAGATGGATGAGGCAGGAAAAAAGTGTCAGTATTTTTTTTCCCTTCCTGTAGAATTTGTTAGGGGAATAAAGGTTGTATAATCATGTTGTGCTTTCCTTGTTGAAGGATGAGCCCTAGTCACGGCTAGTTTCAGCCATGGTTGGAAGAAAGAGGGACTCTGCGGGATGTTTCAAGATTCTGTTTTGTGAAATTCAGCAGCTGGGTAAAGGGATCTAAACTAGCTTTCCAGTGAGAGAAAGCAAAGCAATACATTGACGCGAAACTTTTCATTGGCAGTAAATTTTCTGTGTCATTCAGTTGATTTGAATAACTTGGCTGGTGGCTCAGGTYAGTCATGGTTCTGCTGAATCTTGCCCCATCAGAGTGCAGGACATGAGCTAGAAAGACACGTGTGGGCACAATACACTCTAGGGGACCAGGTTGTGGTTTTTTTTCCTGTTTACACTTTATGAACTTTTTGTAGAAAGTTGACCATTTCCCATGATTTTTAGAACTACTCTTTTTTKGKYMRRRRAWTYMMYWAWMRGKWWTYSWTTTYMWKGWWKSYTYYKRWGTATAACAGGTTTTTTGTGTCCATTTGTCCTGGTTATGACCATAGCAGGATTAATTCTTGTRGTAGCCAGGAGGGGTCATAGTGAGGACCAGGAGGTTATTCCGTACCATCTGGCTTCATTTTTCCAGTGTTGGGCGAAGAGGTTACATCTTGTGATGTAGTGTGGTGTGGAGTAGGGTGCTGTGGAATGGTCGGGTATTCCATGTGGTGAGCACTTGTGTATGAATCATTTGCCTCTCTTGTACCCTCCATTATTAGTATTTTTGCTTGTGAGAAAACAGGTAAGAACAGTTTGTTTCTTATCTCAGTGCTGTTTCCTGTAAATTTTTCTTATCTCAGCTGGTGACTTTGACCTTTTGTACCCTCAGTTCTCCCCTCCACCCCACCAGAGGGGAGAGGGGTGCATGGTTGGGAGTGTGTTCAGTGGGAACACTAAATTGGGGAATACCATTCCTAAACCATAACACCGTTATACCAAGTATTTATAAAATGCAGCTTAGTTAGAGATTCTTCATGTAAGTATGGCGTAGCTTTCCAGTGCATTTCCTTTTGATCCAAATTTGATCAGCTCAGTTTTCATCAAAAACAATATCAGAGCCTTTTAAAATTAAATTTATAAGCAGTTGCAGGCATTAGAAGGACACAGGAAACTTGGGGCATAGACTTTTAAGTGGATTTCTTGTTGGCAATCAAATAAAGGAATGCAGAAAACTTGAAAARCTGTCTAAAAACTTGTTGCAGATCAGGCATAGGTATTTGAACAGGATGCTTCATTTAGCTATTGATAGTAGTGCTATGAAACCCTTAAGCCAAAACCTGTAAAACTAATTAGAGGGGGTAAATGGGAGGAAAACAGTGTTTTATACATAATTGAAGTAGAATTTTCTGGATAACAACTTCTTTTTGTTGCTTTTAAAAACTAAGAAGAGGAGTAAGACTCAAGACTCAAACTTACCTTCAGTTTCTTTCCACAAAGAACATGAAATTTACTCCAGACTTCTTCTTTGTTGTTTCAGATGTTGGATGAAAATAACCATCTCATTCAGTGTATAATGGACTATCAGAACAAAGGAAAGACTTCTGAATGCTCTCAGTAAGACTTTAATCCATWTCTACTGTGGACTGGGTGAATTTCCATTTCCATCAAGAATTCACCATTCTTGATTTGTTTAGTTTACCTTACAGGAGAACTGTGCTGTGAAGAAAAGTATTGCTACAGATACTACACTGTAAAAATTTATGGGGTGGGGGTAGGGGTATTTGCTGTATGAGTATAACTTCTATCACTGAAATGTTGCAACTTGCCTACTGCAAGTTGATGTCATGATGATGATGCTCATAAAAATTAGGACTGTATWGCAAAGATCTTTTTCCTCTATATTGTAATTACATTGAAGGAAAGAGGTAGTTTTCTTTGAAAAATTCTCAAAATCATGTCAGAAAATGGACCTTTTTCTTCCTGATGGCATGTTTGAAAGCTACCTGGTTTTCACTTGCCCAAGAACAAACAGGTTTGTCTTAAAAAACTTGGCTTTCCAAAATATCCCACATGGACTTGCTGTCTAATGGGATCTTTGGAGAGCTTTCTGAGAGAACTGTAGAAGGAGTGAATTGTTAAGGAGTGTTATTTTCCCATTACACTCTTTTGGCATGATCATGGCACCCATGTTATCTGGCAAATATAGACACATAGAACATCTTAGTCCCTTGCCAAGAGAACTAGTAGTCTGGGAATAGGAGTGGGATAATAAATCATAGATGCTTTTGTTTTAAGAGACTACTTTTGTTGTAGCACAGTTAGGGTGTTAGGCTGTTTGCAAGCAGTAGTTATGTACTAGTAATATGCTCCAGCTTTCAAGGTTGTTTTTCCTGACTGTGGACTAGATACTGAGAAGCAGGACTGTGGGTCTCTAGGAGAAAAGTAATTCCATAGCAAACTTCCAAGGCTCTGGGTCYTGATGAAATATGGTCACGACTGACATAAATCTATGGTAACCTGAATTTGGTCACATAATAGAAAGCTCTTTTTCTCTAGTGTTTGCAATAGAAATTATACCATACACAAACACACTCCCTATACTTCTTCTGGTGATTTAGAGAACAGTGTCACCCAGCTTTAGGCTTTTTTCTTAGGAAGACAGTATTAGAGAAGAGATAAGCACAGATTTCATGGAGACATTGGGAAGGATTGGATAATAGATAAGTGTGRGGGAAAAGGCTTAAGATTGTTAGTAGTGGTACTCTTGTAAGTGTCCTGAGTCTTGTTTTACATAGCTAGCTTCCTTTACATATGTAGAATTAGAGTAAGTTCTGTTGTTACTGTATTTGTGAATTAAGATTTGTTTTGCTGTGTTTATTTTGATAGATACCAGCAGATGCTGCATACAAACTTGGTTTACCTAGCCACTATAGCTGACTCCAACCAGAACATGCAGTCTCTACTACCAGCAGTAAGTACAAARTAGTGTAAAAGTAGGGGAATACATTTCATTTGGATTCCAGAAGAGAGAAGAAACCCCAAAAAACAAWCCTGAAACCAACCAGCCAAMTGTTTGAGATAATGACCAAATACTTGGCCTCTGATGTACTGCACAGTGAATGCATGATGCTCGATTTGGAGTAATCTCACTCCTTAGGCCTTGCTTAAAACCTGTCTTGTTTAACTGTAGACTGTTAGTGTGAATTAGATGTGCAATGCACAGTTCTCTGGCCTGCCTCAAAGAAAGATTTTTTTTTCCCCTCAGCTGAGGACTGTGGTGCTATGTYTTAGTAAGCTCCTACAGTAGTACTCTTCTTCCTCTTAGGTTAGGGAAAGGTGAGGGAATGGAATTTTTTAACTATCTTTGGATTTTCCCCTAGAATAGCATCCATTCTCTCGCCTCAGTTGGAATGAGGCTGGGTGGATTTTTTTTCTGCTTTTCTACCTTCTATGTGAGTCTCAAATCCTTTGCTTTCTCAGGTATCGGAAAACAACATTTTTTTGAGGTGGTTGATGATAATATGAAAGAAATAAGGGCTCACAGGCTTAACACTGCATCACTTTTCATTTCTTGGATATTACTTGAAATCCTTTTTTAGGATTTTTAGGATTTTTTTTCTGAGTCTGTATTCCTGAACTCTGTGTTTTATAAGATGCCTCAAATTTTTCTCCTTTTCCATTGTTTATGGAACAGTAAGAAAAGAAACAGCAGCATTAAAATAGCTTGCTATCTGTTTGCTTTTTCTGCTAATCACAAAGCTTGGGGAGTTCATTGTGAGTAACACAAGGAAGTTCTTTGTTTTTTGGTAATAAGACTTTTCTTGAATTAATATAGTCTTGATTCATTTTTGTAATATGAAGTTAAAAAGAATGTCTATAAAACAGCCATTCCTAGATACTAGTTTTCACCAGCTGAAATTGAATTACTTTTTCTTTGGTCTCTGGAGAAGTGTTCTCCAATCATTGCTACTAGCAAAGCATCCTTTCAAGTTGGTACCTAGAGGACTATAGAAACAGTGCTTCATTATGTCCAACCTGTTGTGCCTGTAGTGGTTTCTCTTTTTATAAATCCATGCTTGTGGCTGAGGGGGAGGGAGAGAAACCTTAAGAAGAGCTGTGTGTATTCTTCCATTAATATGTTTTTGGAGGCTTAATTCATATCCTGGTTCTGATGACAACTGGAAATGAATTTGACCTTATCCTAGTCCCTAGTGGACAGCCCCATTGTTAAAGTTGAATGTGATAACATCCTCTGCTTAAAAGAAAATGAAGATAGGGCTGGGAAAGGCTTTTGTGGATCTGSACTGAAGTGTGTTTCTGATCTTCAGTGTGAGGAATATTCCAGGTATTGAGAAAAATAGCATAGTGTGGTTTGAAGGGTAGACAGGAGTCTCATTTGGACAACTGAGGAATAGGATGAAAAGGTAGCTTCCTGGATTTTCTTCCAAAAATACAAAATGAAATTTAGATCATCAGTCTTACCTAAATGTAGATGCTTGACCTACTAAGCAAAATCTTTGAAGATTGTCCTGAAATGTGGCATAATCAGACAAGATGATTTCTGTTGGGGTTTATAGAAGAATATTCTTTAAATTMTTTCTGTTTTCCTAGTAAATTTTAGCTAATAGAATTTGGGAGCATGTGAGCTATCATGTTATCTTTCTTTCTTGGATGTGAGATAAGCTATTTCAGAGTCTTTTCCTCCACTGGCTTTCCATGTAGGAGCTGATGAGGCTCACGTTGACTTGGAAGTAGTATGTTTCTCTTCACCRTGCTTGTGTATGAGCAGTTAATCAGTCCTACTAAATTCAAGATGTGGATGGTAACAGTTAAATATGGAGCAAGATTGTGTGTAGACATCTACTATTTTTAATACTAAAATACATCAGTTTTGTGATACTCCTATTGCAGTTTCTTTCCCCAGAAGCTAGGAAACCTTGAGTCTGGATAGCTTCTGAACTTGGGTTGTATCTCATCTATTCATTTCTGGAAGATTGTTCCCCCCAGTAAGCTATATTTTCTTTTCTGTTTTAATTTTATCTTGTTATTGTTTTASACAGGTAAATAAACTCTCAAGAAATTTCACAACTTCTAAAGTGTTTCATAAAGTGCTTTGAAGTAATAAAAAATAATAGTTATGTGTTAAAGTGAAGAGAATGTTTCTGTTCASATATCATTCACACTGAACAAAAGACATAAATGACCAAGTTAATTGAAGTTTTTAATGCAAGCAAAAATTGCTCTAACTTGATGAGGACTTCATTGTATCCTGTAGCAATATTCCTTAATGCTTTGTATTATCAGGAAAAATGCTTGTAGTTGGCTGCTGTGCTTCTTTCCTTGTCTTTCAGAATTCATTGTTCTAGTGAACTGACTGACGTAGTTTCTGAAATTCTGATACTGCCTTAGAGAACAAGAAGTGTAGTGCTGTGCAGAGTGATGTTTAGATAACTGGGACTGGAAGTGTGGAAAWGGTGAAACAAGTGAAGCAAGTGCTGCAGCGTCTGGGTGAGGGGAGCTAGGAAAACTTTGTAACTCCAGTGTCATAACAAACCTCCTGTTGTCTTGGTATGCTTGCTAAAGTATTAAATTACGACTTGTGGAGTAAGACACTTTCTCTCACGTTCAGAGAAAAAGTTGGAGGTTCTTGAGTTAACCTGTGTTTTCTCAGCTGTGTGAACAGCATTATTAAGGGCAGGGCTATTATGGAGTGTCTTCCCCTCTGGATAAGAGCAGTGACTAAGTCCACGTGGGAAGGCGATACAAATTTTYCCTGCCTGTTTTTGAGTTGTGGCAGGTGTTCTCTTTGTTGAATAACTCTTGGTCAAGAGKCTCTTTACCATCACCTTACGAGGTAAGCTAGCTTCCCAAAAAGGGCTTGCACCATGAGGAACACAACACTTGCATTCTTGTGATTTTTCACTAGTGCTGCGTTTGAGGGAGGCTACGGCAACGTATGGATGTCCTTTGTAGAGTGCAAGGATGCAATTTAAGTGGTGGTGAGGTATGTGTATGTGTGTTTCTAAACGTGAAATTTCAAACTGCAGAGCAAGCATCTTATTCTCCTTGACTTTTATTGTTTTCTGGAGTGCTTTAGTGGCCTTAAAAAGTCATTGCRGATTACTGAATAAAAAGTCCAGCTTTTCTACTTCCCTCTCTTATATGTCTTCATTTTGCCAAATATTTTCAAGGAAACAACCCATGACTATCACTTCGGTATGTGGTGGGAAGCTTTCCATTTTAAAGTGTGCAKATACTGAGGCCTTCAGGAATTATTTAGGAACATTTGTGTGGGGTTTTTCTTTTTTTTTTCTTAAATACAGGAAGTGATTTCAGTTTTTCTTGCTTGCATTCTGTCAGCATGCAGAGCAGAAGTGTGTATTGCGAGAAGGTATTGAAAATAAGTGCTTCTGATTATTACTCACCTGTGTAACATACAGTTTTCTTTTATATTGAAAGTGCCAGTTTTTTCCAGTACCACACTACAGTCTATATGGGTAATGACTTCCAAGAAAACTTACTGTGTCCAAGTAGTAGAAGAATCTGGCTATTGCATTAAGTAGTTTTTCTAGATTTTGTAGTATTGGAAAGGTTATTAACAAGCTTTCTACTTAATTTTTTTTTTCTTTGAGCCATTTCTTTTAAAAATAAAGCTTTTTGCAAGGTCCCTTATTGTGTGCTGTTCCCAAACATGTCACACAGATTAGACAGAAGTCCGTGCCACTTTAGTTATAAAATACATCTATATAAAATAATTATGTTTTTTATAAACAATATCAACAAGCACTACARTGCTGGTTATTTCCAAAGCAACTGCTCCAAGAGATAGAAAAGAAACAAACCACAACAAACCAAATTAAAAAAAACCTACCCACAACCCAAGACGGTCATTGCCCATACACAAAATAATAAAATGCTTCCRAAAATTATCTTGAAGACAAGTTTTCATGGAGTGCTAGTAATGATGTTTAATGGTTCTGAATTGTGGAGCTCTACAGGCTAAATAGGAATTTTCAGTGTAAGCATGGTTTCACTCAAACAGTGGAAACTCTCATGTAATTTTAAACACTTTGACTTTCAAAGGGGTAATGTTCAATCTATAGTTTTAATGTATTGGTGCTTGTAGAAAAAAGCCAGAGTCTTAAGAACTGAGCTGCGCACTCTGGATTTTTAGTAGTCTGTATTTTGAACATAAAAGTTATCTAAAATATGTGTTAATTGAATTACCTTAATGTGTTTTTTCTTGAAAAAAAGCAAGATGGCATCCTGAGAATAAAAATATGGCTCAGCTTTAACAGTYTAAATAGAATTTTGAAATAAGACTTTTGTTACTGATGGTGAGATTCTTGTCCAGTTAGGTACCAAATGCCTGGGAAAGTGTGATATCTGTGGTAGTGTTGTGGTTTAACCCYAGCTGCAATTAAGTACCATGCAGCYGCTTGTCACCCCACACATCTTCCTTCCCCTTGGGCTGGCCAGGAGATTCAGAAGAAAAGGTAAAACCTATGGATTGAGATAAGAGCAGTTTAATAATTGGAATAATATACCATAATAAGATTGTAATTGTAATGAAAAATACGATTGTAATTGTAATGAAAAATGAGACAGTAAAGCAACAGATCAGTGCCCAACCTGAATCTGATGTTCCACGGTGTGGATTATCCCTTTGGCCAGTTTGGGTTTGCTCTCCTGGGCATGCTCCCTCCTGTCTGCTTGCACACTTTATTGGCAGAGCCTGGCAAAATGAAAAATCTTCAACTTAGAGTAAGCACTGCTTAGCAGCAACTCAAACTCTGTGTGTTGTCAACATTATTCTACCGAATCCAAAACSCAGYACTGTACCAGCTACTGGGAAGAAAGTAAAGTATCCCAGCAGATAGTATAGCATATCCCAGGGCAGACAGCATAGCTTAAAATCTTTTTGTGATATGTGCAGTATGGGGCATTATTCAGCATTATCCTTTCACGACACAATTCAAGTTCAACTATTTGTAAACTGAATTAATAGAGAACAGAGCAAAAAGAAGGTCGAATGTTTCCTGTCAAGAGGCAAGGGAGCTATTAGTCATTACTGGAGCTTGGATTTTGAAGAATAATTGCTCTGATTAAATGTTATATAGTTTTCAAGAAATCCTAATAATTTCCCGAGAAATTATTTTCTCTTCTCTCATGTTATAAAAGAGAAGAAAGTGGCTGTGTTTGCACAACTGAAGGGGTGCCGTTGGAAATGAAGAGTCACTGGAGGGAGCTTCTTAAGCCACCAACTCCACTAAGAAAAAAATAAACTAAACAGGGAAATTTCAGTTGTTATGATGTTAGAAGTGAATTCAAAGACCACTAGCTGCCACTTTAAACCAGAGGATTGCTCTAAGTTCTTTATTTGCATGTATTGTTAATCAGGTGTGTCCACACGGGGAGCTAGTGCACTGTACACAAAAAACTACTTCTATTGCCTATGAAGTTCTGTGGCTGATTTAGAAATCAGTAAAAATAGCTGGCAGTTTGAATGAGGAGTATGCTCTAAAGTGTGACTCTTTCATACTCAGAGATGTGATTTGCCTCTCTGTAGTGCAGTATCTGCACAATAAATGCCTGTTCCAACTGCAGGCAGTATCCCAAGAGCTGTACCAGGCAGTCTGGTAACGTAGGTGCTGAGTCCTTCAGCCTGTATGGTTTTGCTGTTTCCCAAATGCTGTGCTCTGAGTATTCTGCAAGATTCTGCCTGMTTTAGTTGGGTTTACATAAGGCATTTTAGCTAGAACAGAGGTGGAATATTTCTGTYCGGTTGCTAAATGCAAGCAAAACCTGTTAATGTCAGACCAAACATAAAACTATCTTAAAACAAAAGAGGCAAGAGGCTGGGGAACACAAAGCTTCTGCTTATGAGGASATACAGGAACTGCATTTTATGGGGGAGTGACAGAGCACCTCTGAAGCTGTCTGTAGTTTCTATACTTCAGTGATCCCTGAGTTAACATCCACAGTTAACTTATTCAYGGTCAGTTACAATAAACCCACATGAATTCATAGTTTTTTAAATTTCTGATTTAAATAATTTTTAGTTCTATCAGGAGTTAAGAATTTTTTGGGGAATATTTTTTTAAGTATCAGAGTAGTTATTGCTATGAGGATATCAGTTATTTTAGAGTGAAATTTTGTGAAAATGTTGTTAAAGAATATTGGTACAGTGAAATATTTTTATGCAGTGACATGCAATTTGAAACAAAGATTCCAATTGCCTCTTTAAACAGAGTGCTTAAGTATTACATTACACATATTTTAACAGTTTTTCAAATATTAAGTCCAAATTTCTCTGATTTTTGAAGAAACTGATTTAAATCAAATTTTCACCTATAAACTGGTTATCATTCTAAATTTAGAATTCCTTACTCCAAGTGTCACAACTGGTAATTCACCAGTGAGAGCACAAATTACATTTATAATTAACTTCACTATTTAGGCATGTTTGTAAATGGTTTTCCTGTAGAAATCCTCTCTACTCCCAAATATGACACTTGCTGAGAATTGATACAGGCTCTTTATTTTTTCATTTAAGACACTCTATACTAGAATACCCTGTAYCTTGTAGAAGAGTCATAACCCAATTAAGTAAATCTTTGCTCTATCAAATCTCAAAACAGTATTCCTTTACGATCTTATTTCCCAGTCTGACACCTCGGTAAGTACTCCACAGGTGCCATCACCACCTATCAACAGAGTACTGCTCTCTGAGACTGGGACAGGTCCTGTGATATTAGCAATGTGATACAAGCAGGGCAGAGTACCCCCTGGGATGGGGTGTTTTGCTTTGCAGAAAATGGTATTTGAGAACTGAAAACAAAGATGATTGATTAAATCCTGAATCAGGGCTTCTCTTGGAAAGAAAAGTAYGCTATTTATGTTTGCATTACCTGTAGCTTTTAATTGTTATTCTAAGAGAATTTCAAACTATTGTATTTTTGACTATCTAGTTTATCATCGTATTTTTGATAGTGTTGTTTAAATACCTATCACTAGCTGTATTGATAAGCAATATTGTGTTTGAATGCGTATTAACGTATTTTCTGTTTTTTGCATTTTTCTGGTGACTAGTGCGTATTTCAGATCAGTTTTTGTAACAGTAGATGCTCCATAAATAAATCTTTGAACCTGCTGTTGATGGTAAGAAGAAATCTTAGCATCTTCAGGTGTACATTTTYACCATGGCAGATTTTGTTGTTGCTGTCTTGCATTTGTTCTAATTTATTATTTTAAAATAAAAGAAAATACTCTAAAAATGCAGTGTAGTTATTGTCTTTAATGCATGCTTTCAAATAAGTTTTGGATTTAGTAGSATTTTGTTTGCTGAAAGTTGTCAGTTAAAATCTAGTATTTTTTCCTTGTCTCTTTTTTTAGTTACAACTCTTGGGTCGGTTTCAGTTTTCTTTTTCCAGTTCAGATTTCCAGAGCTGCACTAAATAGCTTATAATTATTTTTTTTTCATGCTCTGATAAATTTTAAATGCTCGTAGCACTTGTAAATGTAATCTGTATGTTTGGGGAAATGAGCGAAAAATTAGTGTTTAGCAAGTGAAGCTATGTCTAACATCTTCTAAGTCTTTARTTTACTTTTTACCGATAGTAAAATATTTAACGTTTGCTACTTCATAATTGTAATAAAATCAGTGGTGATTTTAATTTTCATTTCTTTTTGTCATACATCCAGCAAAAGAAGAGTAGCAGCCTTTCCTTTGGTTCTGTTAGCCTGATTATATTTGGCTGTCATTTCACCCATCATATCTAGATTCAGTGGCTAGGGCTCATTTTGGGTTGCCTTTCCTTTCACGAAGGGTGGGTTGTTTCTTTTGAATACTGTGTGATCATTTCTGTTTTAAAAAGTCATTGCCACATGTWGGGCATGTTCCTGGGGGTAGCCAATTTCCTTAGCTTCTGTAAAGAACAAAAAAGGTTAAATAACCTAGTTCGTGTGGCTGGGTGGGATTTTTTTTGTTATTGTTGTGGGGTTTTTAAATTAAAGTTAATTTAGAGAAGTTGGATCAACTCCAACAAAAATCGGGAAGTTGCCATTTAAAAACAATTTTTTCTTGTTTTCTTCTGTCTGCATTCACTAAAAAAAACTCTGGAAGAATTTCACTGGGGAATAATTATATCTACAGGAGAACATTTCATTTTAATTACTATCAGGTAGTGATTGATTTATGATCTGATACAAAGGCTTGTARTGCACTTTTAAAATATCCTATATAATATCCTATATAACTGTTTCTATTACATATATGTATGTGTAATCTCTTAATCTTATTTAAACTTTGTTCTAGTGTYTTGTGTTGATGAATACCTCAGGTTTATGTGATTTATATGGTGTCTTGWACATTTAATGTTATTCTTCAATTTACTGACTAGTCTCCTGAGGTTTTCTTTCTTGTTAAACCATAAATTGGATGATCTACTTTTTGTATGAATCATACATTAAATTGTATTTCTGTCATATCCTCTTATGTTAAATTTCTTCATATGTAAAACCAAAAAATCTGTCCTTTTTGCCGTTTCAGATGTAAGCATTCAAGGTTTTTAATTATTGGTTGCCTGTTTAGCATCCTTCTGWTTTTACAGTACCTTTTTGAGGTTACTTTCCCCAAACTGAATATATATTATGGTCACAGATACATTGTCATTTTTTCTTTAATATACTACCTCACTTTGGATATTACAAAATACTGAAGATAAAMAGAAAGTGACCACATGTATTATGGATAGATTTCATGGGAAGTTGAATTTTCTGTTTGTTTTGTTGGGGTTTTGTTTTGTTTTGTTTTTTTTTCCTCACCAAATTGTTGGGGTTTTGTTTCGTTTTGGTTTTTTTCCTCACCAAATTGTTTGGGTTGTGGTCAGCTCTTTTGTGTTTGTTAGTTTTTTTCTGGATTAATGGCAATAGGAGTTTCTTCTTTCTGAAGATAGCAGTTCACAGTCCGGTGTAATTGCCATATATTTATGCSTGTTGAATTTCACTTGGCACCTTCTGCTTATTCTTTCTTCCCRTTTCAGTAATGTTGCAATATGTTCCCATAGTGACATTTACCAAGAAATATTGTCAGGAGACCTTCATATGTTCCTTTACTCTTTGAACTTCATGAATTTCTCTTTGGGCAGTTTCTGATCAATGCCCTTGGACAATGTATTGCTCTAAAACGCTTTGTCAAAAAACTTGTGTTAAGAAGTTTTCGWTAGTTATGCAGCTGGGTGGTTTAATTTATATTTWAAAAAAAATCTTAGGTTTGACTTTACTACCTTGACACTTTACTAACTCTTATTTGTCATTCTTGGAATTTTATGATAGTCTAATTATTTCATCATTTTACCTGTAGTTCAGGGAACAAGKCTCACAGGTCCATAATTCCTAGAATTGTTCTTACTACTTTTTTTAGAGGTACAGTGTTTGTCTGCCTTCTAGTCATCTGATAGGGTAGTTGGTTTTAATGGATGATTGAATTTTTGAGGAGCTCGGTCCTTTTTCTTGTATTATTTTCATCCATCTGATATGGATTCACACAAGTCTTTGGGCTGTTTCCATATCCAGAAGCTCCTCTTGATGAGTTATTTGCTGATACCTTTTTGAGTGTTTTTAATTGCTCCCTCCGTTTTCTTTAATATCCTGTGGTTTGTGAAGTCTCTTGCAGGTTTTTGTATCTAAAGTCCTTAATATATTTTCCCCCTGTTTTTTCCTTGCATGTCTGTACTCTCTCATGCTGTCTATTTGATAGCTGCAGTATTTTTCTTGAAGGGTAATTGTTTTTTGAAGACTTCCAGACTAAACAGAGTTGGAATATATAGTTTTGTCTAAATAACTCTTGCAGCTTTTTTGTCCATCTTTCCACGGATAAAGGCATAGCTGTGTTTGTGCAATATCATATGCAGGATAGCTAAAACCTAGTTATGAGCTAATTTTCTTTACCACTTCATTGGACTTACTAATGTTTTATACTTGGAATTGAAGAGGTTCATATTAATTCTGAAAACATTTCAGCCTGGATGATTTTTGACTTTGCTCTCAGTTTGCTGGCATGGGACTGCTCTGAGGCTGACATGGGACAGTCTGGTTGCTCATGTTGGAGGTACCAAGTGTGTTGGTTTTGCCAGTATTCCTAAACATACTTTCCAAAACAAATTAAAATAGTCTGTTTTCCTTTTTGTTCATTTGTTTGCATATCAGTTTTGGATAATTTCTGTTAGATTCTGTTAGATGTAAAATTAGCCTGATAGCAAGTTTTGAAGGTGAAGGGAAGGAAGATTTAACTGAGGTAAAGTAGCCTTGCCTTGGTTGCTCGCTAGTGGAGGAAAAACAAGCAAAATGGAGCAGCATTCAATGTTCAGAGAGTAGAGCTGCCCTTTCACTCTCACCTTCCCTGCCTTCTGCCACTTCTATAGGCTGAGGAAGGGACTTCGCTTATAAAATGTCATTCTCTTCATCATGGARGAATGAAAGGAATTTAGTAATAGAAGTTGCCTATTTGCTTGTATTTTTCTTCATCTCCTTCCTTCTTCCTGCTAAAAAAAGCGCCTTTGCTTATTTCCTGAGGAATTTTTAAAGTACTGCAGGGAAAATAATACCTGCTTGAGRTATTTGAAGAAATGTTAAGACAATAAATTACTACTATTCCCTCTCCATGCAAGTGAATATGTGTGTGTCTGTGTTACCCTGCTGTTACCATCTCTAACATACACTCATTGGAAAAGCCTTACTCTTTACTACTGTATTGTGTTTTGTTTTTATGAACCTCCTGGTGAATAGTATAGGCATAAGCAGGGACTGGGCTAGACAGGAACTTAGGGTTCACCCCCTTGTTTCTGTCTATGAGGAGAAATGCTGAAAAACACACACGTGGTTGTCTCATGAGGAGGGTTTTTCATGAATAGTTATAACCTGTAGACAGAGTCCTCAAAAGCCAGAGCCAGGCATTTGCTCTCACAGAGATGATTTTTATTCCCCTGAAAGTGCTTGGCTAAGGTATGTGAGGAGGATCGTAGAGTCTCACAGGTGTTTTTAGTAGGAAAACAAAGCTGGCTACTAGCAGTTTCCATGTCTCCTTACATTGCTGTGAGTAGAACCTACCAGTAAAATTCCCCTTTGTATTTATTGTTTTTCTTGCTCTCCCTCTTTGAACTCTCAAGGTTATTCAGTTATTTTCCTCACAATTTCATTAGGAAATTTGCCAAAAACATCCTTTCTAGGCAGCTGTCTCTGGACCTTTGGAGGCCAGCACTAATGTGCTTCCAGTCTGTAGGGGGTGTTTGGCACGGAATTACGAACTAGGCCTTCATCACTTTTGGGGAGAGCAGGGAAGAGATCGCTAGCGTTTTACCACACCCAGGTGCAAATTTTTTACCGGTCTATGAGCATTCAGAGGCTTTCATCTCATGTTGTACCTGTTTTGTCCCGGTGCAAGCTCTGTTAACAGCAACAAATTGTTGAAGTGAGAGAATTACAGTGAAGACTTATTTCCCTGTTGAAGGAAAGCTTTWGCGTGTGTGTGAGGGAGCAACTCCAGCACTCTTAAACTGTTCAGATGTAATTTTTTAATGAGGCATTGATTTGTGTTTTTTTGTTAATTTTAAAGTGGTGCTCAAAGGTGCTGTGGTGTTGTCTACGTGTAATACTTCATGKTAAATTGATTAAAATGTTAAAGACTTTGCCAGAATTGATACTGGGAGGAGTTAAACATGTCAGAAAGAGAAAGAAATGCGTTTCAGCGCTTTCTTTCATACGCCGCTGAACAGTATAGGCAAGTGCTGTAGATTATGTACATATAATATATTTGTCAGACTAACTGCTTCTCGTGTTTGACTAAACTGTCTCCTTTCAGCCACCCACACAGAATATGCCTATGGGTCCGGGCGGGATGAGTCAGAGCGGCCCTCCCCCACCCCCGCGCTCGCACAACATGTCTTCAGATGGTATGGTAGGTGGGGGCCCTCCTGCACCACACATGCAGAACCAGATGAACGGCCAGATGCCTGGTAAGTTTTTCTCCTCTAAGACATTAACACCAGCGTTGCCTGGCAACTGAAACGACATGGGGGCTCAAGGGATACTAGATTGTTGATGACAAAACTGCTTTGAATGCCCCCGAGTACAAGCTCTCTTAGAGTTTGTTAGCTACAGAGCTACGTGACCTGTATTCAGTGTTTATCAGGCTGCCCTTGGGCTTTGATGTAGCTGACACACAGCATTCCTCTGATGAACAGAACTGGCTAAATTTAGTCTGTTTGAAACCATGCAGTACAGCTGGCTTTAGAGGGCTTACTGGRGGAAGGTATTGGCCTGTGGCTGAGTGAACACAAATCCTTCCATAAAAAGATAATGTGAAATCATTGTAGCTAAATAATTAGATAATAATAAAACAGATACGTCTGAAAGASGGTGTTTCTGATTTGGGTAAATGTTTAAGGAGAAAAAAAAGATTGCTTTTATACAGCTTCCACTAATCCCCTGTGTTCTTTATTATTGAAGATGTGTTGAATTGTAAGGGATTTGTAAAGAAATGGCTTCCAGATTATTGTTCTRTGTGTAAATTTTAAGTCAGTTTCTATGCRGTCCTGTTTTGYAATAAAAAGTAAAGTACTTGGGAAGACAGAAACAAAGCAGAGAAGGGATGATAAAATTACACACTGTACCTACCAATACTGTCTTTGGGGTAACTATTCCCTTTAGCAGTCAGATCAGAATGKAGTAGGCCATGGAAGAGCATGCTTCTTTATATAGAGGCTATTTTCCTGAATTTCCACTTGTAAAATCATACTGCCTGTTTCATGTGAAATGGCTTTCAGCTTAAAGTTGCATTCCCAGGATTGCTTTTGTTCAGGATCCCTTCCTTTTTATTATTTTCTTTTTATGGAGGAACTTTTCATACAAAAGCTCTTCAAGGTATTCGTACTTTCAGGAAAGGAAACTACTGTCAAAGGATTTTTGGAACATTCATCTCTCACTGGTGACAAGGATAACCTTCATGACAGCAAGCACAGTAAATAACTGTGCAAAATTTAATATAAAGTAAAAAATATAACAGTTGCAGTAATCTCTAACTGTGCCAATCCTGATTAAATTGAGTTGATAATGTCAGTTTTTCTGAAAAAGTAGCTGAATGGCATCCAGAGCTTGTAAGAAGTGCGGTAAAAGATCTAGAGAAGTTGGTTTCATCATGCATGTTGGTCATGGTCTGCATGTGGAAGTGTAAAGAGCAGCATATGCTGCTCCCTAAGTAGGGCAGAGATGTTCTGATTATGGTGTCCTTTGTCTGTCTAAGATCCATCAGTTCCCATGGAGAATARCATTGCCTCTCAAGAATCAGTCTCTTTGACCCTCAAGTGTAATCATATTATTGTTATTATAGTGATCTTTTGCAAGAAGGATTACTAAGTCACAATGTGAGCATAATGACTTCACTGYAGAGCCACAGGGGGAGAAAAGTCACTCCTTAAACATACATATTTTGTAATTAGATAGAATAAGAAAAGAGCTCTTATGAAAATATGTGAAAGGTAAATAGCTTTGTTTTGGTATTCACCTAGACAGATACTTAAATACAGTTTCCAGCTAAGCTTTAATTTAGCCTTTCTTCCAAAATATTCCCTTTGTTGAATGTCTGTTCTTTCCTTCTCAGTTTGAAGTTGTCTCTGAGGATGTGAAGATAAACAGCTTAGGATGAGGGCATCTCTAATATTGGAAAGGCATGCTAAAATCATGTCATAGGTAGGCGTTGGAWAAAGGGAAACAGAATCATCTCGTTAAGTGTATAGCTGAATTATACATATCTTTTCAAGTGTGTGTTAGTTTACCTGTTTGTGAGCCTTTCTGTATTTCACAGAGACTTATTTCTACTAATTTCTGCAGTTGTATGCRTTTGCTTTCTGGTTTTAGGGCACTTACTCTGAAGTTACACAGACATTTGTAATAAAAACCAGATACAAAATCTTAAATATCTGTAGAGATGATCTCTATAAAAGAAGTAAAGTCACTAATCTGTAAACAGAGAGAATCTAGGATTGAAATCAGCTGACCAGCCTGGAAAAAACAAAATGCAAGCTCTTAAAAACACCAGCTAAGGATTTCAGGTATTACCTGAGCATCAGATTCCACGGACTTTAGTATGGGCAGAAGGGTTGACGAGAGGATTAGAAGAGCTGCCTAGTGATGATCAGGGCATGAGCAATCTTGAAGTTCTACTATAGACCTGTCCCATTGCCTGAAGGGCAAAGGATGATTTTTCTTGTACTTGTGTCCTGGTTTATACAGCATCTCAAGTGCTGCTGTGGCCCTTAATTGCATCCCCTGACACATGTGTGTCTGCATCCTCTTGCCAGGGAAGACAGTCGTGACAGACCTTTTTCAGCCTGTGATACACTTGAGTGTTATTTGTACCTGTGACAGATTGTGGTTTTTAGCTGAAAAAATTGCTGTCTGAAGAATTGCTTTGAGATGTGATTACTTTGTGATGTGATGTAAGGGTGGTCTGGATTTGGAAGGTGATGATGAACTAAGTTATGCTGATGACAGGTTGCCTTCCTAATTTCTTGGGCTTGTTTTATYATATATAAAAAGTTAAAAGGTAAGACCTGTAGGCTTCAGCCTTTGTCCTGGCACTGATAGGTGATTTTTCTGAATCACAGGTTGTCCTTGTTCTGGCCAGAACAGGGCTAATTTTTGCAGTAGTGGGGAGGAGACATGGCCAGGRCCTGGAGATAATCCTGACCTGGAGGATATTGTCACGGGTTCCTTGTGGTTGTATGCTGTTACTGTTACTATTCTTCCTGTTTTATTGCTATTTACACTGTTACTAATASTGTTACTGTTCTTCTYATTTCATTGCTGTTTCCAGTAAATTGTTGTCATCTCAACCTGCAATCTTTACTTTTTGTGCCTCCAATTCTCTGCAGTCCAACACAGGAGAGGGAAAGGAGGGACAGGGGAGCAAACAAGCGGTGTGTGGTTTGGACAGTTTTAGTGGAAACAGTAAATTGGGGAATAACATTTCTAAACTACAATGCAGGTGCTTATGTGTTCCCACCAAGTTTTTTCAAAGTCTTCTTTCCTTCCTGCAAATGTTGTCTSTAATGTACTTAGCCTAGATTACAGCTTCTCAGAGGTAAGGTGCTGTGCATAGGTGGTTAAGAGGAAACAGGACTTCTGTTTTTACTCTGCTAACTTTATTAYAACACAAATCCAATTAGTATAGTATTTACTATACTTAGTAGATTAATATAATTAGTATATTATATATAATATATAATTAGTATAGTTTATACTATACTTTACAAAGCAGTTACTTGAAGTGGAGATACATACTTCATGTCTCATTAATTCACAGTTCATTCATATTCTCTTCTTCCTATTTCATTCCGTATAAAAAAGAAAATGAATTGTTTTGTCCTTATACGCAAGAGACCCCCATGAAGTGTTTTGACAGACTATAAAAAATTATATTGAAAGTGTTTTTATTATTTGTCATTTGCAAGGTGTTTGATACTGGGGTCTTAGCTTTTTCACTGTCCTTGTTTTCTAGCTTCTGACTAACAAATCCTCTGATTTTGACCGCACGAAATACATATGCCTGGCATTTCATGTGACAGCTTTTTCTTATGAGTGCTTTTTCCTGTTCTGGTGCTACCTGAGATGTGAAGTCTAAAGCAGCCTTATAGAGGTGTTTTATTTTTTCAGGTTATCTCTTGCAATGATTTTCTCTTCCTCATTTTCCTTCTTACATTACCAGTTTTTAAAAAACYACTCCCCTGTGTGCTTGTCTAACTCTCTGAAATCTATCATTGACAATTTCTTCCTTTAATCAGAAAGAAACAAAACCCCTCCCAGGTCCTAACTTTCTGGMACTAACCCTGTGTATTCCTTCATTTCCTTTTCTTAGGAATGAAATTAAGGACGTAGTCTTCTAGAAGCTCTGCAATAGTTGCTTGAGACTACAGTAGGAAGCTTTTCTTCACCATAGCTTTACTTAAGAGCATATTCACAATTGAACTTGTGGTTAGAAACTATCTCACATTTTCATAATYAAACTCTTTCCATGTTCTCACTATCACAGAATTAGGCAGTGTTGAAGAGGGACAATATAGACATCTGTAGTAATCTGTTGTGGGCATAATTCTATTCACTKAATTACTTTTTATATAGTTGTGTGGACCTGCCTTTGTATATTTCAGTAATCTCTTCTCACCTTGTTTTGCAGRAACAGTGAACTGCATGTATGATACCTTTTTCAGCTTTTTCACTTTTCTTGACAAAATAGGTTTGTGTTTCATTTCAGTAAGGTGTCTTGAAAAGGGCAGGAGGATAAAGTTTTTTGAACTTATGCTCTGTTTCTTCACTTTGGCTKTAGTGGCTGTATTAATTTATCATTGTTATCTGCTGCATCTTTTTGTTTCAGTCAGTTAGTGTTCTCTGTGACTTTATTGCAGCTCTCTGTGTCGTCATTCTACTGCCTTCGTTCTATCCTTGATCAGTGCAGTTTTTTTCATTAGCCAAAGACTTCAGAGCTGTTTACATCTGAAGGCAGAGGGGTATGTGTATGTTTCTTCTTTTTTTTGAATTTTCACTTAGAAATATGTAAACAAATCAGTGCCTTCCTACAACTCTAGTGGCATAGTTTCTTTTAGATTCCTCTTCTTARAGTTTTCTCTAAGAAGAGTTTTCTCTTAACAGAAAACCTGTGGCATATTTAGCAACAGCAGCATCTTCTTGGTGAAATCTTGATACGTATCAACACTCTGCCTTGTTTACAGTCAGCCAAGTCTGTCATGTCCTCTGGTCCTACATACCTTCCTAGGGTCTTGTGTGGTTCTTGTCATAGGCATAATCCTTGCATTTACTTTACTTTTTTTACTTGTCATAGTTCTATCCAGTCATACCTCTTRCTGATTTTAGTCCTAGTAGCTGTTCACTTATCCCACCTAAAGTAATGAGTAAACTGACCCAATGTTATTATAATGTTGTACTTGTTAAAATAGAGAGTAGATTTAATTTAGAGAATAATCCAAATTCAACCTGTGTTGTCAGGAAGAAGRGAAATAAAAGGTGAAAAGAGGCTGTTGGCTTCATGGGTGTATAAACAGGTTGCTTTTCCTTTGCGCCTTCACAAGTTGAGCTGATAATTTGGTGTCTGTTTTTACAGTCGTCATCTCCCACTCTAGTAATCTGCAAATACATTTGCAGAATATTGGCTATATAGTATTTGATCAAAAATTTTAAACAGACCTTCATCCATTTTTATTCTGCATTGTCTCATGCTACCTGAATCATTGCAATGCTAGCTACATTAGAAATCAAAAGTATTGATTTTTTATTGGGTTGAAATTTCCCACCTTATTTACAAGTAGGAAAAATGCAGCACATTGTAAAGTTTTCATTTTGTTATTTTCTTTGCATCTTTCTCTTATTTCTAGGGTTGTTCTTTTACAGATGCACAGCAAAGGTGACATGTTTGCCAACACAGGTCACTAAATGCTTTCTATTTACATGTCATTCTTATAAAAAAGTCATGATTGAAATATCAGAAAAAAGCACCTTTATGTCTTACTTACGAAGATTTGTTCTCTTTCCCTTCTCAGGAGATAAACTCAGGAGTTGTCTCCTTGTCATGAACAACTTTTGGTTAGATTTTTATCTACAGGGCCATTAAAACAGCTCTRTAGAAGAATGARTTTGACTCACAGGCTTTCCATAAAAGCCTTTGCTGTTGTATCAGTGATCCATGGAGTGTYTGYCATCTTTCKCTTTYATGAKTTGCTGTGTAATCATTTGAGTGAAAGTCACAGCCTAAGTTAGCATTTAGTGGTGGACTTGGCAATGCTAAATTTGTTGTTGATCTTGACAATCACAGTGGTCTTTTCCAACCAAAATGTTTCTATGATTCTGTGTTATTTTACCATGTTAATAATGCCAGAGTTTAAAAATAATAATAAATTGTTTCATTTCAAAAAATTGTCTAGTGTGGGTTGTTCAAATACACAGAAATATTACAGGTATTGTAACAATTTACACCTGTGATTAAGTTACCAAGTTGGCTGTATACTGCTCTCCTGTAATTCAGATTGGAATTCAGGCTGTGTTGTGCAGGTACTGAAGGACTATTTTTGTGCATGACTTGGATAGAAGATGAGCTATGTGATAATTTTCACTTTTTTTTAGTAGCTCTAGCTGCTTAGCAAAAGAAGATGTATTTTGTTGTAGAGATGAACTTTGTTGTTCACTTTGTTATTTTTAAAGTGGGAAAATCACATGCAAAGTATTATAAATCTTTTTTAACGTAGTTTCATTTAATGACTTCTTTTTAGTTTTGTGATTCAGTATGATTGTTTTTACCTGGTTTTATGATGTTTAATGTACCACTTTTTTCCCTGTTTTTCTTTCTGAAGGACCCAACCATATGCCTATGCAAGGACCTGGACCTAACCAACTCAATATGACRAACAGTTCCATGAATATGCCTTCAAGTAGCCATGGGTCCATGGGTGGCTATAATCACTCAGTGCCATCATCACAGAGTATGCCAGTGCAGAATCAGATGACAATGAGCCAGGGTCAGCCAATGGGCAACTATGGGCCCAGACCAAACATGAATATGCAACCAAACCAAGGTAAGTGAGGTGCTTGTTAGCTTGTGTAAAAGTTAAATATTTTGGGTGCAGATGTTTTTTAAAGATCTTATAGATTTCCTTCTCTAAATGTGTTTGTACCTTGAGGTAGTCTCAGTTGGTTAGAACATGTGCTAAGAACATAAAGGTTGTTACTTCAATCACCATATGGGGATACTTAAGAGTGGAGTCAATGATCCTTGTGGAAGGATCATCCCAGCATCTGTGATGATTCTGTACCTATGTTTGGCAGATTCTACATCTCTTTTCCCATTTATCTGTAACTGTTTATTTACAGACATAGAATTATTTTYAGGTATTATGTGAGAATCTGGGAATGGATCAGTGTTTATCAGYTATAAGATAGAACTACTGTTTGTCTTTTTCAGACTTTGCACTTCTAGCTAAGTATCACTATCGTTCAGGTTGATAAAATACTTCTCTACTTTTAAGTCTCTTGGTTAAATTAAGAAAGTCAGATAGCCCTCACATTGTTATACTGAATTACTCTTTGGTTTTAGCTGCATGCTGTTTTAGCATGGAATGTCTGTTTCTCTTAGTGAAGCAAAATGCAGTTCCAGGAACAAATCTGGTACTCCCTGCTGTTTTTGTGAGATGTCCTTGTGTGTATAGTTAAAATCAAAACTAATTTTTTATCYTAAAATATTTCTGTTGCATAAACCAATAATGTTTTGATGTCCTTGTTGAAGTGCAAGGACATTGTGTAATTAAAATATTGCATTAGAGTCATAGCACAGCAAATTATTARGTTGAATATGTTCTGCTTTACAAGTCAGCAAGCAGTATTTTCAGCTTACCTGTTAAGTCTGTTACTRCATAGGGTCTGGACATAGCACCTGCTAGAAGACATACGACAAACCAAAGCTCTACTTTTTTGTATGTAGATACCATCTGTTCCTGAGGTGTACAAACAGACCAGATCATACTGATCAKTTTGATTATTAAGTTACAGAATGGTGCAAAACAGACAAAAGACTAACTTAACCAAAAACAAGTAATSATGAAACAGCTGGTTCTGCACTTTCCTTACCAGTAGAGAAAGTGGGAAGTCTGAGTCCTTCAACATCTACATTGTTAATAGCATTTTTCTTAAAATACAACGGCAGAAGAAATAAAAGATAGGCACACAGCAGAAGAAGCCTTGTAAGTGGTAATATTTTTGACTGTCTCTGAACTGGCAAGTTATCTGTATTTTGGGCAATACACAATGTAGTAATTTTGTAAATGTAAGTGCCAGTTCAGTTCAGATTTCTTAGTTGCAGAGTTAGCAATAACTGTGTAGCAGTATGTGTGAGGGAGCCATCTAGTAAGTTACTCTATGGAAAACAATTTTGTGTGACTGGCCTGAAATTCAGGAGATGATTCTGTTTCAAAGTAGTGTTCTTTACTCTTCCTCAAAGTATTCCCCTGTTGTGTTTTCAGTACCCTGTCAAACTTGAAAATTGCTCATTAGAAATTAAGCAGAAATACACTTAAAAGGTTTCTGTTCTGAGCAAATAGTGGTACTGAAGTGACTTTGGGGAGTAAAGAATAAAACACTATCTAACCAAATTATAGGTTCAAGAACAGGAGCAAAGTATTTAGTTAGAACAAGGATACCATWGCCATTAGGGCCATGTGTGACTAATTCTGCAAAGTTTTTACTCTTTAGGCTGATAGTTTTTCCATTCCAAATGTCTGCTTCAAGGCTGGTTCTTTTTTTTGTAGAGATTTCACAGAAGGAGAGAGCCATTTCTGGCAGTGGAGTGGAGTGAAAATTTATATTCTTTAAAATGTTTCAATGTCTCACAAAAACATAAGTAAACAGAGTACTTAATATATAAATACAGGAGTGCAGGTGYTCCTTCCTTTACAGCGAGGCTTTGAAACTTGTCTGTTATGCAAGCAAGGTGCTATTTGCTCTTAAATGAAAATACTGTTCCAGGTATCTGTGAGGGAGGAAGTCTGAAGATGTATATATTTGTTAYTTTGATCTAAGATGATTCCCAGTCTGGTCTGCTTAATACATTTCCTCCATTTGATGCTCTTAGTTGTTACATGCRTATTGAAATTCGATGGTAAATTAGAAGAAATATTTTTGTATCTTCACTCTCTTGTGATTCCAAGAGAGCAGGGTAGAGAATGAAAACTGTGAGACTGCGAGAGATTTAGATAGGTAGCCAAACCCCAATCTGGCTGGGTAGACGTCTCAGACAAGCATGGCCACTTCAGGCTTYTCACCTAAGTGAGGAAACAAGAATRRAYTGCTAGGAAATGYACTCAGTGGAGTTTAACAAAAGGGRAATAAACAGTTTGTGATTCRAAGATTTCTTAACTGGTGGCATGTGCAACAATTCAGAAACAGAAAAGAACTAAAATTTCTGAGCATCAGTATTGTTGTCAGGAGACATCTTAGAGGGTTCACCCTCTAAGCATGTTTTTTTTCTTTGTCTTAAAAGAATGATCCATACTGAAAATGGGAGATCYTACTATGTTTATCAGTTAATGACAGCACTAAGCACTACCTTAATATAATGTTAAATACTCCACAAGATGAGGTYTTAATATCTCAGGTTGGCTATTAAAAATTAGTAGATATTTTTGACCTTAAGCTTTCCTTATGTGAGTACCTTATCTGTAGAGGAATGAATCTGATGGTAAGATTACAATACCATCTGATTTCACAGGAGTGTTGTGAAAGTATATTCATTATGAAGATTTGGACCAATTACTTATGGGTGCCATAAGAAAACCCATGAATAAATTAATAATTYTGTCTTCAGTGTTTGACTAGCCTTCACATCTCACATGAACTGCTAGGAAGAAACGAAATACTGAAATAGTTTTTCAGTGAGTAATATCTATTGTGTACTGAATGAAGCCAATACTTCTAGGGGGAAAAAAACCATACTATTGTGTAATAGATAAAGGCACCCTAACACTCAGAAAGGCTTGATCTAACACTCGGGTGGCTTTAGCATAACCTTTTWATGTGCATTAGCTGGCAAAACATCGTGCTGTATATACACTTTGTAAGGCAGATGGTGTCAGCAATTAAAAAAAAAAAGTGCTGATTAAGAAATAAAATGTGTAGTAACAGAAATCTTTTCTGGATTTACTTCCAGTCTCCACTTTGTACTCATTATTGATTTACAGTASTTATAAAATGCTAGCCAGAGGAATACCTTAAATGAGAAGCAAAGTTCTCATGGTATTGATTTTATGTAGTCAGTGTAGTTTAAAAGAGGAATTCTAGTAATTTTTGACTTAGAAAGCAGAATGTTTTAAGTGGAAGGTTTTGTGGATGACTCTTCACTGAAAAGTTTGTATAGCAGCCTGGGACATCAGCAAGGAATATTGGCTACCTTTTTGGRAAAGATAGGAAGCAGCAGAAGCTGAATGAGTGTGGAAGAAACTATGGTCTTATAGGTGCATTTCTTCTTGTGTATGGTAAACTTCGTAGGTTGAAAAATATTTCAAGTCTTGTCCATTTTTGACCTTTCAGAAGGGAGATAGAAGCATTATTTTTTCTGAAACCTGAAACTTGCATAGAAATTCCTTTTTTATATATATTGAACAATCTTTCATACTCAAGGAATAATATTTAGTAGTAGAATTAATACATTTTACAAGTAAGAACCAAGAAATTGTAGCTTAACCATCTCAGAAACTGTTTCTCASATTCTTTTGCTATGCATGGCCATCAGAGACTGTTTCAGAGATCCTTTTGCTGGGATTCCATTTCCTTGTCAGAAGCGCTTGAAGTGCAAAGTTGTCAAACTCCCAGTCTCTGTTTAAAGAGCATTATATGTGGCAAGGGAGAGTAACTAGTTTACAGATGGACAGTATTATGTTGACTCAGCCATTTGCAGGAGGTCAGTTGTCATGTCTGGTGCTGAGATTTTTTTAGTGGTTGTTTCATTTATGTGAACGTATTCAGGGTATGACAGACCAGGATAAAGTGATTTCTGAGTTTGAGTACCTTTTGTGAATGTCTTGCCATCTGTTCACTCCMATATAAGCTGAGACTGTTAGGTTTCAGTACCTTGACTGCAGGRCAGTCTATATTTTTTTGTCATCTAACCTATTAAAAGGAAATAAAATTGCATCCACATCCTGAAACACCATCATGCTGTAGCTGGATTTGTAGGTTGTCTAGCTGTAGAAGACATTGTAGTTTTGTCAAGAAAAAAGATATAAACAGCTGCCACAGAGCTTGTGTTTTCATCTTCCTTCCCTAGGGTAAAACATGAAAGGCAATGTTGGTAACTAAGGATTTYTTTTGTATGACATTTTATGTACTAGTTTTTTAAATGATACCTGAAGTTAGGGTTCCGTTTGAGATGAGAAGTTTGTGGAGTAAGCAAGTGTGGAGAAGTGTCTACTGTCTTTTATTTTGCAGGCTAAATAATGTCTTAGGAGTAGCAAAATTTTTTGTATCCTGAAAATCTTTTGAGATAATGTTTAAACTGCCCTGGTGTTAAAACARCTTTACGATGGTGGTTCATTTGACTAAGCATATGTGAATTTTAGTGTTTGTCAAATTAAATTGACACTGCAGTATAGTTCTCACAAAACTTAAAACCATCACTTAAAAAAAAAGCTTTTTTTTTTTAAAAAACCTGTAGAAAAACAGTGAAAAAGTTTTGCTGAGGGCTGCTGCAGTGATACATATTTTGTTATTTTTGTARCAGTAGACACAGTGATGAGATTGACCATGGTAAGTCTAGCATTGTGGGCTTTTCTGATACTCCGGATACAGATCACCAGTTGCTTCATCCATGCAAGTGCACATTGTGAAATGCCTAAAGAAYAGACCCCTGAGCAACACAACCAGCGTAATTTTGAAGACTGGAGAAACAGTAGTACTGCTGCTTTTTGGTCATACCCACCTGTTCCCATAGCTCTTTAGTCAGAACAGCAGACTCACCAGTTCATCTGTGAATGTGGTTCTTCACTKCTCTGCTCCTTCAGAAGTTTCAACCACGTCAGCAGTTATTCTCGCCCTCTCATAGCATTTGCCACCAGTACATGATTTTCAGCATAAGGGACATGCTAAGGAGATGTTTTTAAACCACTAAACTTTTCTACAGCTCTTTAATCCTTTACACTTTTGGTGTCAGATTTGTTAGGTTTATCTGGGACCTTCTTTTAGTTTGCATTTCTGTTTCTTTCTATTTGCCTTACCTGTTTGAAGACTAGGTTGTCAGTTTACAGACAGTTTCTTGTCAGGAGGCTGCTGCTGAGCGTTTTGCTTTCAGGAAGTAGCCCATTTTCGTTTTAATCCACATACCTTTCTTCTCTGCACATGAGGCCTCCTGATGAGATACTGGCTGGTGCAGAAGTTGGGTTTTTTTTTCCTCAGCTGCTCATTTCAAAGTTTCTACACCTTCTAAACAAAAATRTGTATTCTAGACAATGTAGACTAGTTAAATTCTGTACTTGCATATTTTACTGACATAATATTTCTTTGGACACATTTTGAACTCTGCACAAATAARATAGTTTGTCATCTCTGRATTAAAYAGTTCTAGAAAATCACAAAAAACGYGTTTCTATGGAGAGTTTTWGAAAGCAGTGAGCATTTTCTTGCAGCTTGTGGTTTTGTGAGCTTTATATATGAAAGTCTTATCTCCAAGTCTGGAAGAGATCAGAGATTTGACTTCCACCAAATGTAGTTTGTTGTGACCTGATCAGGTCAGGGTCACCTGTGTTTTAGGGTGCTTGTGAAAATAWGTGCTGCAGATATTAGAAAGCATTATAGAATCATTGAATGGTTTAAGAAGGGACCTGAAAGAACATCTAGCTCCAGCTTCCCTGCCTGTGCTACAGCTAGCCAGGGTGTCCAGAAGCCTATCCATCCTGATCTTGAGCACATCCAGGGATGGGGTATTCACAGCTTCTTTGGGTAACCTGTTCCAGTGCTTCACCACCCTCACTATAAAGAACTTCTTTCRGATATCCAATCTATACCTACCWTCTTTGAATTTAAAACTATTGTCCCATGTCCTATCACTATCTGCGTGTATAAAATGTCTGTCTCCCTCCCTTTTATAAGCCCCCTGAAGTATTTGAAACCACRGTGAGGTCTCTTGGAGCCCTCTCCAGCCTTTCTTTGTAGGAGAGGTGCTCTGTCCCTCTGATAATCCTTGTGGCCTTCATTGAGACTCGCTCCAACTGTGTTGTTGGTGTGCTGGACCCTCCAGAGCTGGATACAACACTGTGGGTGGGGTCTCACCAGAGTAGAGAAGAGGGACAGAATCACCTCCCTTGACCTCCTGGCCATACATTTTCATGCAGCCCAGGACTGAATTGGTTTTTCAGGCTGCAGACCCACATTGCCAGATCCTATCCAGCTTTTCATCAACTTTTCAGAACTTTTCAGCAAACCCTTAAGTTCYTCTCAGGGCTGCTCTCAGTGGGTTTCCCATGCTGTGTCTGGGTTTGCCCCGACCCATGTGCTGCCCCTTGCACTTGGATTTGTTGAACTTCRTGAGGTTCTCTTGGGCATACTTGTCAAGTTTGTCCATGTCCAAGTAGATAATGAATTAATARTCTTAAGTTTTTTATTAAGTTTTGGGATTTTATGTCATGCTAAGTATTACATGATGAATAAACATAGCTTTCTCCTAGGCTAGATTTTTCAAATGGAAGAAAACTACTCAAAACCACTGCATAAAAAACATCCCTCAAAGCTACTGCATTAAATGGTTATGTTCCATGAGGCAGTAGAGATCATGGTGGTTCTTTTAGGTATCTTCTTAATAAGAAGAACCAAACTGGAAGGAAGCCAGGCTGTCTGTTATGAACACAACACACAGCCTGATACAGRGTTGTGAATTCTCATTGTGGCTCTACAAAGCGTTAATGAAGTTCTAATTTAAAAAGCAAACAGAAAATCTCTACATTGCACCATGGGGACCCAACACATTTTATCACATTGTATTGTGACTAATATTAATATTGTTAATTAACAAGCTTTCTTGAGATCTAGGAATATTATGGCAACAAGTTTCTGKTTTTTTTCAAGACTGCCTAATGTTTCTCAGTACCTCCAAACAGAGGAGTAGTGAAATGGAATAATCTGAATTACCTACTCATTTAGAAGATCAAGAAAGGAAATTTATTTTGCCAATAACTAAACTAAGTACATATCAATTTAACCCTTTTTTTTTACTTTAAAATCGGGACACTGATTTCMGTATCCATACTGAAGGATCGAATCATAACCAGATCTTCTTAAGAGTGGCCAATATTTATCTTTAGAGGAAAATGAAACTTAGGCCACTTTACTTCTCAGTGAGAGATCCCACACAGGGGTTTAATGGGATTTAACTAACACACTTTGAATTCATACCATTAATTAGTTCGTCTTAACTTTCCCTTATAACTCCACATACACAGGATCTAAGTGACTATGTATTCATAGTCTAAATGTGTAAATCCATTGTCACTTGGCTGTATCTGAGTATTTTTCCAGTATTGTAGTTTCACATAGGACTTTGTGCTTGTGCYTCAGCACCTAGTTACTTAAAAATAGCAAATGGAATGGCAAAATCTAAACATATTGAAAAGTAGGGGATACCTTTTTTTTCTCTTAGGAATGAGTGGCTCTGCTAGTTTGGTCTTTGGTGTCATGATTTGTTTTGGTTTTTAGTGAGGCTAGTGTCTTGTTGTCATTATAATTATAAAATAATTATAAAATGAATTCTTTTATAAAAAGACAAAAGAAAGCTTAGGGTTTCACCATTACAGGCTGAGCACTATGGTGTTAGTGGTTTGAATTAATATATTACAAAAATCTTTTGTCTATAAAGTTTAGCTCCTTGTCAAAACTCTTTCCTCCTCTTCTTTTTGATACTGGAATGACTCTTTTCTGAAGTAGTACTACAGAGGAGGCACAGAAGCTGTTCTTTGTTAAATGTTGTAKCAGTCTAACCTGCAATCTAATATAATGAAATGGCGTAATCATCATTTTCATTGCTGTGTGGTGTCAGTAGGGTGCTCTTTAACTGTCTGTTTTCATTACTGAAATTTGCATTTCTCCAAGTACAGCCTTAATCAGGTTTTCTCAGTTGATAAAACATGGACAGTACTTGATCTCTCCTGGTCTCTTCCTGTGGTTCATAGAAACTTGGTGCAATGTGGTATGAAAGATTTTTATGTYACAGACTGTTTAGGACTGTTCAGTGTTGGGCAGAGCCTGTGTTCTGTAGGCCTTCTGCGTATGCCTATTGTGTGATTGCCTATCTGGTTCACATGGTTTGTCTTTATAGGCTAAATAAAATGGTTGGTTTTGTGGCTTGCTGATGGAATGTAACAGCAACTATGTGTGTGCTATGAAACRGTGCTCCCAGGAGATCATTAATGTTAAGAAATTTTTCTATGACATACCAAGATTTCACCATCAGGTTTTCACCTATGCTTTTTTTGAAGATACTTTTTAAAACCAAAAATGGTAAAACTGTTTSATTTATCTTTGTGCATGTGTAAACTATTGCCTGTGGTTTTGAAGAAAGATAATCTAAAATGTAACCTTATTTCGGTGGACTTTAGTTYTGTAGTTTGATTACTAAACTGTTCACCTATATTCGCATATGTCCAGAAACAACAAACCCTTACTTAAAGCACGAGAGATACAGAGCCTTTTTTGGTCCATTTTTAAAAGTTGACTTTTCCATRTTCTTTTGGTAAGGTTTAATCATAAATCATTTTTGCGTATTTGACATTTTTGCTGCTTCTCCTTGTGCAGGTCCAATGATGCACCAGCAGCCTCCCTCCCAGCAGTACAACATGCCACAGGCCGGTGGCCAGCATTACCAGGGGCAGCAGCCGCCAATGGGAATGATGGGCCAAGTTAACCAAGGAAATCACATGATGGGACAGAGACAGATCCCTCCATACAGGCCACCGCAGCAAGGTAGGAGTTCACTTCAGTATTTTTACACTGATTTTAAATAACCATTTTTGAAACCATTTTACATCACTTTCTTGCTTACACCAAATTTCTACCAAGTCATTTGGTGTCACAGATTTTGTTTGCACATTCTTTTTGTTACCCTTTTTAAGGGTGGTTCTTGCAGCAAGAGATTACTGCTGTCACCATGAAATGTGAAGACAATTTTGGGGTTTTTTCTTTTGGTTCTTTCTGAGATCATGCATTCTGAAATTACGCATCTCAGATACGTTGATGGAGAATTCTGTTTTGATATTTAAGTGATAGGTACGGAAAAGGAACAGAGGAGCTACTTGGTTCTGAATTCATTCAGTTACAAAAAATGGAACAATGTTCCACGATATTGCTTCTCTTTTTTCTTTTTAGTCCTTTTTCAACAAGGAATAGTTTTATTTTTAACACCTTTAACACCTTAGTCTGTTATACACATATTCTTAAAATGAGCTCAAAACTAAAGTTAAATATATATGTTCTCAGTCTAGTCCAGCCAAACAACTGTATGTGTGTATATGTAGATAGATACATTAACTTATTTTTTTAACTAAACCAGATTACATATGTTGTCTGTAATGCAGCAATACGGGTGGGGAATACATTTGAGAGATATTTCTCATATAAAATCAGAAATTAGCAGGCTTTATAACAGAGCAAACAAGTTATTTACGTATTGACTGGTTGTGGTTTTTCAGGCCCACCACAGCAGTACTCAGGCCAGGAAGACTATTATGGGGACCAATACAGTCATGGTGGACAAGGTCCTCCAGAAGGCATGAACCAGCAATATTACCCTGATGGTAATCTCTCATAAATGTTAACTTTCCCATTTTCTATACCTGCCCARTACTAATGTAGTCATATGCCCAAAACTAGGGGATGAGGCAAGAATAGTAATTGGATATCATACCTCACATTTACAAAAYCTTCCAAATTCAGAATGGTTACTACAGTTTAAGTTACTATGAGTAGACAAAATTACCACTTAAAGCACATAATTTGTATGACTCCCATTTGAAACTCTTAATGACAGTTTTAGTMTTTCAAAATGAATGGAATTAATTGGTTTATCTCAAARTATGGAGAGTTCCTTRGCATATCTAGTATAATTGAGATGAATTAAAACAGTCATAACTTTATTCTCAATAAGAGAGGGGGCGATATCCTTTTATTAAAAATTCTACTGAACTGAAAAAACCTGCTAAAAAGATGTGGGYTTTTTCTGTAAATACTTTATTTTTTTTTAACTTAGTGTTTAGTTTTCTTATAAGTCGCACAAATGTGTTATTGCTGATATGGTATGGGCCTTCAGTTTAACATTTATGTAGGAATAAAATGGTCCCTGCCCTAAGGATATTGGAAATGTGAATCCTCTTTAGATGTCCCCTCAGTGCTTTCAAGACAAGACCGATACTTTGAATTTTGTAAATCTGTCCTGCCTCTTGGAATAGGAAGTGCTGATGGCTATTGGATTGTGWTATAAGTTAGAAAAATTGAAATTAACGTGTTTTCAGGCTGAGCAGAGACTAGGAGAACAAAGATTCTGACTCCTCTCACTACTGTGATAACCATGTGTGCAACTTAATGGTATATTATGAAGTTCAAGTAATGTGGTRGATATTAATGTTTAAAAAATGTATACAAAGCAAAGCTGTGTAATTGCCAAAGCAACTACTCATTGCAAATGAAGGGATACAAGTTATTTGTTTGAATTTAATTTCCATTAAATTGATCTTAAGATACATCAAGCCACATCTGTATAAGCTTACATGTGTTAATTTTTGGAGAGTATGTGCAGASTTATTTTACAAGTTGCATTAACTGGTAATTATTCAGCTTTCATTTTGGAGCATCCATCTACACACATGAGCACTAAATTGCTACAGGCAATTTACTCTACTAAGGACRGTTTGATTTTACCATCAACAGCTTRTGGCAGCACAGATTAATTCTAAGATCTATTCCTTCTAGAGTCATCTTTATCATTACCTTATTATTACCCTTACACAGAATACAAGGAAAATATGTTTTAATACTTGTTTTAGTGGTTACGTATGTGTGTAAGATTCAGTCAATGATMTATGGTACAGTTGCAGACCTGATAAAGTTTTAGAACTGTTTTCTCTTTTATGTAAAAATTTTATTCAAAATTTACATGATTTAATTTTGAATGTAAACAAAATTTTGACATGTATTCTTGACCCAGTTAGCAATAAGATRTATTTTGATCATCTGTAACAAAAATATATATGTGCTAAAACCAACAACAGGTGGGATGCTTACTGCATATATTGGTTTCTTAATCAGAGATGCCTCTAATCTCTGAATAGRAAGGTTGGTTTGTAATGAATCTACCCAGAACTGGAATGTAAGAGGAAAGGTTTTCTTAAGACCTTAAGCAGGAGTGCTATTAGTAGGGAAAACCTTGAGAATATTATATTTCTGTAATTTAAAAACAGAATATAATGTAGATGATGGTTCATAACTTCATTGAGCTTTATTTGTTATATTTCACACTGCTTTTAGCATATGCTTTTGAATTGGAGATCAGCAGAACAGGTGTTAGACAAAGTATGATAATTGCTTTCTTTGTTCATTCTAATTTAATTCAGGTTATTTACATGTGAAAGGCCTAAATGCTTTCATTTTTTTTTGAGTGAAAGATGAAGTACTTCTCCCCCCCACTCCTCCAACAAGGATTATTGGAAGGTTAAGACCATCCCTTACTGTGATGYTGCTAGAACTACTGCATTAAGCCTTTTTTTTTTCCCCTGTCACATGTTAATTCAATATGAAAGGAAATCATATTAATAAGTCTTTGGCTAATACAATTGAAAATTCTTTTTCATGTATATCCAGTTGAAATTTTTTTTTCATTTTTCTGAGAAATGAAATATTTTTAGGGTTTTCACTCAGAGGCCATTAACGTTTCTTCCTGTCTCTTGTCGAATTGATGTAGGTCATAATGATTACGGTTATCAGCAACCGTCGTATCCTGAACAAGGCTACGATAGGCCTTATGAGGATTCCTCACAACATTACTACGAAGGAGGTATCTATATACCTTCACACACATACACACATACATACCCTTTCCTCCCCCACCCTCAACGGGAACAGAAATTCTTGCACAACACAACTTATACCCATGCAAAGCTCTTGTAGAATACTAGTTGCTGGCTGTCTTGGAAATGGCAGGGAACTTGAAGCCTTCAGAATAATTTCTTGCAAACACCTAAAATATATAACCACAATTTGCCATTCTAACAACAGTAAAATGACTAAAACACTCTAGAGATTTTTTTTTACCTCAATGGAAGTTTTTATTTAAACATAAATTTGTTGGTTCAGTTGTATATCTTTTTGTGTGTGTATATATTTTGTATAATTATAGTGCCGTTAGGAAACAGCTTGCTGATCTTGTGTAGCTAGTCTGTGCTCTTGTAGCTGTCTTTAATTTTGTCTTTTTTTTTTTTATTTTATTTAGCATAGTCATGATCTTATGACTGTGATGTTCCAGTAAATGTAATGCTCGTTTGGCAGAGATGCTGAAAATGCTGCAGTTCAACTTTGCAAAATTGGCTTTAACTGCAGTTTGTTTGGCCGAGTTCCTTCTGTTTGGTTTGAGTTTTCTTTGTTTTGTTCAGTTTTTGAAATCAATATTGCATTTTCATTTTGTTCTTGTGTTGTTGGCTGTGCATCTTAGGAGGAAAAAATAGCAAATAGGTGTCTTTATAAGCTTTTGCTTTCTTGCAATGATCTTACAGGAAATTCGCAATATGGTCAGCAGCAAGACGCATATCAAGGACCACCCCAACAGCAGGGCTATCCACCACAACAGCAGCAATATCCCGGCCAACAAGGCTATCCAGGACAACAGCAGGGTTATGGTAAGAGCCTGGGGACAGAGGCAGCTGTCACAGAAAGGACTAAGAGAGACCTTTTGTTGTGTGTTGTTTCTTCCCTGTTTGACTGGGTCCAGAGGCCAGYCTTGAACAGAGCACGTCAATGCCTGCAATTTCACTGCCAAAACAAGAAAACAGGGAAGGCATCATCTCCTGGGAATTAGATCTGTTGGCAGTCTAGGAGAGTGTGGTAGCCCAGAAAACYGAAGGTGATCAGACAGCATTGGAATGGGTGTCTGTAATTTAGAAGGACCAGGAAAGATTCTGCTCTTTTCTCTCCTCTGTAGGTGAATGCACTCACAAAGATGACAAAGAACCCCTTTTCTTCTGTGGATTTGCCAATTAAGACAGTCTTTTAAAAACTAGTTTAAAACTTTATTCAACATACATGAATCATTCTTTTCAAATTCTTGTACTGATAGTAGAGAAATTGCTGTTAMGCATTGACAGTGCAGCTTTAAAAAGACTGTGTCTTATGAATTTGCACTCGTAGTTCAAACCTTCTGATGCATGGTAAGAATGAGAAATCCTCTGCCACAAGTCCCTGGATTCAAGGAAAACCTTCCAAAAAGGAGGCTTAAAGTRGTAGTATGTAATTTTTGTGCATTAATTCTAAAAAACTTCTTGTCAGAAGAGCATACTGAAACTACTGCTCTTTCAAGTTTTACTTGCTTGCATGCTGTAAAGCCATACATATTTATCATAGAAGAAGGAATTTGAAATYCCATAAATTCCATGTATTTTAGCTTTTTTGCAGGCTTAAATGTTGAAGCTTTTAGCATTGTGTGTATGTGAGGGAAATAGATGGGTAATTTGTTTGCCATGTAGATAAATGCCAGATGCACATGAAATTCAGTTATGTTGAGACAGAGTTAATTTTTAAGAGGATCCACTGAGATTTACCAAGTGTTCTGCTTCTGAAAGTTATGGATGAACTGAAAGTTCTAAAGTAATACTTGTASCTACATTCTACTAAACATACTGTGGGGTTAGACTGAAGATCAGAGTGGAGGTCCATGTAGATCACTGCTCTGATCTTCATAAGAAATGAAATCTGATTAATTCTGGAAGTTTAGGTCAAGAAATACTAGAAGAAGAAAAGTGATGAGGAAATCTTTTGGAGCCACTTGCCCAACATAATTTGTAAAACAGAATAACATACTTTTCAGTTTCTGGTTTTTAGTAGAAATCGTTAYTGAAGTTCCTTTATTTCCTGTGAAATCTGTCAGTGAATATTTGGCATTCAGCTGTAAAGAATTACCATGAATAAATAAACCCATGTTCATTTGTCAGATGAACACAGCACTTTTAGGATGTCGTATTCTTGCTCAATTTAATATTTAATTGCTTTCTAATTTGCAAAAATAAATCAATATCTCAGTCATTATTATCAATCTTTAAGATTTTGTTTCACTCTGGAAAGCTGAAACTGCATAATTCAAGGGAATTTGAAGCCTGAGGAGAATGGTAATAGCTTTTCTTCTCCAGGTCATCTTTTTCACTCTTATAGATCCAGAATTACTGAAGGAGATATCAGCTGATGTCACCTTAATGTCCAGTGCCTGTAGCTAAAACTAGCCCTCTCTAACAATGAATCACAGTTGCTAAAACGCATCTGTTTCTTCTGAAGGGAAGAAAAGTGTAGGTTTGTTTAAAAGAAAGCACTTCTGAAGAGCTTCAGATCTTCAGCTCTGAAAAATAGAGTTCCGGTCTTTAAGGGGTGGTGTAGGCACTCATAGGGAGTGCCACTGAAATACAGAGTACTCCTGGAAGGGATAATTTTGTTTGGAACAYGGCTGCACTGCCTGATGGTGGTAACGTGCAGCTTCCAGTGATAGACAGGCTGAGTCCCTGTGAGYAGGAGCAGAAAGTTGTACTTGCAAAAGAACTACTTTTTAGAGCCAAAAAAGACGGGAGTCAAAGCTTTGGATTTTTTTCTAGCCTTTTTTGGAAAGTTAGTATTACCAGAGGAGTATGGAGTAGAGGGTGKTTTTTTTCCATCCCACAAAAGCTTTTACTGCTTGTCACATCTCACATTTTATACATATATAAAATATACGTATATATTGCTTGCCTGACACCCCATCCATGATTGCTTGCTGTGGTGTGAGACTTCACTTTCTGGCATCACAGTACTGCTGGTCTCTTCAGAAGGTCCAAATGTTAARCATAGCTGATGATCTGGCTTTTCTTGCATTAGAAAATTCTGGAACTGAAGCAGCCTACATCAGGAGACAGGAGACTGCCTTCCTAAATCCTAGAAAGGGCTCATGTTTATAATTTCTTTCCTTGTTCTTGTCTGTCCTGTAACCTTGTATGTGTAACTACATGCATTATGTTAAATAATGAATATATGAAAAAAGTAAATGTTTCTGTGGTTGGAGCGCACTGCCTGCCAGCATAGATGCTTTCCAGGGGGAGAGGGGGGCCACTCCAAAGACCTCATTACACTGTTGTGATATTTCTTAGCCCCAGTTAGCTGTAAAAATCAGTGCTTTTACAGTTCTACTCTTTCCAACATTCTAAGCAGTCTTTTTTTCATCTCTTTTTAATTTTAATCATCCCTAGGCCCCTCCCAGAGTGGTCCAGGGCCTCAGTATCCCAATTATCCACAAGGACAAGGACAGCAATATGGRGGATACAGACCCACGCAGCCCGGGCCACCACAGCCACCACAACAGAGGCCTTATGGATATGACCAGGTATTCTTTTGTTTTATGAGAAAGTTGTGTTTCTTACGCACTCAYTTGGTAATCTTAAATTCTGGACATTTAAACTAATGAATTTGAGGACATGGTCTTTCAGTTACATACAATTCTCATGGAGTTTATTTCTTGGTAATTTACAAGAATCATTTGTATGGAGTTGTGATCAGTCATTCTCTCCTGAGTTTGCTAAGTTTTAATGCAATTTGGCAAAGTGAAGCCTTCCCAGCAATATTTTTGGACCTTAAGAATTGAGATGTTGTGTTTCATAACCTCATGGTGAATGACTTACTTTATGTGGAAGATGAGGCTTCTGAACCTCTTAAGTGATCATTTTTCATTACTGCTTTGCAGTAGAAGTGRTCACTTTTATTTTCCACAAACACAAATCCTAATCCTAATCTTCCTCTTCAGTTGCAAAAGTACCTCAGGTTTGCAGCTGAGGTCCTTCAGCTGCAGAGTTTATGGGGAGACATGAAACCTGTTTTACACAGGTTTTCTCTGAGCAGTGTAAGGAGGCAGTGAACATGGGAAAGAAATGACCCAAAAATAACTGCTTCATTCCTATCACTGCTAAGATAAGTTTAAAACAGACAAACAAACAACCAATTACCAAAACTTTAGCTGGAGTTGTAGTGAAGGACTCCTGTAAAAAAGCTGTCTTAGAATTAAAAGATGAAACAGGTTTTGTTCCTGTTAAAGGTACTAACTTGTAAAAATCCAAACTGCACTAGGAATCATTCAGAAAGGTCATTAAACTGTACACTGTTACTTTCCTTGGTATAAGTAACATAGATTAACTGAATGATAAAGTTGAGTTTCTAATGTTTAAGTAAAATCCTGATATCTCAGTAAAAGGTCAGTTGAACTTTCAAGAAAAACTTGTACAAGGGAAGTGAGAATTGCCCATGTTTTTTGAAGAGCAGTTGGCTTTCTTTGTACAGAAATTAGAAAAGGAAGAAGGAACAAAACTCTTTCAGTATGGTKGTTTAGAGATGCAGTTACTTTTAATTATTTAATAGATAAACAAAAYATTTGTTGAGACAGAGCTAAGTTTTARGAGGATCCACTGAGATTTATCRAGTGTTCTGCTTCTGAAGGTTATGGATGAGCACTAATATTTAGTGCTAATATAGAGCACTAAACCAGTAACTTCCTCTGRAAACAATAAGCTACAGGAGGATGCTTTCTTTGTGGCCAGTAAGGTCAAGGAAACTTAATCACAATTCGCYGATTTTTTTCCAGCTTTCCTTGCATTAGAAGTGGATAACCCTCCTTGTTGATAGGCTGTGCTCCTCCAGTTTGTGCAGTTTTAAGTTCCCCTGGGAAACTCTGTTACAGAAGACCTCTTTCATACTGGCCATTCCCACAGGAATTGTGCTGCTTAAATTCTCATTTGGCAGCTGTTGTGAAACTCTTCTTCATGACTGATTGTTATATTATAATGGAACATAACTGACACTGCAACATGAAACTGAAATGTAAAATACTGCCTTGTTGTGGTGGTACTTAACATGGAATGGTGACAGGATCACAGTTTGGAGCATGTTCATTTCCTAGCCCAGTGCTTTCTGCAAGCCTTGAACCCCATGGTGAAGGATCATGGTAAGCTTATAGCATTGATGCTTTCACCTCTGCCCACCTCTGCAGCACATTCTGTCAAAAGAAATAGAGTATCAATAAGKGTGGTAATTCTGTGTATCAGATCTATGGAATAATTGCTTCCTGTAGGTTATGTGGACTAATTCTTCATGTTCACTGGGATGTGCCTTGGTTTTGAAATATATGTACCATTATTCTGTAATGCTTGATAGGGTAATMATTTTAGGTATCTCTGTGTCATGGTTAGTTTCCTAAATTACTTTGATTATAGGTGACCTTGACTTTTTGAAATAATTTTAAAAGTTTAGGTGGGAAGTAGTCCCCATCTTTTATTTTTTGATGATGTTCTGGTAATTTTGCAGCAGTCTGTTGAATGTAAAGTATACTCTTTTGATGAAATCAGGTTTCTGGCCTTAAATTYATGTCACTGGTCTTACTTCTACCTGAAAGTGCGAAGTATTTTTACTGAGATGAAACTACTAACTAACCAGTTACTCATATCAGTGTATCACTTAGTTTTGCTTCCACCTTTTAATATCGCAGTTTATTTGGATGGCCTTCCAATTACAGCTTTTAATACAGGAGAATACACCTTGTGGTCTAATTACRTGTTTTTAATTTTTTTTTAGGGTCAGTATGGAAATTATCAACAGTGAAAAAGTACTCACATTCCAGTAGGCAATATCTCTTAGMAGCCATATGGCCTCCTCAGCACTGTGGATATCTTCCTGAGATGAGAACTTCCCATTCCATCTAGATTTTGGAAAAATACTGTGGACGTTTTATGGTATACAGTCTTTATGGGTTAATTGTTAAAGACTGCAGATTCTCAGAAACTAGTTTCACGTCTCTACTCTAGATGGCAATATTGGACAGAAAATCTGTGACATAACAATTTGCAGTGAGTTGAGAACTGTATGTCAAATAGACTGTTACAGACTGAGAGGTGCGAACAGCTTTGTATGTTTATGAAGGTTATGGGAATTTAATATTTTTTCCACAGATTTTTTTTGTAGGGGAAAAGGGGAAATGCACACTTTTTACAGCAGCAATATTTTGTATATTATGTTTTTCATGTGGTGAATATGCAAGACAGTACACTACTCGCTAGGCAGGATAACAAATCTACTGTTAAAAATGGGTAGGGTCATGATAAGTGCTTGATTGTATTAGTCTCGAAATGGTGTACAATAAAGATAACAGTGAAAAGATGGAGAGCGTTCTATGCCACTGACRGGTTCACATACAAAGATTAAGAATCCCAGTTATCTAAATGGGAACATAATTAAGGACAGTGTAATATAGTCTTGTGCAAAGATGGATTTTTTAAGCTTTCCATTTTTTCTGAGTGAAGCGGTTTTGTAAAAATTGTTTCTTAACATAGTTTGACAATTTTCTGCAGCATTTTTTGGGTAACAAGATAAACGTTTGGGTTTTATTTCTCAAGTGTTTTGTCAGAGCTTTGCATAAGCAAGCTGTAATCCTTCTTAATAATTGCAATAACAAAGAAAATGACAAGTGTTAATTTTACTTGGCTTGAATATGCAAAGAACTTGAAAAAGAATATGGAGAACAGGACTGTATTGTATAAGTGTATTTTAACCTTTAGTTGAATAATTTGTATGTATCAAAATAGCCTAGAGGACTTTGTAAAACCTATCTAAACTTTTGTCGTGGTTTAGGAATGGTATTCCCCAATTTTAGTCTTCCCACTGACACACTCCAYGCGCCGCTTGCTTGCTCCCCAGTCTCCCTCCCCTTCCCTTATAGTGGGCTGGAGAGGAGAATTGGAAGCACAAAAGGTAAAGATCACGGCTTGAGAGAACAATTTACTGGAAACAGCAATGAAATAAGAAAATGAAAGTAACAGCAACAATACCAGTGCCAGAGGGTGCAAGAAAGAGGCGAAGGATTCACACGCGGTTGATTGCTCACCAYGCAGAGCCTGGTTCCACCCCATGCTACACAACCCAGAAGGGTCCCCAGAAAATGAGATGTCCCCTCCTGGCTACTGCARAATTTAACCCTGTCCTGGCCGGAACCAGGACAGCTTTCCTAACTGGGAGTTAATAACTTTAAAAAGGGGGCATTTTTGTTTGTGCCCGTTTTTCTTACTGGTTAACCTGAGACCAAGGGGATGTTTTATAACATCAAATGTAAAACCTGTTGGTGAGGTAAATGCCAAATTTTGTTTTTAACTGCGTTATTGCTTATAGTGTTGCATGTGAGAGAGAGGCAGCACCTTGATCAATAATAATAGTACACAAAAAATTGGTTTTGAGACTGCCCTGAAACTGTGTATGAGACAAATAAATGGATATTCTGTTCTGCGGAAATACATACATTCAAGAATCCCTGGAAACTTTTTAAAACTATAAAACTTAAAATTAACCCAAGAGTAAAATATTTTTTTTTCAGTTTGCAATCAATGTTCAGGGGGAAAAAAACCAACTGGTATTCATAGTATGTGTGACATTATACATGGAAGACAAGATTTTCAATTTGTGCATCCTTTTTAAAGGGAAAACARTTTTCTTAAAGTCAATAGAAAATACACATCAAGGTTTGAACAGATATGGCATGAGGAACATTATTAYGAATTAAAAGCTTGTAGGTTCTGTGCCAATTTTCCACCACTGTGTACTTCATTGCTATTTAAAACTGTACTCCATCAATTCTAACGAAAGAATAAATTATTTGTGATTTTAATTTTCTCATTTGTTTCTTTAAATTAGATCCCTATCACTCTGATGTCTCATCTGGAGATTCTGCTGTGGGTTTTGATTTTAAAGACGTTTGGCCAGAATAACCAAACCGTATTTGCAGTCGAGGACGTTATCAAAATTCTCTTGCCATAGCCAAGTTAATTAGAATTAACTGTTCAGTAATCAGCATGTTGTGTAGGTTGTTTGTTAAGAAATTCTTCCTCTGAAAATGAAGGTCCATGAGGCTATAATCAAGATGACTGAATTAGATAAATGAGTTGACGAGGCAAAAATGTGTTGAACCCAACCTGGTGTAGATATGTTATCTCATTTAAAATAAGCTCAACTGACATTAAGAAATAATTTGTCTTGCCAACCCATCTTCTGTTGTCTTATTCTCCTTTTTAATGGAAACTAAAATTGCAATTTTAATAAGCAGAATTTCCTCCAGGGTTTCCCTCCTAGAGACTACTGCATTTGCAAGGTTTAATTGTTTTATAACGGTCCTGTTTCGTAAAACTTTTTAATTGGTGGTGACAAAAATTACCTTATTCCTCTGATACTATGCCAAAAGAACAACTKGAGATAGCTCTCCATAAAAGTATTTCTACTAAAGTTACATATTAAAAAGAAACCTGTGTTCACTAAACAGAAGAAGAAGCAGGAGTGCACAACAGGACTAGGAGGAAATTGCAAGATGCAAGGTTGATTTTACTAAGTTTTCCTTATTAAATAAAATGCATCCAATAGGAAACTATTAAAAAAGGTGTTGCAATTGGCATTTTACATGTAGAATTTAGAAAATAAGAGGGAGTCTGACACAGCAGATCTGAGCAGAAATGCTAACAATGTTCAGGGTAAGGAGGGGTTAATGGATTCAGTGACTTTTAATTATCATAGGGTTGTGATTTTTGCTGTTGTATTTTGCTCTTTTAAGACTTTTATTTCCTTTTCTGCTCTGTGATTGGCTCACAAAAGGGAGAAGCTGGCTCACCGTTTCAATGGAAATTGACTTCACAATGCTGTAGCATAAGGAAGCAAACGTGCTCCTTTACAGGCAAGGTAAATGTATAATTTTGCAAAATACACGCTTCCATTTTCATCCCTAAATTACTCTAAAAAGCGTAAAGTAATTGATATTTTTCTTGAGAAAATGCACCTGATTAAAGAGGGGCAAGGACTTCACTGCAAAAATACCATTGTATTTCTACAGTTCTCACCACAGAGGATGCTGAGAGATTTATACAATGTGATTTTTTAAAAAATCAGATTGTAGATTCAGTAAAGGGCAGAACACTTAAATTTACAGAATTAAGAGAAACTGTTAATTCAGCAAGTCTAGGTGGAATTTTGCCAGAAGCCCTGAAGAAACTCAGAAGGAAAGTAGCAGGTTTTCCCCACAGGACAACAGTTGCTRTATCATAAAACAGAAGCATAAGGGTGAAATGAACCCAAACAAACCTTCCAACATAATAGATACCTGGATAAAGTATCAAGTTTTAAAAAAACAACAAAACTAAGTTAGATGATATATTCCAAAAAAAAAGACAATAAAAGCTGGCCCTCAGTCTGCTAGAATTATGGTAAAAATTCATAGGTCAGACTGATGGAACTGATCTTCACAAAGCCTGAAATTCAGAAGCTGCTACCCTAAAATAAACCATGGAGTAAGGTGRACTGCGAAGCACTAGGAATGGCATAAGGTGGCAAGAGTAGAATAGGAATAAATGCTAAATATCTCAAGATGGAGGTTGGTAGTAAATTATGCTGRAGCTCTGCTGGGATCCCTGATTAACACATAAAAATAATTTGGAGAAAAGAATATGTATTTTGATAGCAACAGGAGGTGGAAGTGGTACTCTTTAGATTATGCAGGACTTGAAACTAGAAATGCAGTGGAACATACATGGCAGAACTTAAAAAATTATTGATGTTTACAAATACAGTACTGGGTGGGATAATTCCTGTTTACTCATGCACAGCTAATATCAGCTGCCAGTAGTTGCCACCAAAATATTCAAAAAGCTGTGATATGGATACCRTGATACTGATTAGAGTTTTTTTCAGTTGAGAATTAGTGTTCAACCTTGTCTCTCCCATATCAAAAATGATAGCTCAGGTAAAAGGTAAGTGGGTGACAAATGRCCAAGAACAAATGTAGTATGTTTGGGATTATTTCAGATGTCAGTAAGTGTAAACCGGCAATAAATAACAATGTAATTTTTGTAAGGATAGAGACAACATGATGCAAATTAAAAGTAACACCTTTAAAAYTGATAACAGGAAATGCTTCTTATGGTATGCACAAGTGCAAACTCAGTCCCATGGGTTTAGTAGACTTAAAAAAATTAATTGGATAGATACGTGATTGTAAAATTGGTTGGGTTGGAAAAGACATTTACGATCGGTGAGTGCAACCATTAGCCCAGCACTGCGCAGTCCACCCCTAACCCATGTCCCCAAGTGCCACATCTACAAGTCTATTAAATGCCTCCAGGGATGCTGACCCAACCAATTCACTGGGCAGTCTGTTCCAATGCTTGACAACCCTTTTGGAAGAGAAACCTTTTCCTAATATCCAATCTAAGCCTTTCCTGTGCAATTTGATGAGTTGGTGAGGGGAGAATGGCACTCTTCTATCACTTGTTACTTGGGTGAAGAGCTTGCTGCAACCACATTTCATGTGTACAATTAAATTAGGACAGATGAAAAGCTTGTTCTGAAAGAATGTAAAACCTCATGTTTCACAGCTTCATGCAACAAGCAGCATTATAGAGTGTAGAATATATTCTGTCAGTGCTTTGACAGTGAATGTTGGGAGTATATTTAGTCMGTTTTTTTTTTAATTGTCACATTTAGCATGTGACTCTGCAAAACCTGGAAGTAGGCAGCACTAGCAGCAGGCTGTTCGTGTACAGTCCAGAATCAAACTGTAGAGCTGAACTGGGGTAATGTTCTATTATGAAAACTGTTTGTTCACTATTGTGAAATATATCTCCAAAATAATGTGAGTAGTGAAATACTGACATTTTAATACTGCAAGATGCTGGGTACTTTCACTCAACCCACTTAAGCGTCCCATGACATTTTTTTAGGAAAAATTCTGACTAATCCAACAGAATGTCTGTTTTCCTTTGCTTGAGATCTGATGATTTTGCAAGAGATTTTTCTGCTTTGTATAGACAAAAGTTTTCTAATTTTTTCTTAACTATTCACTACTTGGTCTTAGGTAATGAAGGTGGTTCAGTATGTCAGTGGCTTCACATAGGTACACTTCGGGGTTTTGGTGGGAAGAGCTGTGGAGCTGGAAAGGAAGCTGCTGGAAAAGCCACACCTTATACTCTGTGAACTCTTCAGAGCAATGTGTTGTTTTCACTTGCCTTGKCACTTTTTGAACAAATGGTGTAGGTGAATTGCCATATAAATGCTTTTGCATTTTGGTTCATAATTTTCATTTAATCTCAAAGTTAATTTTACACAGCATAAATTCTAATTGCCTGCTGCAGTTGGTGTTGCCAGAAGTGCGCTGGCATCTTGACACAGGTTCATTACACATACTTTTATAGACAAATGCCATTTGCGAGGGCAGGCTTGGTAGAAATACCCATTTTGTTTTTATGAMATTCAGTTCCATCAATTGTACTTCCTGACGTTTTCAGCAAATTTCAAGTCAAGAATTTTTGGTCTCCAGTATTAAGTTGCCACGTTGACATTTTTTCAGCTGTAGCTTTTCTCAGCTCAGAGTCTTTAGACTTTTTTTTCGCTGGGCTACAATAGAAACAAGTGCCACAGTTCTTACAGTTTGTTTCTAAATGCTAATTCTGGCCTTACTTGTTAAGATAGTTTTTTGCCAAGTTGATATGGTGTCAATCTTAAAGGTTAATGATCAGAATCTCTTTTTTTTTTCGCTTTTTTTTATTTTTTTTACCTTGGCAAGGATGCAGATCATTTCAGAGCTAGTTCTTACTTGCTCACCTAAATAACTATATCTGTCTGCTCACGAAGGTGTTTCCAGCTTGGGAAAAAATATTCACCTTTTACCGTGGAAATGCCTTCTTTAGAAGCTTACTGGTGCATAAAAAAGGTTCTGCCTATAAACACCAGAGTTTCTGATGCCATAAGCACAGAGACCCTCAGGTCCATCTGAATATGACGGAGCATTTGATAGTGTGACACTGGCTTTGGATTTATCACCTGCTTCAGTGTCTGTGTAAGCTCGGGAGAGGTAAGCACATGGCAAACCTGAGGCAGCAGGAAGGTTCCTGTTGTATCCCCTGGAGTTTTTGGTTGATGGCAAGAGGTTGATTTTAGGACTGWAAATAGATGCTTGGTGAGTACTAGGATGTGTGTCACAGACACAAGCACCTTGTGTGCATGCTAACGTGTCTAATGGAGCCAGTGTTCATTGGTGCTTGTTACAGCTGCTGCTGTGGTCTTGCTGTAAAGGCAGCACTGATACTCTGTCGCCTCAGAAGGAAGCTCAGCTCTCAGTTGCCTGTATTATTTGCCAATCAATTTCACATTGCTTCATGTTTTCTGGCTCTCTGGCAGTGAAAAAGGAAGGCAGAAAAACAGGAGTCTTACATGAGACCCACTCAGCTGACAAGTAACATGAGACTAATTGATTTGACTGCTTTAGGATTTCTTTTGACTGTTTAGAAATACGTAGTTTAAAATACAACAGACCTGAGATCCGTGGGYCAGCCATAATAGAGGTGACCTGCTGTCCAGGATTTCTTGATGCTATGCCYTATTATCACTATTTAAGTGACCACTGACAGCAGCTGGTCACTCGACCCTTGGCAGCACCACCAGCTTGGATCAGCTTTTTGGTAAGAGCTGGTGGGTCAGAGCACCTTTTGGGCTGCCTGCTTTTCACTGAGAGTTGTTGCAGGAGAATGCTGCAGCACAATGTGGTGCTGGTGGGTGTGGGGTTGTGTCTTTGCAACAGATTGATCCAATGGCTCAGTAACTTGTGGGCTGCTCCATGTTATGGCATCAGACAGTTTGGATATTCAGATGAAGATTAAGAAGTTCTCTCCTTTGCTGCTGTTCTCATTATGGGACTATGTTGGTCATCTGTTTGTTGTAAGCCACAACAACTTGCCCTTTCACCATGCCCATCATCTACAAGGGAGACAGGCAAGACTCTCCTTGAAGCCTGACAAAGATGCAAAGGTGGAATTGCTGCTGGAGATACTGGGAGATACCTGTGACGTGTTTTGAGACCACTTTTGCCATTGCTGTGAGGAGACTGTGAGTACAAGAGACAGCTATGAATTAGTGAATTTACATTATATCTGGAAGCAGAGCCTTTGGGTGAAGATCTCTCTAGGGAACTGCTCCCTGAGTTTCTAGAAGATCACAGCACCTTCCAAGCACCAGTACATGCAAGGGAGAGGTAGCCCAAGAGCTTTGATTCTATTGCTCCCTGCTGCAAGGAAGATGAACAGCAAAATCTGCTTCGGCAAATTTTGCCTGGCAAAATCCATAAGGTTGTGTGGAACATCTCCCAACACTGAATCCTCAGCTTCTAGCACTGTGGGCACCTCTGACTCCATCAACAGGAAGATCTTGCTATTCTTTATATGTGAGGATTCCTAGATTTCCACAGGTATCCTGACTGACCTCACTGGGCCAAACAGGGAACACCTTTCTTCCACCACTTTCTGCACATGTAAGTCTCAAGAGTAGGAGGAATTGGTGCTCCTTTTTCTCCARATAAATAAATATCCAAGGAGAGTAGATCCCTAGGTGTGCTCTGGCCAGTTGTGCCTACAATAGAGGCATAGGGTCACGGGAGGATTCCATTTATCCACCATACTGCACACTGATGAATTTGAGAGCTATGTAGCCTCTCAAATCAAAAAAAAAAAAATGTTTGAGTGAAAGAAGGGTGTAGAAAGCTCAGAAAGAGGAACAGATGGTGAAACTTAGAAACATCAATAAACACAGAGGCTTCCTTAATGTAACCCAGGAGACTTGTGAGGATGAGAGAGGGTCTGTAGCACCAGTGCCAGCACAGGTGGGGAGAGAGAATTTGATGGTTTACAGCAGCTTTGATGACTGATGGCATTCTCAGAAGATARGATAATAAACCGACACATTGGAAGGGGCCTGGGGAGGTCTCTARTCCAGCCYCCTGCTCAAAGCTGGGTCAGATCAGCTCACTGACCATCCTCCAAGGATGGAGACTGCACAACCTCTATGGAATCACGGTCCCCTGACTGACTTTCCTCCATGTGAAGAAGTTTCTTCTTTTGGCAAGCCTGGACCTCTTACGCTTCAGCTCATTCCTGTATCTTGCCTGTCRCTTGCTCTCCAACCATGCCCTGCCTTGAAGTGCCTGGCTTGCTCTTCTTGCCAAACGACCTTTATACACTTAGAGGCTGCTCTTAGGTCCAATCCCAAACCATCTTATCTCAGCTGGACAAGCCCTATAACCACAATCTCTCAAAGGGAAGGTGCTCCAGCCTGRGGCTCTCCACTGAATTTGCTCCACTTTATCAATTTCTTTGCTGAGGGTGGGACAAAGCTGGACACAGCCCTGCAGGTCCTGATGCACAATCAGTCCTCAGCAGTCAAAGATGTCCCTGCCCAGAAACAAAGTGTCAGGAGCCAAAGATTACATAGAATATTGTAAAATCAGAAGAGGAACAAGATTGAGGATATTGAACTGAAAAGCTTGAAAYTCCAGATGTTTTTGTATAAATGCAGTAAGTACAGAAATATACAGAAATTCTTAAGTGACTGATAAAATACATTGGCATGACAGAAAAGCAGTTCTATTTATTTATTTACTGGTCTTGAACATTAACATACACACATCTTTTTTCTAATTGAAGAGACAAGATGCTTTGTYAGTGAATAACCACTTTGTCAGTGAATAAGGCAGTACATTTTCTCTGAGGCATGGAAGATTGACCAATTGAGAATGCATGACAAGAAGTTGGAAAAGAGCAAATAGAGTCATCGTGGTGAGATTTTACTACAGGAAACTTTCATGGGGAAAAAAAATTAAAAAAAGATGTTCAGAGGAGCTGGCAAGTCCTTAAAGAAATTATGGTAGTTGTGCAATTTATCTGCGTGTGGAGTATCAAGAACTCATCAGTGCCATCAAATAAAGGAGAAAGTGCACTGAAAGGTCTTGTTAGGAATAAGCTTAAATTAATAGTAGAGCACATTGAAATAAAATCAAGGCAAGCCACAAAATGTACTATAATTATTGAGAGATATACGGGTAAGAAAAAAAAGAGGTGGTCCATTACTTCCCAGAGAACAAAAGCTGTAGACAGTGTTRCTGAAGAGCATTCAAGCTTAGGACACTGCTCCTAGACATAGGTAGGAATAATCAGTTGCACAAATTCCAGATGAGGAGAAATTCATTAGGTACATAGAATATTTCTACAGTTTCCAGAAATTATTAGATTGCTAGCCCTATTCTAGGATCAAGGAACTAGTAAAATAACAGCAATAATAGCAATAGAGTTCAGATTTGTTATCTTATCAGACCGATTTATGACAGAAGGAAAGACAGTGGGAACATTAGAGGTAGGCTCTTGGTGGGGATAATTATCCCCAGAAGACTACTGGCAAGAGGTGAGTATGGAAAGAGGATGGTGGGGGCATCTCAGAGGGGAATAACATCTATTGATCATATTTATCAAACACAGTGGGCTGACCACAAGATCCATAATAGTATATTGGCTCATTATAGTACAAAACATATATTAGCTCTAACATAGATTACACCTTTACTTTTAATCCCCACCAGCGCTGAGGGAGTCATGAACTTCCAGCAAAGGATCTGATGGGGAGGGAGTAAATAAATGGTCTTGCAGAGAACCTGCCAGCTGCCACATCCCATGGAAATGGATGCTGGGAARCCAGCAGATAAAACTCATTTTGAACATCAGTTGCTGCTGTTACTCAATCGCACTCTTCCACTTTTCAATTTCAGAATACATCCTTTAATTTTAAACTTTGCCTGCACCAATCCATAATGCTATGATTCAGTGGGTCCTGTACTCCTGAGTGGTTTTCAACCTTACTAAGCTTTATTCCAAGTTTCCTAATCGGTGCTAAGAAACTGTGACTTTTGGGGAGGTAAGAGCTCAAGGTCTCTACTACATAGGCTGTTCTTAGGCACCATCTTAGAATCAAACAATAGWTTGGGTTGAAAGGGACCTTAAAGGTCATCCACTTCCACCCCCTGCCSTGGGCAGAGCCACCTTTCACTGGGAAATTACAACCCTATTATGCACACTTTGGCACTTCCTGGAACACCTGAGACCACAGGAGCAAAACAACTATTTGTATGTTATCTTCAATCTCTTCATGCTTCTAAGATTCTTCAGATTCCCCTTAAAGGTTCCTGAACAGAATCTAAAGGCTGCAGCTCTCCTCAGCAGCTGTAGCTCTACCAAGTTACCAAGACTTCATCCTTTAATTTCAACTTCCCACCCTARCAAGTTGTGGAAGCTTGATAGCAAAAGTTGAGTACTTCAAACCCTGCCKGTTAGAGCTCAGTCCTCATTCCCACATAAACACAACCATTTTGCAAACATGATCTGATATTAATTACCCCCCTGGCACCAAAAGTCAGGATTTCCTGATGCAGCCCACTAATGTAAAATGCATTAGTGAAAATGCTGGCTCCAAGGGGTTAGGTTCTCTAAATAAACATAGCAAAGTTCTTTTTTATTTGCAACTCCCAGGCTATTCTGAAAGACTGATTTCTCCAACAAGAAAAAAAAAAAAACAAACCAAGACTAAAATCATCCTTGGGTTTTTAATAGGTTATAAATGCCTTTTTTCTATTCAGTTGCAGGAACTGAATGTCAAGTTGTAGATCAATGAAATCTGAGTCTTTGCCTTAGAATGAAGTTTGTCCAAGCTCTTTTCTGCAATCATGTGCTTTGTGTTTTGTCTCTCAGCATATGGCTGAGGATCAACAGGGCAGGACTGCAATGCTGACTTTTGGGCTGAGGTGGCAACACTAATATTGGTGGGTAAAAAAAGAAAAGTTTGCAAGAGCTAGGTAAGATTTTTACAGAAAAAAACCCAAAAAAAAACAAAACCCAAAACTTCATTTCTAAGGCGGTGAGTTGGAATTATTTTTCTTCCACTGAAAATCAGAAGTAGGACTCAAACAAAGCCAGCTTGCAATGAATGAGAAACGTTCAGCTCTGTTAACAAAATATGGCTGTGAGGCCAGTGATTTCCATCTGAGAAATTGCCCGTGTCCTCATTGGCAGTACCAGCTCAAGGCACTGCTGCCTGCTGCCAGTACTGCAGTGCTTTGCCTTCACACTCGTGCCAACACTTGGACACGATCCGGAATTTCATCTGGCTTGARCAGAAAAATAAGAAAACATTAAAATAACCCCAAACCAAAACAACAAGATAAATCCCTCAAGCTGTTCCCAGCACTGTCCTGGGACACCTGACAGGCACAGAATGGCAATAAGGGAGRGCAGACACAGGGGATAACCCAGACAGGACTGCCCAGGGCTGCCCATTGCTGAGCTGCTGCTGCTCCCCAAATGCCAGCAGCAAACAGCTGGGGCTGGAGCCAGGTGGTTTGCAAGGCTGGAGCTGCCTGTCCTGCCTGTGCAGGGCCTGGCAGGCTGGGCTTGGCTGGGGAAGATCCCAGTGTGGGCAGGAATGGCACGGATCAGAGATGGCTGAGCTCCGTGTCCAGGGATGTTCTACTGGTTCTCGCTGGCCAAAGCTTCTCCCATGCTCTGAAACTTCCACRCTGGCTAATAAAAGCATTCCTTAAGTGACTGTGGGAGATGCTACAAAAGTCATAAACCAGCAAAAAGTCTGGACACCTCTGCCTCACTGAGGGCTCCCCATCCTGATTTGTGCCCCAGCTTTTAGAAGGCTCTTTGGAAATGAGACCCAAGGCATCCATCCCTGTTCTGCTTCTGTTTGTACATCCTGTTCAGAGGGATGAGGGAAAGGGAGTGTACTAAAGCCCTAGKCTGCCTTTTTTATGTGGTAAACTGAGGCTGAAACAGTGGTGAGGATTTCAATCCGTAAGTGCATGGCAAGTACCCTGTAACTAGATTGTCAGAAAAATTTCTGCTCGGTCCTCTTTACATTTCAGAGCAACTAAAAATATATGCACTGCTATGATAGGATCAGGAAGTAATACAAGCACCTCATGATCACCTGATTCAAAACACAAATGTCATTTAATATTACTCCACTGCAAATAAATTTGTGTCTGAAATGCTGCTCAGCATATATAATAGAATCCATGCAGCTAATGGTCCCTTCATGTTTATAAGAAGGGCTGAAACCTGCAAAATGTTGAAAGGAAATTCAATTACAGTTTCAAAAGAATACTTGTCCAGGTCAAATTTTGTTTGAATCATCTAATGAGGCACATTTAATCACTGGGAWATTGCAGCATTTTTTAGACCAATTTTAAAATGTGAATTCTGAGATCAAATGCACCTTTTCATTCAATAGTTTATCTTTGMCATGTTTGGTTATAAATTTAACCTTGATTTTAGCTAAAACAAGACACTTTTCTGTTTGGGCAGCCTAAYCTTCTATATTCTGTTGTTTCTTTGAATCTCATCCTAGAAAATGTTTTACCTCTGTCCTCCATGCCTGTGGAGGGGTGAATGAAATACCGGTTTCAGTCTACACCAAATTTTTTTTTTTTTAATACAAAAAAAAATTTGCTGTACAGGTTTTCTACCAGGGTCAGGATCTAGGGGAGGGGGTAGAGGATTCTAAAATTTCAAAACTAAATACCTCTTTTCTACCCAGAGTTTTCAGAATTCATTCTTTGTCGTGCAGGTCCAAAAGGTTAAAAATAACTGTACCTCCTGAGACTTCTCCCTGGGTTATGCTCTTCCCTGGGATTCTGTGAGCTTTTTCCACCCAAACTGGGTCAGCCTCGTGCCTAATTTTAAAATCTCTGGGATCCAATGCTTTATAAAAATCAATGAGAACTTCCCCATTATATAATCCCAGCAGTCACATATGATATGCTCTTGCCTGATTCTGCTTAAGCTTGATTTTATATATTGAAATGAYGATTATTAGTTTTAAAGAGCTACGAGCTTCTCTTCAAAAATTATGGGGAAAATTCTTCATGCGTGGAGTCTTTTCTCTACCYCTTTTTGCAGACTCTTTCCTTTTCAGGCAGGAAGACTTCAGGCAGAAGTTAAAATGAGAATGTTTCCTGACTGAACTYAGGAAATTGACTTTTAAACTGAAGGTTGAGAAAGTTCATTTTCTTATGTTTGCTCCAATTGTGTTTGTGATCTCTTTTACTCTCTGAAAATGTAATTACAAGAAATATTGATGAATATTACAAATATCTCTACAAACACTGTTTCTCCAGACATTTTAATACCCAAGTTATTCCTGCAGCTAGCCTGCAAGGTCTGGGAAGAACTYAAGCAGCATTAAATAATATAGGGGACCATAAACATCAGATCCATGAATAAACCAAAATTATTTTAGTATTTTTGTAGAATTCCTCATTGTTTTTTCAGTCTCTGCTTAGACAGACTCTTCTTTGCTATAATGTCTGTAAAATAAGTGACAACTGTTTGTTTGCATGCTACACCAGTGTCCATCACACCCACSTGTTGCTGTGCTCTGGCTTTCCTGCAGTTTCTAGTTTTCTTATGCAGCTGTTTCTAGACTTTGACTGGGTGTTGGAATAAGAATTTTTTTTTATCTTTTATGCAGCACCTAGCACAGTGTCATTCTGATGCATGGCAGGAACTAGAAGATGCTCCTGCAAAGCAAATTAGCAGTGTCTTTGGGATTTGGAAATGACATGAGGAATTATTCAAGATTTGGCTCCAGAAAGTAAATCACTAAGTCAAATTGTTAATGATAGCTGTGACAGCAATGTATGGTTTGGAATTTTATTGGAAAGAATTTGACAAATAGTTTAGATAATGAACAAAGTAATAAAAAAATCAATGTTTATTCCCAGATAATTTGTGAAAAGGAAAAGAAGTTTATTTATCAAATATATTGTTTCTGCAAATAGTTCACCTCATGATTTCAGAGGGGAAATAGGTAGGAAGAGAAAATGAGCTAAACAAAACAAACATTGGTTTATGTGTCAATGTTCTTGTAAATGACAACGACAAAAGGGAAATACAGCTAATACGATGTGGGAGCAAAATAACTTCTAAACTGAAAATTTTGTTGTGACTTTTCTAAACCTCACCAGCTCCATAAGAATGACAAATCCAAGAGCCACCTAGTGTACTCTGACATTGGACATGGAGCTGCAGGAGAGCCCTGGCTGTTCTCCTCCAGTAGTGCTTCCCAGCTCTCCGATCATTCTTTGGTGCCATGTATTTCCTGTTACTCTGTCTGCAGCAAATGACTGTTTGGGTAACAAAGAGACACGTTTCTGTATTCCAGGGGAACAGCAGGCTGGCTCACAGCAGATTTCCTTGTGACTCCTAAAAGGACAACATTAATATAATTTACAGTCAACCTAATCGTGCCCTTTGACACAAACAATTGCAGAAGAAGGAAACTTCTGAAAGATTGACTCTGCCTTGCTTGTGACTTCTCCCTTGAATAGGAAGCCAGAGTTGTACWTCTGAAACCTATCTAGGGTGGAGCTGGGCAGGTTTAAAAACCCCAGGACATCCATCAATTCATGACCCAGCCCTAGCCAGGGTGCAGGTGTGTCTGTGTGACCTTCTGTCACCTCCCTTTGGCACTGAGGTTCATKGCAGCTCCCCTCCCCACCTTGCAAGGTTTTCATTCCAGTCTGATGAATTCTTGGGATGGTTTTGCATGGGGTGGAGTTAATTTTTTCCACAGTAGCTGGGAAGGGGCTGTGCCTTGGGTTTGTGCTTTGAGCARTGTTGATATTTCAGGGATGTTTCAGCAGTGTTCCATAAAATGAAGGCTTTTTCTTCTCCTCACATCACACCACCAGTGAGGAGYAGAAGGAGCTGGGAGGGGACACAGCCAGGACAGCTGACYCCAAGTGACCAGAAGGGTATCCCAGCCCATATGGGATCATGCTGAGCAGCAAGAGCTGGGGGATGAAGCAGRAAGRGAGAGGATGTTCAGAGTGATGGAGTTTGTCTTCYCAAGTCACTGYTGGSTGTGATGGATCCCAGYTTTCTTGGGGATGGCTGAACACYTGYCTGCCCCTGGRAARTGGTGAATGAATTCCTTGTTTTGCTTTKCTTGWGTGTGGMTTTTGCTTTCCCTATTGACCTGCTTTTATCACAACTGGCGAGTTTTCTCACTTTTACACTCCCAGTTGTCTTCCCACGGGGATGAGTGAGCGAGGGGCTGTGTGGGGCGCATTTGYCMRCTGGGGTTTGCWGGCAGAGGGGAACAGCTGCTCAGAGAGGTACAATAAATTGTACTCATTTTGTTTCCAACTGGAGTCTTCATGACTTTTTATGGGCTATTTTTAGTCTGATCAGATGTGGGAGAGGAAATGGGTAACACCACAGAAGAGATCAGGATGAAAAGCAAAGCCAGGGGAGTTCAGAAAGCACAGCTGAACTCAGTCCCCCCCTTGCCTGCACAAACAGAGGTTTATGACCTGGGAAAGCACAGCAGTCAAGTGTGTGTGTGTGTGGTTTGTGTGGGTTCTGTCAGTGCCTATTTGCTCTCCCCTCAGTGCTCATGCTCCTCCTCACTTCTGTGGGAAAAAGAAGAGCTTGGGGTTTGAGGTTTGCGCTTTCAGCCCCCGTGTCCTCCCCCAAGAAGGGCTGCTGGCGCTGCTCTCAGGGTGGTGACAGTYCCCAAGCACAGTGTGCCAGTGGCAGCAGGATCTGCACCCCAAGATACCCCACCCTACCCTCTTCTTTCCCATTAAAGCCCTAAAACCAGGCAACATGTATCTGAGCGTTTTATCTTCTYCCTTTCCATAATATCATCTTCCATTAGTAATAATAATCTTTAATWATTTKATTTAAACATTTAATAATGTTTTTMTTTTATGAGTATCCTACTACAAGGYAAGACAGGTGAGCATTGTCTGTCTCCTTGAGAGAAGCTGTTTGCAATGGGGGAAAATGACATTTAAAGAAGACACGTGACACTGAGCTCCAGCCTCAGCTCTGCATTTCTTAGGATCTTAGAGAGCAGGGAGAAGAAGGGAACATTTTTATATCTCAGTAAGAAATGCCCAAAATATTCAACCCATTTTTGGGGTGTCAGATGGATTTCTGCCAAAATCAAGATACCCTAAATCAGAGAGRTGAGCAAAGTGCTTGGTATCAGACAGCAGGCACTGAACACTGCTGTGACCAGTGGGGGTTTATGCAATAAGTGGTTTGTGGTAGTATTTAAATCTCAGATGTCTGTGGAAAACATCAGCTCAAAGAACTTTCTGTCCTCGGTACTTTGGATCGTGTCCATTGAAACTGAACACACAGCACCAAGCTCTCTCAAGCTCATTTAAAGCCCAGGCTAAGTTATGGCCCCAAATTCACATCTAAAGCACCAGGGGAAAGGAAACCTGACTTTCAAACAGTGACTGTAAGTCCTAGTTTTAAAGGTAGTAATGGAATGCCCGTGGAGGGGAACTGTGAATTATTGGTTTCAGACATACCCCTTGGCTCAGAGAAAAACAAAAGCAAAAAGTTGGGAAAGCCATTACAGGAGGGATTGGCTTCAGTTTGTCAGTGTTACGCAAGACTCAGCCTGACTGCTCTTGTTCTCCAGGAGGCTTATCTCAAACATGAGGGAGGCTCCTCATGGGCAGCAGCCACTCCAGTAACAACAAAGAGCCAGGAACTTAAAATACAGAAAACCAAAATCCAAAGAAACGCGTCTTAGTCTGTTGAGAAATAAGATTTTTTCATTTATCTGACCTTATTTGTAGAAATAATGTTTGTAATACTGTAATTTTTCCTTCCAAGAAGAATGAAATACCTGAAAGGAGCCTACAGGAAAGATGGAGAGAGACTATTTATAAGGGTCTGGAGTGACAGGGCAAGGGGGAATGGCTTCACACTGATAGAAAATAGGTTTAGATTAGGTGTTAAGAAGAAATTCTTTACTGTGAGGGTGGTGAGGCACCACCTGGGAACAGGTTACCCAGAGAAGTTGTGGATGCTCCATCTCTGGAAGTTTTCAAGGCCAGGTTGAACAATGCTTGGAGCAACCTGGTCTAGTGGAAGGTGTCCCTGCCCCACAGTAGGGGAGTTGGAACAAGATCTTTAAGGCCCCTTCCAATTCAGGCCATCATACGATTCCACAAATTTCCTTCTACAGACTCCAGCTTGCCATCTGCACTTTGCTTTCCCTTGCACAGCCTGAATTTACTTTTCCTGAGGATCCATGAGCACAAAGACCGAACAGTACAGTGCAGGGGAATCTGGCAAGCCTCATCCTCCTGCTGGGTGAAGCACGACGTCTCACTGTACCTGATGGCAAATTCCATTTTTTGATAGATCTGGATGTTAAGTGCCAGTTTAAATGGTGGCACAGAGTTTCAAGCATCTATAACCCACTGGAAATCACTGAGTGCTGAATTGTCTTATGCTAAATCTCAGGCTCTCAGGCTCATTTCCACACAATTCTAGAACTTGTAACTCTTTGTGCATTATTAAAATTGTTTTTAAAATGTTACACCAACAGCTGGTGAGGAAGCCCAGCCTGCAGCTGTTTGCACTTGAGCTTCAGAACCTTCTAGAAGATCCACAGGGTCTGGTGGTGGTGTAGGATGGTTTGATGGAGTCTGTCAGGCAGTCTGGATGTGTTCCTGCCCTGTGTCTGAGTGCCTGAGCCCCTCCTCAGGCAGATGCCCTGGGTGTCAGTGACCCACAGCACCCACCCTTCGTGGCTCCCTGCAGCCCATCCCAGTATKGCTCCCCAAAGGGATTTTGCAGCTAAACCACTGTAGATCCCTTGGKACTGATATTAGCCCCCTGCAGCATGAGCTGGCCCTTCCCAGAGCCCCAGCTCCTCCATATCCCTGTGTTTCAGCTTTCCACTTTGGCTACACTGGGGTTTGAATGCACAGGTGAAGTTGACAGAAGACATGAAACCCAAACATTCCTTACCATGGTGGGCACAGAAACAAAACTCACCTCTTTGCAGGGAGGCTTCTGCCTTCTTGCTTTGACCTGCCATTATACTGCACCTCCTCTTGCTAGAGGATGCCTCCCCACCCCTAGGGCTGTAAACCTTGAGGGATCAAAAATCATGGGCTGGACTGCCTCAAGATAATCACAGTGAAAAGGCTGCAGTCTTAGATTATTAAAAAAGAACAACAAAACAAACCCAGCAAAGAGTGCTTTTGTTTTCTTCAACTGGTCTCACTTTGTTTTGCATTGTTTGTGCATCAACTTTATTTAAACCCCGACATTTAACACCTCCAGAAATTAACATCTCACCTTGACAAGGGAAATTCATATCCTGCAGCAGTTTGGACTTTGCTCTCTCCCCTCTACTGGCTCGTGTACAAGGCCTCTAAYATGAAGATGAAGGTATATTTGTTATGCACCGACTGAGAAATTATTTTTCAATACATATTTATATGAACCGCAAACATATTTAAATGTAAAGTTGTCATTACAGTGTCAGCCATCTCTCTAACTGCTGGAAAACCCCTAACCTAAGCAGTGCTTTTTATAACTCAACACATTAATTATATTTAGCATCCTTAATTATCTCTTTTCCATAGTCAACTCTAATAAATTCCAAACATTTAAAAATAATTTTCAATAATGTTGCTTTCTTTGCATATTTTCAATCAACTGCACAAATGTCTAAATTAGCTGGTGATTATACAACATTTGGTTTGCTTTAAAAACTGGTAATTAATTGCCCAATGCAACGTTTTCTTTTTTTGTCTACATTGTCCTTCCCCCTCACATGTCTGGGACTGGAGGGGGTACCAGATTTTCTTTGCCCACTGTCTCCCTGCTCTGGCTGCCTACAAGTGGAAATATAAATGATGAGCAGCAATATATTTAAGACTCAAATATACACATATATATTAGCCTTTTTCACTGACACACACGGTCAGCAGTCATTCTAATTGACCAATTGACCAAAAGGTCTCTACAAATGTCTCTGTAATTTTAACAAACTTCTGTTGTTTTAACAAACTTCTGTTTATATAAAGATAAAATTTATCTTTATATAAAGTTTAATTTACCATAGTTTCTCTTTTGAATATTAAAAAGGAATACATTAGTTTGGTTTATGTTTGTTTTTTATTTTTCTTTTAAATCGACCCTCTCAGATGTATTTTAACTTAAAAATATGTTACCTCACCAAATCACTATAGGTTTTATTAACAATTCTTGTGATGTTCAAAAATTTTCAGTGACATAAAATTCCATCCAGTAGAAAACTATTAAGAAGAAGAATAGCATCCCACTTACATTTAAAGAGTAARTGATTTTATATGTCTGGCAATTTTTTTAGGTAATAAACTGTTTTTTTGTTGTGGATTTTTTGGTGGGAGGGAGACAGAGGATTGAGGGAGGCAGAAGACTGAGAGAGTAGGAGAGTGTAGGGGAAACTGTTCAAAGAAGAGGGCAGAGAACATAGAAATTACAATACTGAGTGTTTTCATTGATAATTTAATTTCTACTTCTGCTGTAGCACAGCACAGCTGCATAAAGCAACCACAAATAAAGACTCCCCATACAGAAAACAGATGATGCTACMCAGAATATTCAGAGAAATAAGACAATGGCACAAAGATGGGAAAAAAAAATCAATGTAATCTCTTCCTAAAAATAAGAATGGACAACTCATTCTGGACAGTTTCACATTCATTAGAGAGAACTTCTCTTCCTGAATAACCATTGGGGATTTTTCCTAGAGGACTTTCTGCAGCAATCTGCCCAGACAGGTTCCACCTCAGTACCTAGATATCCTGTTTGTGCTTGCTTAATATATGGATTTAGTAGCATTTTCTGATGGGGCAGGGATGAGGAATTACAAGTTGAGTGTGAGCTCTGATGCATCTTGTTGTGTGCTGGGCAGATGGGACCCCGATTGCCCACTCACCTATGTAAAACACTTTGATGACCTTGGATGAAAAAACAGTGCTTTTATTTGGAGATTGCTCTATGCTGGCTCTGTAAAAAAAAAAAAAAAAAGGAAAAAAAAAAGGTGATAATAAAACAGGGACTGAGTTTGCCTTTGGGGTAGTCAAAAAAAGATGAACATTTGAAGATAGTTGAAGAAATATTTTCTGGCAGATCATCTCATGTGAAAGAAGGGAAGTGGAAGCAAAGAGGCAATATGCCTAACAGGAACAGAAAAGAGATTYGTGTCTTGGGACTTCCTTTCTGTGCCAGGACTTCTGTGATGCAGGTCTCTCCCTTCCTTCCATCCYTTAAATTGCTCCATACTGGGAATTTCTTACTGTTATTGAAGACTCTCACAAGGATATGCCTGAGCAAACTCCCTCAAAAACTGACAGGCCAGAGAGCCACTGTGGCTCCTGTGAGTGGTGAACCTGGAGCGATGCTGAACAGAGCCAAGAGCCAGAGAGTGAGGAAACTGAGCCACACATGCAGGAGAGGAGGAGAAAAAGTCTCTCAAATATTGTCTCGACATCTGTCTCCTGTGGCAGCAAAGAGGCAACAAACAGCTAGGAAAAATCATGGCATAGTGGAAAATTCAGTATAGATACTTTTATGGAAGAGGATTAGGYACACTGGTGATCAGAAAGAAAACACTGATCCTGACATGACTGCACAGTTGTATTTTTATTGAAAGGATTGAGAGTAAAAGTAAAGGACAGAGTATCTATTCTAGAAATAAGTTATTTAATCTCTGTGAGCAGAAAGGAAATACACTGCCAAGAAATCCTTAAGCTTGTTCATTACTATGAGAAAAATRATAGCACCATTTTACAGAGAGGTGAACTCATTGCCAATGGAATTGAGTTTCTTGCTGTCATCAYGCARGRGATCAAACTCAAACCTAGGCTTGGRYCAGGTCATTCACTGGTCAGTTTGTGTGTCAGCTATTATGAAAATATTTTGATTACAATGAAGGACYGTAGAATTCACTCAGCAGAAGATGCTCACAAGGCATCCAAGGCATCCTTCTCTAGCCAGTCCATGGCAACTTTAATTTGTCCAGGCAAGGATTTCCCAGAGGCTGGCATGTGAAATCTTTATTCACAGCCTGCAAAAAAAGATTGTAAAAACTGATTGTTCTCTTGTTTTGTGTCCCCCCTCACAAAGGAAACTGTGGGTACACCATCTGGTTTTGCTTTCCACATTGTGTGGCCAYTAATGTCTGCACCAAGTGGGCAATGGTGGGAATGTTACTTTCTGGGTCTTTCACTGTTTTGCTYGTGTTTCGAACTCATTCTACATTGTGTTAATAGCAAGAAACAAGGCAGCAGAGGCTTAGACCAGCTGACTACCCGTTCATGTAAGTACAACTCTGTGTGCTGCTTTTTCTGCCTCTGATTCCTATAAAGTGTTCTTTCCCTGAGGGATTATATTTTGTGTTATAAAGCCAATGCACATTTCCCCGATACCCATGTTATTTGCACCGGATTGCAGCTACAGAGRAAACTCAAAAGATAGATGTGCAACTAAACAATTCAGAGGAGACACAGACCACCACAAAATATATTATTAAGTAAAATGATGTTTGATTTGTAGCTGTGAGACCAACCCCTTTTGACATTCAAGGGAGCACAGCTATGGGCTGTCTTGAAAGGCTCCACACATCGATAGTTTTTCTGTTGCTAGGAGGAAGGGTTTTGAAGTGGGAGGAGAAGCAGAGACCCTCTAGTCAACAGAAGGATCCTCATGTWAGGGTCAAGAGGGAGCAGAACTCAGAGAGAGAAAAAAATTCAGCTGACCATTCTGTACTMTTCTCTATTCACTTTAATACCTATACTTAATGATATGCTTTAAAGCTAAACCTCAGGAATGTCAGGAGTTTTTTTTTCTCATGGTGATGTCCCACGTAGGCAGAATCTCTCGAGTTCTCCCTTTAAAACAGAAAGATGAATAAAGACTTGCCTTGGAGAAATTTCYTCTGGATTTGAGCTTGTTGGTGTGTTGTTTACTCAAATGATTTATGGACTGGAGATTAGTGAAGTCATAGCAACACAGAAATTGCCAAGTGAAAATAAAAACAGCCCTGTGTATCCTTATTGAACACAATCGAGGAAGCAGCTGACAAACAAGCCTTTTTCTCATTATGCACAGACTTGGTATGAGACAAAGCTGATTTTTGCTTTTCAGAGCTCTKTGAGCAGTGTCTGGCATTCTAATAACTGTCATGATTAATTTGGCTTCACCAAATAATGGGGTATTTTGTGTCTTGCCATACCTTATATATAACCCTCAAAGACCTTTTTCTTTCTGGAGAAATCCCCAGAAATGTCCTTCTAGGAGGCAAGGGCTGGGAAAAGATTCATTCCCAGCACTGCCAGACTTGCTYTTGAGTGACACTTGGTGAGATTTGTCTTTCATAAGAACTAGTGAGGAGCCGTGGGTCTGAGCTGAGCTGGTTCCCTGGCACCTCTGAAGATCACGGAGAGGAGCTGGGCACCTCTGAGCAGGGGCAGCACATTTAGGGTGAGATGAATGGCATCTGGAGGACTGCAGAAGGACCCCACAGAAACACCTTTTGCAGAGGTTCAGGTCCTTTTCCCCTTCTGAAGCCTTTCTTTTGTAAGCACAACAGTTGGATGATTCGTATCCCTGAATGCGTTATGCTGCTGTAGCATTTCAAAACGACAGTGCTGCCTCCCACTGAGGAGAAACTGGGCAGAGTAAACTTTACCTGGATACTCTGTTCAAACACTGTGTAAGACTTCTTTGCCAAGCCATACAGAAGAGAACTCCCTCTTATTTTACTTTTTCTGGTTTTGCCCAGAGGTGTACCCAATAGGGTGATCTTTGTCCCAGCTGGACATTACTGCTGCAATGCAATTAACAGCTCACTCCAGAGAGATCAGCCTTGAAATCTGACCTCAGGAGATTTTTACCTTGGTGTGACAAGCAAGTGACACCTTGATGGCATCTTTGGACACATTAATGGGTGGCCTTGTGAGAGAGCAGCAAGGTTTTGGGATCATTTAGACTATGGTGGAATTGTTCATTTGCTTGTATGCAAAGAGAGAGAGTCCCTTTACTTAAATCCTGTTGAGACACAGTAGGTAAGGAGAGAGGAATGAAGAGTGTCTGTGGGCCTGGAAACCAGAGGAAGAACAGATAATGGCATGTATGAAAGCTGCCAAAATCTAGCWGAGTGCCAGATCAGGGGAGATGTATGTCAGCATCGGTGAGAAGAGCAATTTGTTGAAGTGGCAATTTAGGGGCAACAAGATCAGTCCAAGAACTAAATTGAAAATGTACATCAATAACTTGCTGGTCTTTCTGAATGTAGCTGAGTAAAAGCACACCCCCTGAAAAGGGGAGAGGAAGGACAGTACTTCCGACAAGCTCAGGGGCTGCAAAGATTTCTTCAAGACAGGCAGATGCTGTGGTAYTTTGGGAGACCGTCAGAGCTTCAGGGTCAAGAATCCAGTTGAGAAATTGCCTGGTGGGTGTCAAAGACAAAACAAGAGTCTTTCACACAGTGGATGGCCAAGGAGATGGAATCTGGCCCAGATGTGGTTCTGCTGATGGGAAACAGAGGCAAGTGCCCAAACCGAGCTGCATTCAGAGGGTCTGAGCTGCATTCAGAGGGGTCACCATGCGTGGTGTCTTAAAATCACCATCACAGAATGCTTGAAAGCATCAGAAGAGCTTCTCCTGCTTTATGAACCTTCACATGAGCCAACAGGTCCTTTGATGTGAAGGTCTGGTGACAGCAGGTTGTCCCTGCTCCCATCCTTCAGATCCTGGTGTCTSCCCCAAGGGACACAGCGCTCCTGTCCCCATGGGGCTGCCAGCAGCAGAAGCTGGGGTTTGTAAGCACCATCCCAGAGAGGTTATGGGGGTTCATTTCCTACCAYRCYGCATTTCCCGGGCTCAYRCTGCGKCTGCTTTGGTCTCGCTGCCTCTCCRTAGGTGGAGCTCTGCCAGGACAGCTCRGAGAAGCGACGCTGCCTTTACCCAGTTCTTATTGTAACAAGGAGGGATAACATCTCCTTTACTCAGCGTTGATGCSGTGGAATACTGCCAAACCCCTGGAAAGCCTCCAAATCAGCACATTTCTCTTTCCCATTAAAAACTAATACAGCACTACCAAAACAGAAAGCACTGGCGACAAAAACATATTTTCCCCACAATYTGAGATCCCAATTTACATGTAAAATAAACATTGAATACAGATTTAATTCACTTTTTACATCTTCTGATGGTGTATGATAGGAATAACACCACTTTTAAAGTAAACTAGAAAAAAAGGCAGACTTTCATGCTCTGAATTAAGATCTCAGCTCACAATTTTGGCTTCCTCGGCACACAGCACTAGTTTAGTTCCTAATTTCCTCTCGAGTGACTTAATGGTACTATATTGCTTAATTATAGCAGTTGCAAACTCCATCCTCCAGGAAGTATCACTGGGACCCAAACATCTGCAAGGTTTTGAAGGAGGAAGATGCCACATAAAATACCCATTTTTGTATTATTTTGTGTTTATTAGCCCATCACACATAGCGTAGCTACTAAGCAGACGAACAAGGCATAATTTAAATAAGMATTAATGGTAAGGAAATAAAGAACAATAAGTTACACAAACTTTTTCGAAGGCTCAGGTGACAGAAGAGGGCACTTTCATATAACATGAGGTTTTAGACAGTAAAATACATGTGGACCAAAGATCCTAAAGACATCCTGTATCTACCAGATCATCCTGGCCCACTCGTCCCTTGACCAGCATTGTTCTCAGCCGCTTATTTGCTGCTGTTTTGCCACATCTTCTTTTAAATATCCTAGGCAGAATTCCCCTCAACCCAAAACTRGGTTTGATGAGATTAAGTCAGAGATCACTATGAAGAAATAACATCTGCTTGATCAGAGTCTCCACAATGGTTGAAACCTTAAAGCCTGATGAATAAGAAGAAATTTTAAAATGCTTTAACRTAGTTGCTGTTGCTATAGAAACAATTTTCTGGGCACCCATACACCCTGTGCATTTGCCTTGGTCCCTGGCCACCCAGGGAAAGWGGGCCTGTGGGGCTGGGAACAGAGAACGGGGGAACTCATCAGAGGGACTGCAACACCCTATTGTTTCATATTGCCTTCTCTGGAAAAGGTGTTTAAAAACAGACAACTGGGGAAGAGAGGAAAAGAAACATCAAGATCCAGAGAACTAAATTAATCCTGATGGAGTTCCAGTGAACAAAGGACATGCGAAGGAATTTGTGTTTTGTTGTCTGAAGAGCTTGGTCTGCGTGACCCACCTGCCCAGATGTTTCCTAAAGGCATCTGTTTTTTCAAACTTCATTATGAAAAATGTTAACTACTGATCTTAGGAGTTTTCTCTGCACTTTCTGAAAGTGATCAAACAGAAAACAGCTAAAGAAGCCTTCAATTTTCTTGYGCTTGTTCTGACTTTTGGAACAGCTGAATGACAAACTCATGGAAGAACAAGAGAAAGGATGCGGGCAATGGAAAAAAAAAAAAACTTAGCCCAAGGCATTCCCAGAACTTTGTCTCTCCTCTCTGTGCATTTTGTCAAATTATTAAAAAYGTTAAAACTGAACAGGTAGTGCTTCCCTTTCCCATCATCTTCCCCAGGCACAGTGTTTAAGTGGCCTATTTTGAAAAGTGGCTTTTTTTTTGTCTAAGCTGTGGGTATGCAATTGCAGCGAGGTCAGCGAGAGGTCARGCAATGCCAGTCAGCCGGGAGGTCAGGCGATTTCTTTTCTGTTCCCTGGAAAGAAAATACTTACCTCTCAGCAATCACATTTCTTGTGGGAAGGAAGAGGAATCTGAATGGGGAATTAGAATTTATGCATGCAGCTCCTATTAATTGTTAGGTTGGGTTGTGGGTATTAAAATTTGCCAAGACTTTTAAAAMAGTGCACACTGCCRTCAATGGAGCAGYAGCACRAWTCTCCACTTTCAAAATGCAAAAATGTCATAAATAAACACACAAATCCCCTAAAATAGCTGATGACATCTAACCCCAGTTGGTCTTCTGCTTTGCCAAAACTGTCAGCTAGACATAAGGAGCCTGTTGCTGCTGGTGCCTCTGTGTTGGTCTTTTTGCCTCCACTCTTTTCTCCAAAGAATTTCTCTGGAACAGCGGACTGTTAGCATAAGACATATTGAATAACTGTCTCCTGAAAAGCAGTTTCAATTCTCTTTCACTCCTTAAGAAAACTCACTACGGTGGGGAAGTTAACATGCTGCTCTTTGCATTTTTAATGAAGAAACTTAAATGTTCTCAGCATTCTTCAGAACTGTGCTCCTCCTGGAAGGAATTTAAGACTAATCTGCTTTCACAAGAAAATATTTTTATTACATATAATTAACGAAGTCTTTAATAGAATTTTGCTACCTTCTTGTTGCATGTGTCCTTCAGGCACYTTGGCTGTTTTTCCTGGTGGCTTTGAAAAGACAAAGGGAAAGCTTTGGTTCATAGACTCCTGGYTGAATATTGAGAACCACCAGAGAGCTAAGAATGATTTTAGGTTGAACCAACTTTATTTACTAAATAATGCTATTTCTGTTTGACTAAAGCAATTCCATAACAAAGCTGAGATTGAATGAATTAATTGAGCCGAACAAGCCTTAATTTTTTAAAGACCTGTAAGTCAAATGTCTACCAAATTCCAGCAGAGTTCTTTAAAGAACCTTGAAAGTGAGCATGGCAAACTCTCTTTCTTAGTTTGTGTACTTCTGCTGGAGATTGCTCAGAATCATTATTATTAACTAATATTGTCACTTTTAATCCTATTAAAGTGAGAGGAAGAGTGTGTTACTTGCCTCTAGGCTTTTTTGCAAAATTGGTCTGACATTTTCATATGGTCTATCTTAAAAGTCATGCAAGTGGCATCCTGAAGCATGCCTTGGAGTAAGGGGGAAAATTGTTTAAACATAGGCATAATGAAATAATAAAGGTGAATTTCTACATTTTCACACATTTCTTTCATTCCACTTGATACATAAGRACAAGAAAAAATGTCTTCCTCATTTTTTCTGGAGATCACCTTGGTGGACTAAAGGRGAACACTTAAGAACAATCAGATTTATCAGCCTTTAATTTAGATGCTGAATAACAGAGATCCTTTCCCCTRGCCAATTTTGGGTACGGTAAAGAGATTCGATGAAAAAGAAAGAAGTAATAGCATTAAATCCTCTAAGTAGAAGTATGTTACCCTCATTTTTTCAGGTTTAGTTTCTGTCAAGTTTCTGACAGGAATACCAGCTTTGCAGTCAGCTGCACACAATCCTGAAAAATCAAGACAGACAYGGTTTACCCTTTAGAATAAAAAATTCTGAATCTTTAGCTCAACCCACCTTACTAATGGCTTACAGGGATAACAAATTTTATATCATAAAAATAAATATATGGATTTAAACATCCTCCCCCCCCCAATTGTTTCGTGTTTTCAGGTCAGTTTTTACTCTACTTCTAGCTCCCACAATAAACACATATTGAGTGCTCAGTGCACACATTTAGTTTTTTCCCCCCTCTCCCATTCAGTCTCTTGCCACTGACTTTTCTTRGTTTACAGGCTGTATTAAGGCTTTTGGCTTCATGGCTGCAGGGAAAAATCTCAGTGCAGACGTGGATTTAGCAAGGGAGGGCTGTGAATAGAGTCAGCCAGAAACACTGACAGCAAGGCAGAGGTGCCAGCGAGGGACACAACAAGCAATTGACTACCAGCAAAGTCGAGGATTAAAAGCATATAATTGGGAAACAGCAACAGCAGAATATGAGATCCTCTGAAATGCTCTCTGACGTAAAATCAGAGCCCCAATAAAGACTGAAATWAAAAAAGTTCTGACTTGCTCTGTTWTATSTAAAATTCCCTCTTTACCTTTCAGATGCAGATCAGGTACTGGGTGTTTCCTCTCCTTCTGTTCTTTAAAAGCCAAATTAAATCCATGGTTGTTTTATAGAGAAAATTGTAAGCTAGGGGGGTTTATAAAAAGATCCACAGAATGAAAGTTTTAGTCTTTCGACAGGGAGCTAACAGGAGTGCTGCACAGGCTCAGCTATCGCAACCTTTCCCCTGCAATAATTTTTACTGACCTCAGCTCCAATTTTATGCTCATTACTCAGGCAAACGGCTCATTGTTTTCACTGGCAGCTCTGTCTGAGTATGAAAATCAAGAGAAAGCTTTGAAACTGCAAAGACATCGWAGAAATTCATAAGCACTGGATTAATTTAGAGCAAAAGCTGGAGCAGTGATACCGCAAGGTGTCTGAGAGCTTGGAACAGCAAAGACCTCCATGGCCAGACACCCTCTCACCCGCCCTGGATGTCCTGCCTAAAATACTAGGAGATGCCTGTGACGTTAGGAGCTATGTGTTAAATGACTTTGCAACACGAATACAGGCTGTGCACAAGTAAAATCTGCAATAAATGAGAGCCGTGGCGTTCCTGAATGTAAAACAGTGCATTGGGGCATAAGTGATTTGCATCCAAGAAGACGAGTCTGGCATAGAAAAGAGAGTAGTAAAGGACTGTTCAACAGCTCCACTCGAGTTCAAGAACCCATCAGAGAGGAAAGGGCTGGGGCCAGAGTGCTCTGAAGCTGTAACCCCTGGATGAACAATCTTCCCAGCACTTACCGATTTTGCAAGTTTTTAAGGAGCAGCTGTTAGCAGAGATACATCTCACCTCCTAAGCTGGCACTTGTTTTAGTTCTTCTGAAGGAAAAAAAAAAGGAGCTGCAGGGAGAGAGCTGGAGCTGCAGTGAGTCCACTGAGCATCCTCCAGATGCCCCAGGCTGCAGAGGAAGGGCCATGTCAGAGCAAAAGTTCAAGTGAAGGAAGAGAAGCTGGAAAAGATTTTATGAGAACATTGAAGTAAGGAAGAGAGCGGCAACAGCAGAATAGACACCACTGTTTTCATGGCTTTTTGGTTTTTATTTTGAATCAAAAATTTCTTCACTGATCAGACTCATTATCTGTCCAGAGACCACCTCTGTTCATCCCTGAACCAGGGGTCACGGAAAACAAGGACATGCCTGGTACAAGGGGGTAAGCTGGTCCTGCAGCTCAGTTAGGATAATTTTGTGGTGGGACTCAGTGGCCCATGACTGCCCAAGAAGTAGGAGCAATAGAAATAAAACCAGGCCTGAACCTTGTGGTTGTAGACCTTTTCCAGCAATGTCATTGTTAGGTGGCAAGATCATATTCCTTTTTGTCTGTTTTTAGCTCTGTGCACTTGGAAACACAGATTCCTTGTCCTCTCTGGGACTCCCAAGAAATTCAGGGAAATATTGGTGGGGAGTTGGGGTGACAGAAAACCTAGTGCTTTTGAGGAAATCATCCAGTTCTAGTGGGAAAATGTGACAAAATGTTGTTTTCTACAGGAATGTGTCAAGGCTGTAGGATGGCATTTCGCCATGGGGGAAAACACTTTCATGTTTCTGAWTAGTTGTATCCAGGAGCAAGGAGCAATGCCTGCCTCAAGTATCCTGGTCCATCTCTTCAACTGCAACACTTTCTTTCATTATCTCCAGCAGCTTTCGTGTAAAGCTGATAACAGCAGCATTTCACCTACAGATGTTGCTTTAGGGAACGACCTTAGAAAAACCTTTAGATGAGGGGCATCCTTTTCTCCGCAGTGCAGATCACAGAAACAATGAATAGTTTGGGATGGGACCTTTAAAACCTATCTATCTAGTTCAATTTCCCTACCATGAGCAGCACATCTTCAACCAGATCAGGGTGCTCAAAGCCCCATCCAACCTCAATTTCAATGTTTCCAGGGATAAGGCATCCACCACTTCTCTGGGCAACCCATTCCGGTGTTTTGCCACCCTCACTGTAAAAATCTTCATCCTCACACCGAATCTAAGTTGATCCTCTTTTAGTTTCAAACCATTACCCCTCGTTCTACCACCACAGCTAAATAAAGACCCAAGGGATGTGCACCAGCTGTCTTTTCTTGGGTTCACGTGTTCACCTGCAGGGTTTTGTGTGAGGGATTTGCCGTCTCTTGTTGCCCAGTCCAGCTGCACATCCTTGGGGTTCATGCAGAGAAGGGTGTGAGTGGGCTGAGGGATCCAGCCAGCAAACACCAACCAGTGGGGTGGCATTGGGAATGGGGCACAGGGCAGTGCACCCCCTCTGTGGGCTGGGCAAGGGGACATCATTAACACTCCRGTGTGCTGATGAGAAAACAGCTGATGTGTACAAAGATACCAGCTGCAGGTAAGTATTCCACTTCTGCAGCTTTATGGATATCCCCATTTTTCCATTTCCCCATCAATTTTAGAAAAAAATCAAAACATAGGAGTCAAAGGAAAAAGGTCATAATTAGTGTTTCTTTTGYTGAGTGAACTCAGAGTTGCTTTTACTCTTATTCCTCRATTCTGASCTTACCATCAAGCCAAACAGGACTCAAAGTGCTGCCCACTGCAGTAGCAGGTTAAGTGATTTGGGGYTTTTCATATCAGTTACCAGGCCACATTGCCTCTGGTAGGACAGTGATTTCCTATTTCAATTGGGTTTTGTTATTGGTGACTGCTGCTATTTACTCCCTAATAATCTGTTCATAGGCTGCTGGACAGCTGGGAAGGATGTAAAAACCAGCAAAAYGTGTAAATGTTCAAATGGCCAATAACACAGTCTTCTATAGAACTCCTAGTAAAAAGTTTGTGGTGTTTGTTTGCTCTTTCTGTCCTTCCTAGACATCAATTTTCTCCCACAAGCTCTTGATTTTATTTTCTGTAAGCTTTGATGTACTTTTGCGAGCACCTACCACTGCTTCTTAGACCTTAGCCTCTTAACTAAAGCCATTTATTGATATWGTACATCTCTCAGTGAAGTACTACATCAATAAATTAAAGATTAGTTCAGTRTGTCAGCTCTCCCAGAGCATCCTGGGAAGCATTTGCCACTCTGGAAGACTGTGGAGGCCACACAACATCCTCACACAGGCAAGATAATAACTCTGGGAGATTTAAGCTTTAGCTCCATGACATCTCCTCCTGCTAAATATTTTTGAAAGTCACCTTTTAAACTAACTCATGGATTCTGCTTGCTACTGAACAAACAGGTGGCATTGAGTTTGTATACTATATAGAGRGGTGTCCAAACCAATTTTCAGCTGTCTCTTACCACATTTTGTTTTTCCTGCTCTTGATCTGATTTGATGCAGGCTACTCGTAGTGATAAACAGTTTTGTCCTGTATTTATATGCATCACGTTCCCTGTGTGACTCAAGGTCCCGCTGCACTCTTGACAAATTTACCTGCAAAGTTTCATTGCACCTAATTCTTTGCAAAGGCATGCTCTKAGGTGCATTGCTGCTGAAGAGGATGTCATCAGGCTTATCTTAACCTTTTTGTGAAATATTTAAATGCTCTTTATTGCATTTGCATTGGCACTCCTGCATTCCTTGGTGTTTATTTCAGGGTTTTGTACTATTTACTTGCTAAATTTTATGCCTTGACCTTGCAGTCAATTTACAGGATTATACTTTAGACAAGATTTCCAAATAGGAGGCAGGAAAGCAGTGATCAAAGCCAATATTTGCATTCCTGGACAGATGTTTTAGGTATAAATGTTCTGATGGCTGAGCAGTTCCTATTAATTTGATTTTGGAGATGTGGGGTTGTCTGCACTACAGAAGATGAAATCTTCCATTCTGGCTTCAGTCCTTTCAGTATTAAAATCGTATCTTGTTCTTTGAATACATACCTGCTTCTTTGTGCTTACCTGGATGAAGATGGAGATGGGATGGCAAACTAGAAGCCTTTAGGGCACACAAAAGCCTTGGTTAGAAGAAAAACTGTACCAATTGGTTCCCTATGCTATTTTGAACCAGCTGCTTGAGCAACATGACTTTTTCTCTCTTTTCTGCCCGCTGGTGAGACAATACAGATTTCTCCTGAGGCAGCACCAGGATGGGAGCCACTGCTATGAGGAACCAGGGCTTACCTGTGTTAGGTGTTAATATAAGAGGGGTTAGTGGTTTGGGGCTGCTCTTCACAAGTTGTTCCCGACTATCCACTATGRTGCTGAGCTAGTAAAGCAGCCACTGAGGTTTCTTGGCTGCTGGGAAATACTTGAAACAGAAGAATGAATGATTTGTAGTAGATAGGCCTTATAATGAACATTTTGTTGTGCACAGACACCCACGTTAGCATATGAATGTGGCCATGTGCATGAAGAGCCTTCCTTCCCCAAACATTCACAGGGAACAAAAACCTGTTTGCAAAAGGTTTGTGAATAATGAATAAAAGCAGAGACGTGAAGAGGGCACTCAGATACCCGTGGTGATGGGTTTAGGATAATGGCACATACATGGCCAGATGGCTTTCCACAGCAAACTGGAAATGAATGATCCTTGATAAACCCTTCCTCAAAGCCTTTCCCGAGTGCTCAGCCCAGGCTGTACAAGAGATAACCTGTAAGATCATCTTAGAAAAAGCTCTGTAGCTATTTAAATATTTTGTGGCAAAATCATTGGCAGAAATACATCACTCATGCTTGGAGCCTATGGGAGCTGTATGTTCTGGTGAAACTTTTCACTCCAAGGGTTGTTACTATTATCCATTTTACTTGTAAAATGCATACCGGTGTTGGCCAGGGTGCCTTAGAGGAAGCCCTACATGCCCAAGCACATGGTGACACAAAGTTTTTGAGTCAGTCATAGTGACTGAGGTTGTACTGATCCTCAGCTGCTGAGGAGTGCTGGAGACTTAGGGACCAGCAACAAAGAAGAAATTATTGTATTAATTGCCTCCCTGGCATTCAGCAATGGCCAGGTTTTCTCCCATTGCTAATGGACAAAATAGCAGAAAATTACTTAAAAAGGATGAAGCTTCTGCAAATTATGTTTCTGTCATCCCTGCACACAGAAGAGAAGTACCTGATGCCATCCTACTTGTCCCAGGAGGTAGTTACTTGTGCACTTAGCTGTGGTGGGTTGAGACAAATTCATCTCAGCTCCAGTGGGGAGTTTGCCTCATGAAATTACCTCAATTTGTGGATAATCTTCATCTGGTTGAAATTTCTCTGAGCTAAATTTCTCGGCTGAAAATGACTATATTCACAATGAGAGTGTAGTCGATACTTTGGTCTAAGTCTCCAGGGAGATGTTCTTGGTGTGCCCAGGTGTCATCCCAATAAATGAGTGAAAACCTCTGTGTGTGACCCCAGCAAAACATGCTGTACATTCCCTGTGTGGGCARGAAAGGAATCAGGGAACTGTTAATATCTGCCTCTCAGAGAATTACCCACATTAGCCCTGGTGTTTAACTCTGCAATGTTTCCCAAGAAATACAACAAAGAACAGTACCTGGACCTGTGTTTCAGCAAACCTTGAGTGCAGGAAAAATGAGTAGCAACAGTTCCATGCGATGCTGACTCCTCTGCCACTGCGCAACTGTTTGCTGCAGACATCTTGCATGCTMTCACACCCCTAATTACATAATTAGGATGCAGATATTTATATGTGAGGCTTTGGAGATTTATCCAAGTAGACGCTTCTGCTATGTAGGTAACGTGTAGTAGTTACCAGTTACGAGGAACTTTCCCCTATACAGGCCATTGGTGAGCTTTTGTTAAAGCAAAAAGTAAAATGTAAAATGTCAAGCAACCACCTCTGACTGACACTTGGGAAACTGAGCTGCTGCTGATTAGTATCCCATTTACAATTAAAATCTGGACTCCTTTCCTAATTTTTGTTGACGTGCTGTTGGTCTGTGAACTCCTAGTAGACAACCTGGATTTTTAAATAGTCCTTGCTTTGACTTCCAATTACCATACAATTAACAATTCCAGCAATGCTGCCTTTTAATTTCACTGCTTGTATTCATTTTCCTGTGTGCTCCTAATTGCCATGCTGGCATGTCACTTGTAGACTCTGGCTTGGTACATCAGATGTCTGTATTTCTATTTAAGACATAGAAGTAGCTACTTTATGGACCTATATTGGATCTATTCTTGCTTTTGAACAAAGAAAAGCTCTACATAGCTTCACAAACCACTCATCCTTTTCCTTAGTCGGCTGCATTTATTTGGAAATACTGTGCTGTGATTTAATCATGGTGGTTTTGGGGCAGAAACACCCTTCTGTGGGAATCTGAAGGTAGGTTCCARGGTCCTGAGCTGGGCCACACAGGCAGAGCTGTGTCTTTGTGGGTGAAACTGCTCAGGTATCTCAGTCTGTGTGTGCAGCYCTTGGCTGTCTCCTTCTGCATCTCTGGCAACAGAAGCTTTAAAAAACCTCRCAAACCCTGTTGTCTCTTCCTCCGAGAAATGCAACAAGAAGGAAAATGGCCCATTGCAAGGGAAGCCAGTATATTTTTCAAGGCTTTCAGGCTCTTGTAAGATTTTGTCCCTTCCTGTTGGTTACTGTTCTTTCAGCCTCAAGACTCTGAAAACAGATGAGGTGCCATGAAAGCCATGGAGACATGGCATTGAGTCAGAAGGAGCAATGCCTCATGGAGACCAGCTCTGCCTCTGATGCTGCCCAGCAGCACCCTGTCTGCAACAGAGAGATCTCACAAGAGGCGAACAAGGTTTGGGAACAGGTCTGGTAGGAAAAAAAAATGGGTCAGTAGCCTGGAAAGTGTTACGATGTTGCTTCTTCATTTTAAGGAAAGAATGCGTTAAATTGTTGTCTATCRCCACCCAGCTTTGCACTAAATGATCCAAGGGATCCTTTCAGCCCCATGTTTCCCTGAGCTGCAAAAACAGTCAAAAYCCACTGTGGAAAGTGTTCCACTTATGATTCATTTGGGTTTGTTTATTGCTGTATTTTCCCAGGCTGATGCTATGTTACTTTTTTCCTTAATGCTGTTCTTGCTTCATACAAATACTCAGAGCTTTCAAGAAGAGAAGTATTACCTATTAGTGTGCTCAAGAAAGGTATTTAGCAATCCTAGGTGCTTAAACTGGTAATTTGACTGGTATTTAATGGGAGGATGCTTAGACTGGTAATGTTTGTTTATTTTACAAGTCCTCACYAGTAAACCTACCCTTCTTGCTGCTGCTAATCCCTAGCAGAGGGGATACGGGAAGATTACAAAAACTGCCAATAATTTTCAGGACCAAAATTCAGTCTCCTGGTACCTCCCTGATCTCTTCATTGCTTTGTTCCAGCAAAAGGCCCTTGGTAGCCAGAAGGACAGCAGTTCCTGAAAAGAATTTCAAAAAGTGCATAAAGTTGATATCTGCTTAGAAGTAATACAAAACAGGAGCATCTGCCAGAGACAGGAGCATGTTGCAGGCTTAGTAAAACAGCAGGGGAACCTGCTGTTGACCAGATTTGTCCATATCAGTGCAGGTGTCTCTGCAGTTAATAAGAATTACTATTTACACTTGTTTTCAGAGATTTGGAGWCATGGGGATAATATAGATAGCCTGTAAGTCATAAAGAGCAAGTAGATCCGACACATGTTCCCATTAATGTATAGTGTTACTCCTTGGAGTTTGTGATATTGAGACATTACGAAGTATGGGATGAAATACAGATGGCTCTGGATCTTGACTGTATTTGTTTAATTATAGTGGAATATATTCTGAGAYAGATTTTTATCCTGCTTTCAAGATGAGAAAAAGGAAGAACAAAGTTATATGTAAACGGAATGTGTTCAGAATTACCAGGACATGGCAGCTGGATGTAAATGGGATTTACTGCTCATCTTCAGAAAAAAAAACAAACAAACAAACAAAAAAAAAAAAACAACAAAGTGAATGTTTATGCATAAGCAATAATTTTTCTTTGACAAAATGTATTCTGATCAGTCAATAGATGAACAGCCTTTTTTTTTTTTGGTGGTGTGAATGAGTCTCCCTCCATGCATGTTGATACCACAGAGGCAGATGCAAGGCTCCCAGATGTGTCTGCCTGATTGCTCTGGCCCTGAAGGGAGAAACCAGAGCAAGGTTTTGGGATTAAAAAGAGGAAACCCCTCAAAAGAGGAATTTATCGATCTTGCTACTACTTGGAGCCCAGAGAAGCCAGGCAACAGCTGCAGGGTCTAGGAGCACTATTTTGGTTTTTTTGCTTTTACTTCTTGCCAGCAGCAGCTTCACCCTGTATGTCCTCACTGTCCTGGCTCTGCTGGCCTCTGATACAGGCAAAGTAACCTTCATGGCTGGACAGTGCAGAAGTGGAAATATTAGAGCACCTGCATGCATTTGCTTCCTACTGTCCTGGGGTAAAACAAATCCAACAAAACAACAAAAAGACATCAGATGTGTCCAATTTCTGTGAAGAAATAAGCCTTAGTGAGTATTTTCCTTTTGGCTCTACTCTCAAGTGTAAAATAGGATCACTTCCACTAAATAGCACCCTTTGTGGAAGGGAGAAGCATTCTTGTTCTCAAACATAAATTGTTATTTTTCTTCACATTGTCAGGTGGCAGCAAGATCAAACCTTCCTTCTGGGAAGCTGTATAATATGTAATTCTTTCACGGTTAAATCCCATCCTACCAGAAAACGCACACAGAGGGAAACACTGAGTAGGGTGTACAGGTGACTTTTGCCCTGGTGGTACAGAGGTTATCTTAACATGGGTGGTACAAGGGAAACAAAGTGAACAAAGAAACAGCCTTTTGTTCTGGGCTCTCACTCGTTGGTCACCACATGCTTTGTCACCTACTGGGGGACCTTGATCACCTGGTGACCCCTCCATTCCTCCTAGCTTGGGGAAGTGGGAAAGGGAGAAATGGGAAAAAAGCACAGCCTAACATTGCCTAACATTTTTTTTTTCCAAGATCCAGGTGGCAAGAGGGAGGGGGAAAGAGGAAAAGCAGGGCAAGGAAAGGTGAGTCTTGCAGGAATGGACCAAACCAGAAATGGGTCTGGATGGGTTATGAACATGAAGATTTTTTATACTTAACTCACCTTCTGACTTGGGAAACAGCTTTAAAAATAAATATGTAGAGCATGTGGCTGTGTGGAAGAAGGCAAGGGGTCAAGAGAGAAGCCTGAAGTACTTTTTTCCAGTTGGATTTTTGCTGCTTCAAAATGCTGGAAAGGGATGATATCTTTCATACTTGATTTTTTTCTGAAGTACAAAGCAAATCCTCTCTGTATTAAACASTGAAGAGCATTCTTGAGAGTAAGGACCCTTAAAGACTCTTGTGTTTTGYTTTGTTTTTTTCCTTCTGGGCAATGAATGACTAGTCCCTTGACACCACTAACTGTTTATGTAGAAAAGCTAATTTCACTTCTGCCAATAAAGTTCTCTTGCCAGTCTGAGTTTCTCATTAAAATTAATATTCTTATTGTATGTGCCTGTCCTTTCCCTTGCTGAGAAAGAAGCTAATAATCTTTCATTCAGGGCCAAATTCCCACTTCTTCCCCATCCCAAAGCAGAGCAGGGGGAGAAGGCAATTGCATATGGAAAGACACATTGGCAGGAGCACAGTTCTTCAGAAATGTGGCTCATTTCATGGTGAGAAGAAGTATTTCAGTGGCTGTAGGAGACCTCAGTTCACTTCTAGACTGGAAAAAGCTTCAAGCTTGTATCTCATGGGGGAATACCATAACTAACAGGCCAGGGACTGCGGGGGATTGTTCCCAATTTGTCACCAGTGAAGCAGCTCAATTTTGTAAGAAAGAATAAAGTAGCCAGGGAGAGCAAGTATGGAGGCAAGGCAGGGGGATTAGGGCACTCACTAGGGATATTTCARTTCCTGCTCTACTTTATTGGAATGTTCATGGAGTCTTTAGGTAAGAAGAGGTGTTAATTCCCCCACTCCCTCTGCCTGGTGTGATGCTAGAGCTGTAAAGGAATACCTGCTGGAGCAATCATCAGAGGTGGAGAGGGTAAGGGGTTTTGAGGAGACTGTTGGCACTTTTTGTGAAATGGGTGAGACTGTTTCATCATTCCAGCTGTGTGATGCTCACCTGTTCTTGGGGATATGTCAAGCAGAAAGGGGAGAGCTGGGAACCAGAGAGATTTGGGCTTAGCATGCATGAAGGAGGAACTGGAACCTGACGCTTAAGCCTATCTGCACAGGTAAACATGAAATCCTCCTTCAGCCAATGTGGGAGATTGTTCTGCCCTTCCACACACAAATAACATCCCCACAATGCTATCTTCATGCCTGAKGGAAAAATACCCCTTTCCTAAGCAGACCTGTCCACACTGGGGTTTTCTCTCTGTGCYATTCCAGCTAAAAGGCTGTTCAGTGATAATGGGATGGATAGAAGTATGGCTAGAACAAATCATCCCCTTAGGTGGAACTATAAGAAATAGGAGCTTCAGCTTTCTTTCCTTTTTTACATCCTCCTGCTACCTTTTAGGCTTGATTTTTGAGAAGGAGTGGAACAAAAGGGTGGCTTAGTGGGTTTAGTGGGTATCTTAGAAGTATGCTTGGAAATAAGACCTAGTCTTYCAAAAATTGTCTAGGAAAGCAATTCCTCACAACACTGAGAACATCACTGATGCTAAATGTTCCTTTAATTCTAATTTTGAGACACTTGCCAATCTTGTAAATTAAAGATTTATTGCCTGAGAGTACTCAGATCACAACCTAACACACGTTTAGCTGCTTTGTTCCATCCTGTTTGGAGTCATTCCAAAGGCTAAGCCCCTGTATTAGAAACATCACCAATGCAAAGATTGAATGATCGATCAAAGCAATGCAGATTATGAATTCTCCTATGCARTCTTCCATAAAAGGGACCTAGGGAAGCAGCTATGTTTTCTTCTGTTTATTTTTGGCAGACAGATTTATGTCAAAGATTCCTTGTGACTGTTTTGTAACAATCTGTGTCCTTTATTTAAGGAGGTAAATTTTACTAGGGTAAATATTTTTCAAGTGAGTGAGAAAATGACATAACTAAGACAAAACACAGAAATGAAATGTTCTGCACAATTCGTCAGGATAGATCAAAGATAGCAAAGGGAAAAGGTATTTCTAACTTCAGAAACTCCAGAATAAATAGACTGTTACYGATGCAAACTCCCTCAAGAAAACAAATAGGATGCACTTTTGCTCTGTTTTGAAATTAATTCTAAGTCCAAGGAATGGAATACATAATGTGTGTAATAATTTCAATGTGAATCCCAGGGATATTAAACATTAAATCTGGGCTGAGATCTCGCATTATAAAAATTATTGAGAGCATGTCATTAACATACATCATTCAGCTACTTACTGTATTTGAAGAGCCTAGGTTTATACAAATACATCAGAGTAATACTTTGCATTCCAGGGCGTGACCAAATAATCAAATTACAAAGAATGAAGCRGTTAGGGCTTGAGAGAGCATGGTAAACACTACAACTCAAAGGATCCTCTGTTGCGGATCAGACCTTGCTCTCCACAGACTATCTGCAAAATAAAGGAATAAATAGGTGAGACTTCAGGGATGTCTTTTCCAGACTCTGTAGATATCATCCAAGACTTTTACACAAAGATCAAACCCAGCAGTCCAGCAGGAAAGAAAACAAGCCACATCAGGTGCTACTCCACTTGTTCAATTTGCCTCTCAGCCACTCAGTTTGAAGTTTGGCTGGTTATTGATCATAATGTTTTCCTCCTCACAAACTTGTCTCTCCTTCTCAGTAAAGAATATCCACCCTGTCGTTCTACATAACTTTTTATGTTTCTGGGAGTTTTTTCCATTCTAATGTATGTTGTTCTCTAGATACTGTAACTGGGAAAAAAAAAAAAAGTGTGTTTAAATGTTATGGATTAATCTTCTGAGAACCAAACTTTTCATTAACTCACAGAAGAAGTTTGTAAGGAACATGGCAGAAGATCCTTTTGAGCCTGGATCTTTGTATTTAAGTTCTCTGCTAGAAAACTCCTAGTAAAAAATAAAAGTATAATTTCTGCTGCTCTCTTGATTTGTGTCTTGTTTACGCATTTTAATTCCTGCTCCCATGTCTCTCAAAAAAAGCCACCAAGAAAAGCCTTTTTTTCTGTGTCACCGTTTTTTCTGTTTTAGATGAAAACACGTGTTTATTTACCTCTTATAAGTTCTCTTAAAGGCTGATAGTTAGGCATAGTGGTTTGAAAGAGACAATCYTTTCCCTCAACTCAGATTATTGAAATGCTACCACCTTATTTTAGTAAAAGTAATGATAAAGTTTCCCCACATTTTAAAAACCAAAATTACAGAAAGGTTAAGCTTTCCCACATTTATAAATTTGTTTCAACTAGCCTGCATCTTCAAAAGGAACTTCCAAAGATTGTATTTGGAATACATCTTTCCTATTGTTATCAGGTCTGATAAACTCTAACTCACATTAGTTCATCTATGACCTCAGTTACTCACACTTCTTGTTCAAATTACAGAGGTCCCAGTTTCAGAATATTTTTTCAAGTTTTGGATGCCTTCACATTCCCCAGATATTCTCTCCATTTGAAATCAATTAAGAGGTTCTGTTTTGAATCTCCCCAATCCCTMGTCTTTTTGGCTTGTCTGGTCTAATAAATGTAAGGTTTCAGGCAAYGTTTACAATTCCTTCACATTTCATCAGTTCTATTACATTTTCAAACCCTAAAATTCCCATTATTGTTGTTAGATGTTCAGCATGAAATGAAAATGGCATGCTGCTCCWTTCGCACATCCATGAGTTTTGCTTCTTCAGTTTGCTGTCCATCCATTCCTTGGGCTGAAAGAGAAGCTCTCAATGAAGCAATGGTGGTCTGCCCAGCTGTTGTGGTTTAGGAAGGGTATTCCCCAACTCAGTGCTCCCACTGGCACATTCCAAACTATGTGCYGTCCACTCACTCCCCCCTTCCCTGGCCCTCCCCTGCACTGGGCTGGAAAGGAGAATTGGAAGCACAATTGGTAAAGATCATGGGTTGASATGAGAACATGGAAACAGCAATGAGATAAGAAAATGAACAGTAACAGAAACAATATTGTMGCAGGGTGTACAAAAGGAAACAATYCACACCTGRCTGCTCACCATTATTCTATGAGGAAAGCCCTAACAACAACTGACCACACCACCACTGATTGAAAGATGTGCCCTTCTCCCACCCTGGCAATGATGTGAGGTGAACACATCAGAACAACCTCCAGGTCCTGGCCACATTTCATTTCACAGGCCCAGTTTTCAAATGAACTTCACATTATTCTCAATTTCATTTTATTGGGCCAAATTTTTCATTTTATTCTCTTCCATTAGCATCAYGATGCAGATTTGTATTCTCTTTCCCTATTTAGAGCTGCGCTTGGAGAATTTGTAGTGACAGTCTTCCATCCCTATCACCAACTGCTTCTTCCCCTGGTCTTCATGTGCAAGAGGAGAATCACAATTTCCATGGTAAATTTCAGAAATCCCTTGGAGTGTCTTTGGCTGCCATTCCCTGACCTTAGTGCAAAAGCCTAAGGCCAGTTGCCCAAATCCAGCTGACCATTTTTGAATTGATCCCTCTCCAGTTTATCCTYGAAAGCCCTCACTATCATCTTCCTATGCCAAAATCACAAGTTTCTGCAGAGTCTCTTACAGTTCCTCTAGGATTTTCTCTTTCCTTTWTCTATTCTGACTTTCAGTTGAACCTGGATCAGCTCAGATCTGTGGACAGTTTTAATCAAGAAGCAAAGGTTTGCCTGAAGCCTATTTTTGGGAAATCAGAGCAGTGTCACCCTCTAGGCATGGCAATTCATGCTGGCAGCTAGAACTGCATCTTCCTCTCTGTACTCACCAGCTTTCATCCAGTTCATGATGTTACACTTAGCAAAGTAAATCTCAAGCACATTTTTCCCTAAAAGATATTCGATATTAGCATTATTTGACCTCAGAAAGTCCAGCCTCAGACTCTTTGACCTTGACAACCAAGTAGATAAACTGCAGTAAATGATTTTGCCAAAGCTCTTTGACTGGCCCAACTGAACATCCAGATGGATGGTGACCCTCATGGGTCTGTGACCAGACATWTCTTCCTGGAACTGAAATTCAGCCAGTGACACCTTGTTCCTCTTCTTCCCTGCTAGTGGTTTCCCAGCTGCTGCCTTGAAGCACCTGTGGAAGTTGCCTTTTACCATTTTGGCCGTACCAATTCAGACTGGAAGCTTTACAGCTAGAGTTCTCAATTTGTTAGGACATTTTGTAGTCATTACTCCAACAGAAACTTCACCTTTGCCTGCAAATCAATTCAGCCAYTTCTGGGAAACTTCCAGATACTGTTGTAATTCCTTTTGTAAAGCTTCCAACTCTTGTTTTAGCGCCTTCTGGTCTTGCTTTAATTCTTTTTGGCTAGTTTTGTTTTCTGAGAGCAGATTTTTTTGTTGGTTCAAGAAGAATAAGAGCTCATAATTTCTCTGTTTGAATGGCTTCCCAGTGTTGACACCAGGCTTTTATCTTGTGACCTGACCAGGTTATTCCAATTAGAATGAGAAATTGATGAAGGATATGCTTCAGATACAATTCTGATAATTTATAAGAATGTACAAAGTTCTGCTTTTTTAGGGGAAGTGTTAATCATACACAGATTTCTTGCCCACAGCTCTTTCTTCTAGAAACCTGTCAAAAAAAAAAAAAATCCCACTATTATCCTTCCCTTGGGGCCTGTGGGAAGGTCACAGATCTGCACACCAAAGGCAGAAACACCTTAAGGAGACACTTACTCCAGTCACAGACAGAGGTAAATATACCAAGCCAAAGAGCCACAGACAGGAGAAAAGTGTAATGTTCTGAAGGCAGTGTCAAACAGAAAAATGTCTAAATAGTGTGGAATAGGCAACTGTGTGATGGGGTTAGAGATKAAATGCATCCTGTTTTTCATGACTSTTAGGAGATCTACCCCAAACAAGAGCCTCTTGGGCTCCCACACACAATAGCAGCCAGGATTTAGGTTTGTTCCCTAAGCCAGGCTCAGCAACACTGAGACACCACGTGTTAGATCTGCTCAGATGGCTGCATCTTCTTTCTCCTTGCACACCATCTCTTCTGCATGRCTCCATCTCAGCAAATCCCCTCAGCTTTATATGGCCCATATTCAGATGGAGACACGCACTAACCTCCTTTTACAGATAACTTAAATGAAGGAYAATATTGAAATTTAAGCTTAGTACTTATCACCATATAGACACAGYGTTTCATCAGCTTGCTGGCAAAATACCTGACAACTGTTGAAAGAATCCAGGAGTCACGATTGTTGGCCAAAAGGGCTTATGAGTTAACAGATCAAAACAAATTACAATCAATGCTGAGAAGAAAGAGGGCTTGGGAACACAAGTGGTGAGAATCTCAGGGTAGCACTCCCGTGGGTTTCAAGGCAAGACCTGGAGGAAGGAGATGGGAAAAGCWAGCTCAAATGGCATGAAAGAAGGCAGAGAGCAGAGTGGAAGAAGGGGTCACAGGGAGCACCGTGAGCAGCAGAGTCAGAGAAATATGGGATCAATGAGGGAAACAGGATGAAAGGAGTGCAAAGATGAGATTGTGAATGTTCCTCTAACAAACAGCTGAAGTTGATGCACCTTATTCTGATTTCTAAATACAGATAAGGTTTGATGCTTGTTCTGAACCAGGACAACTGCTGATWAAGAGCCCTGCCTATTAGAAGTGTTGTTAACTTCCTCAGCCTTGGGAGAGGACAATCAAAAGGGTAGTGTGGCTAAGGCACATAGAGGACTTTACAAGGCTGGGGTGAGAAGCGAATTCTTAGAGCAGAATTTCCCTACAGGAGATGATCACTGTCCCAGATACTGAMACAATTCCAACTTGAATCCATCTTCTGGCCACAGCTATAGCTGTTTGCTACAAGGAGAGACAACATCTTAATTTTATAGATCTACAATGATACACAGGTTGTCTTTATTTTTTTTTTTTTCTCAAATCACACATCTTGAGTTCCAAGTAAGGAGAAAGCTAAAAAACTGCCAAWGATTCTTCAGGGTAGAGATTAGGTGATATATATGATCAAAGACCAGTGAGAAAAAAAGTGACATCTGGAACAGTAGTTGGACTCACTGCAAAAAGAAGGAAAGGTGAGGAAAATAGAAAAGGTCAGTTGGATTAATAAAATCCAAGGTCAGAAGAAGCAGTTGTGATATACTCTGGTAATCACCCTCTTGACCAAAACCACAGGACTGCACACACAGATCCCTGGACAGCATGTTTCTGAGGCTGTGCCAAGTATCTGGAAAGATGACTGTCCCTCTAAACCCTTCTGATGTATTCATGGCACCACCAGGGTGACACCATGGCACCACAGACAGCCCCAATAGCCCCAGTGAGGCATCAGCCATGCATCCCTGACACCCACGCTGATCCTTCTTCTAATGCCTCACTTATTTTCCTGTCCTGTGGACTGCACAGTCCTCTCTACTTTTCACAAGTCTCAGATATAGCTTTTGTTCCTTGTTCTCATCCCACTGTAGCTTTCTGTAAGTACTGGCATTTCCTTGCAATCTCACACAAGCCCCTTCTTTTCCTTGCCTGTCCCAGTTTCTGAATCCCTACCCAAGGGCAGAATTTGTAGCACATGACTGTGGATCAGCCAGCAATTCCAGTGTCTGTGACTTGTGTTTCTTCCAGATGTACCTACTTTGTTATCAGACCATTTCCGTGGGGTTTTTTTCATGACTAATCATATCCAACCACTAGCTAAGTGTCTGAATTCAACTCTGACTGTGTCCTTGTGGAGTTTCTCATATCACTATGAGATTAACATAGTATTTCAGATTGCTTTTGTCTGCTAAACTTTTTACAGTTGCAAGGGAAACTGGATTAGTGTTCAACAGGCTGTGAAAATCATCTCCCTTTCCTGTAGCAGGGGCCATACCACTCCCCACTGTGAAYGACTTCCCAAGCTTTCTGTCATCTTCCATTATGGATATAAGGGAAAGCACTGTCCATAGCTGAGAATGTTGCAGTTTCAATCAGACACAAACACTGGCTGAAGGCTGATGCAGAAAGGTCTTGGGAGACCATTGGTAAAAGGTGCTGGGGAAGATGTGATATAACAAAGGATATAACTAAGGAGTAAAATGCAAAACAATTTTTTTGGTAATACAATTTGATGGAGTAGAAAGGGATCATGGATGTGCAAGAATAAAGAGATGACATCTSTAAATGTTATACACCATAAGAAAAGTAGGTGAATGATCTGAAAGGTTCAGTGATTTGGTCAGCAAAGTGGTTGCAGGATTGTCTGCCCCTTTGGAAATGAATTAACAGAGAGGAAGAAAACAGAGGTAAGGCCCATGAGAGTGCAGGAAAGGATGAAAAGGAAAAAAGGGAAACTAGAAAAATAGAGCAATGAGTGTGTATGCAGAGGGGATTTAGCAAATTTCTTTTGTTGGATAGTTTATTAGCAGGGTATCAGAAAATTATGCAGACATAAAGTTACTTACACAAGAACATTCACAATATAAATGTGATTTTCAGCTCTGAGTTTCATTATCTAGTGGATAATAGCTCAAGTATTCTAAGATGGATTTTAATTTTGTCTAGCATGTACAAATAAATGACAATTTGCAGTGTTTTGTGCAATGGAATGTATGCTGTGCAGATGCCTGTATAAATTTAAGTTCTACTGGCAGCCATAGCATAAACAAGGTGCCCTACCTGTTATCTCTTCATAGAGGATTCTTGTTGTGTTCAACCAGGGTGTTGCAAAAAAATATAAAGTCATTACAGCTTCTGGATATTTTTCTATACTTTGGGGTTTTCATCAAGATTCAGAACCATTTTCAGAGAGTGCATGCCCTAAGACCCTCTCTGTCACTTACAGAATGCTGCAAATTGACTCTATCACTTTACCTGCTGCTGTAAATTGGCTCTGAGCACACATAATGTGTCAGGTTTGCCTACTCACTTTCAGTTTTCACCCGCCTCTACTGGGCATATCTAGGAGTAATGGGATGAAATTGAGCAAAGGAAAATTCAGACTGAATATCAGGAAAATTTTCCTAACAGTGAGATCTATTAGAATGTGGAATAGTCCCCCAGGAAAAGTGATGGAAACCCTGTTGCTAGAATCATTAAAAATAGACTGGAAAAAACCACAGTAAAAATATAGTAGAAAATAATCTGCATTGTCAGGGGATGGACAAGATGATTCCCTAGGTTCTCTCAGGCTCTAATTTCTAGGATTTTAGGAGCTGAGTTCCATCAGTATTAAATTCCCTGAATGCCCAAGATCATCTAATTGAAACAATAGAAAGTTTGCTCATAGGCATGCCAGGGAGAGTGCTCAGTAATGATCAGGCTGCATTACTGCTGAGAGTGTATCACTTGATCTGCACTGTACAAAGAAACAAGGAAGGAGACAATTTTTATCACAATTTACCCTTTGCTAAAGCTGTTCTTGTAAGTCAAATACGCTGCCTTGATTCAGCATGGCTGATGTTATAGAAAGTGATCCTTGAAGCAGGTAATAATGAGTCCAGATCACAGTTTGTCGTGGTGGAGTTCTGTATCAAAAGCTAACCACACGTGTTCAGAATCAAAATTTCCCTCTGCAACACACGTACTTTGTGCCATAGCTCCATGCCCTTCCACAGCACACACATGCCATGCACTGCCATTTCATTTGTCTGTGGAAGACTTGCCTGTATATTGAGGGATAACAGATTACCTCCACAGGGAAAAGACACTGATTCAGAGTTTCTCCTCTCTAAAGTGAGCTTGTTAATAAGATTTCCCCRTTCTCATTGCTCTTAATATTTCACAGTCAATGTTGAAATCTCAGCAAATGACAAAAATTAAAAACAAATTGCCAAAGCAATACCAGGTTGTGCACACCTGCAGTCAGTGCTACTTTCTTATATCCAGCTATCCTACTCCTTGCTGTGAGTAGGACACTAAAAAAACAAGGAGGGAAAAATTACTTGTCAAGCKAACCACGAAGGAGAACAGGCTATCCTACAGCTGGCTGAAGAAGCCACAAGTTCAGAAAACCCTTCTATTTTTTTTTCGGCTGGATTGCTACGATGATTTTCTTCTCACTTTTTGCAATACTCTCAAATCCCTGAAGAAATGCCTATTAGAGTGGGTGCTTTTCTGGGGCCAAACAGAAGGTGAGTGAGGTGGAGCACCATTCAWGTTCTTTTAGCACAGAATTCTCCTCTGTTCCTGTGCATGTACTGGAAAAGCATGCTGGAAAGACCCTTTGCCTTATCACACAGCAGGGCCTCTGCGGGGAAGTTACGCACTGTAATAGATCTGTACTTTTATTTCCAGGGCTGGCCAAGAGACATTGGGGAAACTGAAAATAACTAAAGCAACTGCCTTAGTTCATGGCAACTGATTCCCAGAGTTCCTTTCTCAGCTTTTAAAAGCAGCAAAACTTTATGGCTCAGACTTCCAACCCTGCTCTGGATGCTATGTCTCTGCAAAGGGAGGTGGAGAGGAAAGGTCTGCAGCCATCAAGAGGTTGTTCAAGGGCTGCTTGTGGCCAGGACACCTCTGTTCAGGTGCWTGCCTTGTTTTGGCAGCACTCTTGGAATGAGGGAAACTTGGGATGCTTTGGGGGAGAAGCCAGGCAGCAGCTCCCCGTCCCTTCTCATGGCTGTGGCAGGTTACAGACTGAACACTGCAGAGACATGAGCCCAGAAGGTGTGGGCAGCCCCACGGTCAGCCTGGGATCCTGGACTCACAGCTCAGGCTCTCCTCAAACCCCACAGACCTCCCTGGCCATCCCCTGCTCCTCAGCCAGCTCCATTCCCTAAATCAAGGCAGCCATTTCTCCATGCCACMCACCAAAGTCTGCAGGTCAAGTCCTCAGCAGCAAAGCCCAGGGTCCCTCTCYTCCTTCAGGGCKGCTCCTCACGTGTGCAATGTGCTCRATGTKCTCCTGTGCACGCGTCATGCAATGTGTGAAMCTGCCCACTGCTCGAATAGGAATGGCAATAATGTCCTCCTCCTCTCCTTTTGAGGACTGGGAGGGTCTGATGAGAGCCTGGAGGTACCAGGAGATATTAGGACTGCCTYGTAATTTCTGACTGCCTATCCCTAGCTGATTCAGGTCATTAGAGCTATTTTGCAACATCCTCTTAATAACCTTGTAGACGCTCTCGCCCAACGCTAAAATCATGCACAAAAGGCCATGGTTTAGGGAGATGAAGACAACACTGATAATGAGTCCCTGATTGATTAAAAGTAAATACATTTTTATTCAGACAAAAGGGCATTTGTTACCACAAACATTTCACCTTCAGCACAAATAGGAGTTGTGCTTACATTTACTAAGGGATTATAGCAGCACTACAACTAATTACTTCCCAGCATCTATTGGCCTCAGGTTAGATGTAAGCTACTTCTGGCAATCTGTGGTGTGGGTTCATGTAAAAGGGAGCCCGTATTTTCATTGTCTTGCTAGAAAACAGTGCAACAGTGAGGCGTGAGTGAATATACTATGCATAATGCAATACAAAATAAGAGCTTATTACAACGAGAGGACTCGAGGAGATCAAACAACATTAGTCCATCCCACCATTTTATGTTATGAGGGGGATATTAATTATTCTGTTTGCATTTTGTAGATGGCCTCAAGTTGTACAATTATCACATAGGAAGGTGCACATTACTTGATGGAGACAGATTTCAGATTTGGACTCTTCGATTACCTTCACTCGCATGAAATCAATTGTATATTCCTAATGGGACCCATGCAAATCATAGTATCTTTTTGTAGATTGTTATTTGTCCCTGAGTTATTTACCAGACTTTTGGTGTGAGATTTCAATTTTTTTTTTCTGGAATACCAACACAGTCTCATCTTTGCTATTCTCACATGAATCTCTGAACTCTCTACCCTTCCACCTAATATTTTTGCTAAGATGCTGGCAAGTGATGAGATTACTTAAAAAATACCTATTAGGATTCAAAGAAGGATGCTCCTCCAGGTCCAGGCAATGAACTGCTCTGAAATTACTGAGTTATTCATAACTTTAAGCAATTACAAATTACTACTATTAACTGAATCCTGTAATTACAGCAAGTAGCTAGGTCTTATAGCATAATTTATTATATAGATAGCTTTTAGTGCATGTCTCAGAGAGTTAAAACTCAGGGCATTCAGAGAAATGGCTTTTTCAGCACTGTGAAAATATATGTTGTTYTCTCAATTGGGATCTAATTTAGATAATAATGAAACAAAACACTCACTTTGGAGGAGACAGAAGTCCTTACTCTGATTAAAATAATTAAAGAAAGGTGTCTTCTAGCCAAAGTGAATGCTTTCAGAGGATTGACTGATTTCTACCATGGCAAGATGAAAATCCTCCTTGAAGGCCTCTCCCTGGAAAGTTTATTTAGACAACTGGCTTGTAGCATCAAGAAATTGCTGACTTACACTAGTTAATGAATTTGAAACAAGTCCTGGAGTGACTGGTCTTAGGGACTGTGTTCTGGAGCAAGAAGAGACCTCAGAGTACCTCAGCACAAGCATCCAATGTGATATCACCAAGMAGAAATACACCACCACAGACTGGCCACTTCTCACACCTACACAACAGGTGCTGGCACCTGTGGGTCCCCTTGTGTCTTGAGCATAGAAAAATAAAGAGAGCTTTAATTGCAAAAGCAAAATATATTCAAGCTGTTTGCTTTATTACCCTTAATTTCTGGAGGTCAGCATGTAAAGTACCTTCTCTGTCTGGGTGTAGCATCTGGGCATGAAGCTGGTGTTCATTTTTGTGCTTCCTGGCTGCAGTAATGACAACTCCAGCCTCTGTTTGCTAGAAGCCACACCCCATCATTCACCATGAGGAGGTGGTCTTCTGGACCATATTGAAACCCAAGGTTTTCCTGCCTTTCATACAGTCAGTAAGAGGCAAACAACCCTACATCCAGTGCAAGCAGGACAAAACAGTGATTTATATTTCCTACCATGTTTTTTTTTATTTTTTTTTGTTGTATGAATAACACTGAGGTTATTTAAGGGTAAAGATTGATGTATGTCTTTTTCTGAAWGAAATATTATAAAAACAGTACCTTCTTACTCCGCAGATGTACTCTTGTGTATTGTGGACCATTGCTGCCAAAAAGTTTATTTATTATTTTCAGCCCTGTAAAACTAACCCTCTTCAGGAAAAGTGAGCTGGTTTCTCTTTATTATATCATTAATAAAACTCTGTACCCCTTATCAGTTAATCAGCCAGTCAGTGCACACACTGATTTTTAACAAGTGCTCCTGGATCTCTCCCTTTTTCACATTTAGTGTTGCCACGAGTGAAGTTTCTTCTTGTATAAGAGGCCAGTAATGTTTGCACAACAATAACACTTTCATATCTTTGCTTTAAGACATTTCATGACCTGTGAGTGATGCATTGTAAGAAAACGACTTTGTTTTGCCTTCTGAATGTGGCTGAGTTTGCAGTGGAGAAAAAATGAGTTAAATAGCAGAAATCTACAAAAAAACAAGTGTCCACTAAGGCACATGGGAATTTAAATGGGGAAGATTTGAGCAAAGAGCTCAGGATTTGGCCCTGAGAAAGTTTGTGCACATAAAGCATCTCTTAAAACTTYACTGAATGGACCTTCAAATACAGATTTCTTAGTGGAGGTTGTCTTTTTAAAAGGGCAAACATGAGGTAACCTCTCAGCATTGGGTGTGTTTTTATTGTCAAAACAACTTGTTTGCYTAGGTATGGATTAGCTTTCCAAAACCAGAAAAACAAGGAAATATTAAAATACCATCCAATCCTGCTGAAGGTAGCAGGCAGATTCAGAGCTTCTCCCCTTTCTTCCTCACAATGTTCCTCAGAAAGAAATCACAGCTTGTCAGCAAAGTGATTCAGAACCCAGCATCTTTCCCAYACCAACCTAGTGCACGTGCCCCACTGAAACGGGAGGTAACAAATAGTTGCTTGTTGAGGTCTTCATATGCAGAGGCTCTCTTTTAATGAAAATACAAACTTTCCATCTGCTTTGATTACAAATATTGTAACATTTTATGATCTTCATTAATGACAACTGTTCCAATGCCACTAATCAATAATCCTCTTACTGTTATTTCCCATTAGGAGGTTGGCCACTCTGTTGCCTGTGTTGATCAACATGAGGAAGGAAACATTCCTTAGAGTGTGTCAGCTTGTCTATGTCTGCTAGAGACTCTGGCAGGATTTCAAGCCCCACTACCAGAGAGATGCTGAATTCAAAATTTGTAAGAAAGGGTTAATACACTGGAGTTGTCAGGTTACCTGGGGAATTTGGGTAAAATCCTTAGTGGACTCCTGATTTTTGAAGAAGATCAGACACCTACTGCTAATATAGTTTGCCAGGACCAGCAGGGATAAATCAGGGTTTCCTTACTTGCCCAAGCCTGTACAAAGGTCAGTTAAAAAAAGGCAAAAACCTCTTGTCCTCCAAACATAAATTACCTGTTCCCCAAACACTTCTGTCCAATGTGGAGAGATAGCCAGGAAATTCAGAGGAGTGAAGCTCTTAAAGGGACTGACTGGCACCACTGAGTATTTACACTGCTTACAGGGTGAAATTACTTAGGCACTGCGACCTCTCAAGACATACACTTATCACAGTCTGAAGTGTGCCTTAAAGAGCACAGGAGTCTCTGTGGGTCCCCACCACGGCACACCGTGAAATTCATCTGGATATGAACCCCACAGCTGCAAATCCATCCTCTGTTTYCATTACACATTCTATTAGTCTGCTGTGCTTCCCCTTTTGCATACATCAGCGCAGCTCTTTATTTTAGCGTTATTAATTTTTGACATGAAGTCACTCTAAACATGGTAAATACAGAAAGTAATTGGTATGTTAAACAGGGGAAGCATAATGAGTCTCATGTACAAACGTGACTTGCTCCTGCTGCAGAGTCGGACTGAAACAGAATACAAAATTGCACTGCCAATTTCAGCAGGAACTTCTTCACCAAGTCCCCGTGGTTCACAGGCAGTGCCTCGACCTCTCCTGTACTTATGATACAYCCAGCCACAGTTTAATGGCTGAAATGACTTTGAAGCTTTCCCAGTGGAACCAATTTTCACCCTGTGTGAATATAAACTCCAGCCTTTCAGCAAAGAGTTTAGTTTGGTGATAAGTTAACATGTGAGGCCAGCCTGAGAATAAATTTTGACTATTGCCCTTATAGTAGGGCTTTCACACTGGAACTTGTGGTGATGACATAGGGCTTTTTGTGAGAGACAAGCTCTCCARACTAACACTGGTTGATGGGATATTTTGTCAGCAAGAAGTTCTGTGTTACCAGAGAAGCTGCTGGCTTGTCAGCACTGATGGCAGATCTTCGCTAGGAGGAGCAGATAGGGAAGTCATAGTGCATTTCAGTCCATGCTTGCATTGATAAGGGGTGRTTATCAAATACAGGAGAGTTTTAAGGCTACAGATGAGAAATTCTCCTCTAAATTTGGTGAGAAGACAGTGGRAGAGGGAGGTATATTAGGAACAATGAGAAAAAAAGTTAGAAACAGATATACCAATACCTTTTACATAAGCTTCAAAATATTACCAACTCCTGCTTGTCTCTTCCTTTCTCTTCACTTTAGCCTTTATAAAKATTCCAGATTTCTAGTTTTGCCTTGAAAATTATACACACTAAATACAGTTATTGCAGCTGTTACAGTTTCAAATCCAATWATTTTTGTCCACAATTAAGGCTGAAAGATCAGATTAAAATTATTGTACAATCCAGAATCAACAAAACACATATATGCTATTTGAGAAGCTGTTTTCCTGCCAGCTCTATGCCTTGTCTTTGATGGAAATTCACAAATAAAAGATAGATACACTCGGCAGCAGGATGGGTCCATAATATTTGACCAAGAAYGAAGCTGACATACTTCAGCAAAACACCCAGACAGCAGATTCAGGAACCTGACCTGTCTGCTGCTTTACCCATGGTACTGCATGAATAATTAATCGTACCTGCCAATGTAACACATAACACCAGGTAGTTCTCTGCTTTTTGTTTTTTTACAACAATCCTTGATCTTTTTCTGTGTTAGCTGTCATAGAAGAAGAAACTGGAAGAGAGCAGACCCTTGTTACTTGTGTAATAGCCTACCTGCTTTCTCAAGTTATTCTTGAAGAGGGGTTGTTGACAGGCTATAAAATATCTCAGCAGTTCTAGCAGGAGAGAATCAGAAGGAAAAMCAGTATCTACCTGAATCTGAGTTTGGTGTGTGAACAAAAAGAACACATAGATACAATTTTTGCTTGGAACATTTAGAATAGGGCACTATAATGTCCCATAAAACAGGTACTAGGGAACAGGCAGAAGCTCATAGCAGGATAGATTTAATGGCACAACAGGTTCTTTCAATTTGTTTTTATGTTTGGGTTTCAGAAGAACCCTGATAACAGTCTAGAGACAAAATTTTCCTTTTGTTTTTCTTTTTAACACCTTTGTGATTAAATTTAGGAATGACATTTCATTCTGGACAAGAGGGCTATGGTATAATGCTGACAGCTGAGACCTGAAACACACATTCTGCAATTCAGCAAGTACATAAATAAAAAGGACAAGTAGTGCTAGGATCTTCTCTGAGGAAACATCAGAGGTAAGTTTCAAATGCTGAAATGAAATACTGAATTCAGCTGAGGTACCTATGCACGGTTTCAGGCAAGCAGCCAGCAAACGTGTGTCCCTTTTTCTTTGTTTCTCCTTCTAGGGTTATAATATTACAACTATTTCGATTTAACATATGTTTTCTAGAGGAGGATGGAAGCCTTGTCCCATGTAACTCACATAGCTCTGTAAAAGAAACCATAAAACTCAACAAAAAATGAGTTAGAAAACCCAGCACAGCGATTTCAAGACTAAGTCCCAGAACCTACATGAATAGMATGTTTTAATGATGCAGAAGCTGGACAATAGCCTATGATCTCATAAGGGATATGGTTTCAACTTGGGCCTGATAAACTCAAGTACATAAACTCACACCTGCACCTTTGAAGTGCAAACACCTGGCTTTGCTTTATAGAAGGAGTCAAAAGCCTGTATTCTCTCTTTCAACAGCCTTTTCTAAGTGCAAGGATTGGAATCTGTACCTGCAAATCACATTCCTGGGCTRCTCCTGCTGACACCCTAATAACTGCAATCCTTCTGGCTATGCTGTCTTCAGAACTTTACTAAATGCTGAATGCATTCACTTTAGAAAAATCACAGAGAAGTCATCTTTGATCASAGGCAATGAATCTTGAGTCTGAAATCCTGAGTCTGCAACTTTTCTCCTGATAGATTTGTCACACCTTCTCCTCTCATCAAATAAGGGCTATATTTAGATATCAAATTACTGAACGCTAGTAAGATGACAGTGCAGAGGCATTTTCCAACTCTTGTTCTCAAGGAGAAACCWTAATCTATGACCTGATCTAGACTCAGGCATCACTGTACCTCTTAGACCCTTTCCTAAGCTTGTCTGAATGTTGATAYCAGTCCAAATGCCCAAAATCTAAGGAGACAGCTTGAACCATTTTTGAATTTTATATTCAAACGGGGATTTTCAAATTGAGCAGTTTGTCTCCTGGGTTAAGAAAGATAAAGAATCAAGACCTGAAGCTGAAGATCACGGTTTGTGTTTAGACCCATCCTGATTTTGAATGCCTGACCAAGATGAACAGTGGTACCAGCAATTTCCCATTTGCCATCCAAAACTACTTCATCTGCARACAAAAGTATCAGCAGAAAACACCCACTGATAGATGAGCACAAACATGTCAGGYRGAACCTCTGAACTTTTCTGAAATGRCTTAGCAGCTTTTTAGATGCCATCAAGAGCAACTAAAAYAAAGCTTTTAGAGCTGGCTGTGCAGGATGCTCCACACACAGCTTGAATCACCTGGCTCTTGGTCTGCCACAGAAGCTCTAATCAAGTGTGTGTGYATTTTATTTTCATGAGATGACAGTTCCCAAGTGAAAGGACACTTCARCTCTGATAAAACTTTCCTTCTATTGTCTGAGTTTTGTTTGTTTTCCGGCAAACCCCAGCACTGCCTCGGCTTTCTGTGCAGGCATGCATTTCCCAAGCTTGTGCAGGGAGGCCAACCAAAGCCTTTGGAGGCTTCTCAGTAGTATTGCCTGAAGCAAATACCACAGCTCAATAGCAATTTAATATTGTAATCAGGGAGCAAACTGTGCAGTTTTGGCACATTGTGATAATTATTAACTACATGTATTAGTGTTGTGATTCTAGTAACTAATATTTACAAAAGGTTCCCTGTGTGGGGAAGACCTCGCCTAGACATGAGCAGTTGAGSTATTCCTGAGTGATTGTCAGTGGGCCTTTAAGCCTCTGCTCATGTTCACTGCTTAAAGATAAAACATCGATACTCAGAAATTGTACTTCAAAAGACCTATTTCATGAATAATAAATTCTCAGGGTGTAAAACCATACCAAGTGCCAGAACGTTTTGTGAATTTATGGGGAAGTTTTCCTGTGGAAAAAAAATCCTASAAGATAAGATTAAAAAAGCACATCTCAAATTCCCTAACATAATATAAAGGAGATTGGATTTAAACATTAAATCATTCTTGTTTTTCAGATTATTGTTTCATGCCATGATGTGTCTCTTTCTCCTGCTTTCCCATTGCTATTAGAATTAATGACCTTTTGAACCCCAGTTCAGAACTCACGGGCAAGGGCAGAGATAAACAATGGCAAAATGTTCTCTAAACTCAAAATCCGCAATTGTCCAATTAAATTTCTGTGTGCAATTATTATTGTCTAGGCTGACTCAAAGTTGAAGCAAAGTTGCATTTGCTTTTGTCTCAGGCAGCTCTTGTTGGTATAGTAGTTCTTCACCTGGCTGAGCGTGCTGGTGAGGAGTGAAGGTGTTTGGGTGAGCACATTCTCATCAAAGATGATTTGTACAGTGAGCCTGGCTAACCTCAAACATCTTAGCATTCCTGCTCAGAGTATATAATTGTRTATCTTGCACTCACCAATTGTGTGCTTTTCCAAATAGGTCAGGACACAAACAAATACTTCCTTGATATAGGGATCTCTTCTAGTCTGGGCTGTACCACATCAATGATGTGAATATATGCATAAGGAAAAAAAAAAGCCATTTATTTTCTAATAGCATGGTAGTTGGGAGAAAGATTTTCTCATGCTACTTAACCTCTGTGTAGTTTCTTCCCTTCAAGCTCACCCTTATTTCACACAATTTTTCTGGCAGTATTCAAAGTGCCTTTTAAATTATGCATGCTTTTGGCTAGTAYGCCAGACTTGTAGTCTAAGAGACTAGACTTCCCTACAAAGAAGTCATGATTTGACATTGTTTATTTTGCTGCATAATCACATTAGATAGGGCAATGTCATAAAGACGACATGAAACAAATACGTGTAAACAATATATTGCCATTCCTTCACCGATTGTTTAAACAAATTAGCAAGTAAAATATACCCTCAGCTTCAGGTAGTTCCTGTGTCACGGGAGCCAGACATTAACATGTATTTCTTAGAATCCAGACCAGTACTGAGTGTTGTATTAATGTGAAAAACAAAGATGGTTGTTCCCATGTGTTTGCAATATACTGAATAACCAGGAGATGATTGAGGGGTGCCGGCAGGAAGTAAAAGTAACCAGTGAGGTGGTGTTGGACAACATGGTCAGTGATGATTGTAAAGCACTAGGACATATCGAAACAGAAATTACAGAGGCAGGACGAGCAGAAAGAGATTGAGAAGCCAAAGGAAAATAAGATTTCAGAAAAAGTCAGGGGAATGATATCTGAAATTGTTCACAGGTTAGGAGGGCAGAGATGGCTATGAAGAGGTCAATGAAGGYTTCACCTGACTGCAAGGCACTGGAGACAGATTGAAGGAAGTTTTCTGGGGAGTGGAGAAGGAAATACATTGGAGAATGACATGTCTGATGTGTGCAGGGACAGGGTAGTGGACTCGGGTCACTTATACAAGTTTATGAAGTACATAATCTTAATATTGGTGTACTTGTATTATTAAAGATCTAAAGCATGTAATGCTTGCCATGTAAATTCTGTCCATATCAAAGGTCAATGCAATCTAAAAATTTTCTATCAGAAGCAGTAAAATGACAAGCTTTATATTTATTTTTATATTTTATAGAATATAAACATGAAAAAATATGTATATATCAAATCAGATAGTGTAAAACTATATATGTATACTTATCCAAGACTAAATCATAAGCCACAATATTCACATGTATTTCTTCCCAATTTACAATTTTACCTATTTCACTCAGAGAGTGTTTTTTAAGATTAATAAATCAACCACTCTAAATTCCATTATTCTCACACATTGCTGCTAGGGCACACAGGCGTAACATTAGTTTTTATAAATTCCTTTAATTAAAGCAATTATGTCAAAGATAAGATATGGTAAGCATATTAATATTTTAAGTAAACATTTGTGCTTGTTTTCCGAATTAGTAGAAACAGGAATTTGGCTGCAGTTAGGGTCCTTCACTGGTTCCGAGTGCTGTAATAAAGAAGGGGAAAGGTAAGTGTATATCTACCTTGAAGTACGTGCTTTGCTTTTCTAACCTGCTGTGAAAGCAGCAAGTTAAGGGCACTAAGCACACACCTGAAGGAAAGCATGTGCTTGACTGCCTTGCTGATCTGAGCCTCGAGACAGCAGGATGGAGACGCTTCTGAAAAGACTGTTGGCACATTCGCCACATCACTTCAGGGACAACTAATAAATTTTTTTTTTCACAAGCAACTTAACAATTGAAGGGACCAAGGATTCAGTTAAGCAACAAATTGGCTTTGGCAGGAAAACCAGTCAAAACTTGTTTTTCTTCTCTGAAGTGGAGACTTAATTCTAGCAAACCAGCTCAAAACATGGCAGTGGTACCATCACAACTGCAGAGATGATTCATTTTTGCTTAAGAACAATGCTTTCCAGTGTGCAAGAAGTTATTAAGTCAGGGTGATGGTCAAAGCTGTGGAGTTGYATTCTGTACCCTTTATAATGTACTTTGGGGTTAGATGCAAAAAGAAGAACACGCACCTAATAYTGGTCTTAGTCTAACTGCAGGTGCTCAAGCTTGGACTTGTGACCCTAAAATTCCTGGATGTGTCTGGAGGTGCTAAAGACCCACCTTACAGTGGATTTCTAGAGTTCATGTTCTCTGAACACATTTAACAACCTTGGCAGAATTTGGTTTCTGTCTCAGTCTAATCTTTTCTGAGATCCACAAATAAAAGGTTTTCTCAGTGTCCAAGTGGAATGCTGCTGTAGATACCAGTGATGAAGATTAGAGGGGAGGGGAGAAAAAGGGGAATTATCTCCACTGTCCTTTCATCTCATAGTTCAGTGATTAAAWACCTTGCACATTATACAACAGAATTTGGTTAAAATCCTGAGTAGGTAGCATAAACTCCTGTTACCATTACCTCCTTTGTACATATTCTTTGATATTCTTTGATGCAAATTGTCTAAATTCCAAATTATATCATAAATATATATCATAATAGGATACATAATGATGCAAACCCCAAATGAATAAACAAAAAAAACCCCTGTAACAGCAGAACCTTCAGGAGATCATTAGAATATTGAAATGTTGTGGTTTTCTTGAAATTTTGAACATTTATGACAGCAAGCTCCCAAATCTCCCTGTTTGTCYATAAATGTTGTGAAAGAAAGTCTGAATACTCTTGCTTCTCATATGAAATTATTCACCCTAGGCAAATAGATCACTAGGGCTTTGCAAAGCTGGGATACWCTCTGTTATGAAATTGTGTATATACTAAAGGTAGTGTGCCTACTAATATTTATAAATGAGAACAGTTAAGGAAACACTAAAGCTACATAATTTTTTACTATAAAATGCATATACCTACAAAAATAGATTGTATAGATTRTATTTGTGGCTGGGTGGAAGGGTCAGAGGTAGTGTCTCTGAACAAACAGCTCGCAGACCAGTTCCCCCCTGCCTCTTCCACTGCTGTTGCCTCCGGCTCTGTTCTGGTTTTGTTTGTCTTTTTTTTTTTTTTTTTGCCTGCTAAGGCCAGCTGCCTCCTCAATGGTTGGATCCTCCACCATGGCCTGGGCTGCCTCAGGGATGTCAAGGGACCACCTCCACTGGGGCCAGCCAGGCTCTCTTGGCTGCATGCATACATGTGGATTATCTGCCCGACAGGCCTGGGCAGCAAGGCAGAGATGCTCTTCTCTTCTTGCTTTCTTATCTTTCCCTTGCTAGCCCAGCAACAGTGACCTGTATCACCTTGCCTGAATGCATCAGCTTTGCWACCACTGGGACCTGGTGCAGGCAGTTGTAATCAGGCGTTCTTCCCAGCTCTTGATGTGTTTGAGTTTATCAGCGCTTACCCTCCCAGTCATTCCCGTGACTGTCAATAGCACAACATCCAGAGGCGAGGTGTTGTGCCTTCTCATGTCTAGGCATTCATGGGGTTATGCCTGAACAACAGCTATGTCCAACTCTTCAAGAAATGTGCAAGGGAAGGGGGAATAYACAGTGCACAGAACTCTTGAAATCATACACTCATAAAATCTTTTAGGCTGGGTAAGACCTCTAAGGTTGAATCCAACCATTAACCCAGCACTGCCAACTCCACCATATCAAGTTTCTTAATGCCACAGCTATATGTCTTATAAACACCTCCRGGGATAGAGAMTCAGCCACTTCCCTGGGCAGCMTGTTCCAATGCTTGACAGCCCTTTTGGAGACGATTTTTTTTTTCCAAATATCCAGTCTAAACTTYCCCTGGCACAACTTGAGGCTGTTTCCTCTTGTCCTGTCAGTTATTCCTCTGGACAAGAGACAGACAGATAGCTCGCTACAGCTTCCTTACAAGTTGTTGTAGAGAGTGATAAGGTCTTCTCTAATCCTCATTTTCTCTGGGCTAAACTACTCCAGTTCCCTCAGCCATCCCCCACAAGCCATGTTTTCTTCGCCCAGTAATACTCCGAGATTCCTGGTCAGGGAGCTGCTGGCCAATGTCAGCACCTTGCTGTGTTTTTGGCAGGGCTCCTGTGGGGCTATCCCCATCCAGTGCTCTGTGAAGTCTCTTTGCTACTTCACCTTGAGCTCATCCCTCCTGAGAATCAGATTCGGCGAATGGCGTTGTTAGCTGAGGACTGTAGCTAACTGTAGCTGAGGGTGCTCTGTACTTTAACTGTAGCTGAGGGTGCTCTAAATCAAACCTTTTTCAGTAAGAGAGAAAGGGGTTATTTATCATGACATTTGTCTGAGAAACATTCCACAGATTACAGTGAATGTCTGATGGTGATGACAAGGATCACAGAAAATGGTAGGAAACAGACAATTTTGGMAATTCTAGGATTTCTGCTCCTGTGCAGAGCAGAAAGGACACACCAGGGCTGGCTTGTGATGCAAATTGTGGCAGTCCTGTCCACCATGTATAACCCGGAGCTTCAATTTCTACATATAAACCCAACACTCAGAAGAAATGCTAAACTTTTTCTCCCTGCTCTGAAAAATRCAAAAATCAGAAATTGCTAAAATCAGAAGGATTCACAAAGCAAGAACTTTATTGAATTATTATTAGGAAAAGTGGTTTTGGTAAGAAAGCATAATGAATAAAAAAACATTCTGCTTAACTGAAGTGCCAGTAAATTAGRGCTACTGAAGTTTAATGAAAACTGAAGCAAAATAAATCTTAAAACAAAAAAAACAAACCCAAAGTAAAATTGTCATATTTATCCATATTGGAATAGCAGTTTATGCAAAGTTTTAAAGATCTGAGAATATATTCAGACAAAAAAAAAAAAAAAAAGCCTCAAAATCTCCAATCTTGACACAATAGAAAGTCTGTTTTCTGAACAGTCATACATGTGACACAGGAATATCACAAGGCACTTTCCATCATTTCACTCAGTTTTAAAGGATTCTTTTAACAAAGTTTTTTAAATGAAATATTGCCAGAACTAACATGAGGAAAACTAGCATCCTGTCCAGCTTCTTGGATCAACAAGAAGAAAATCATGTGGAACAGAGGGGACATTCAAATTGTATTTTGCACTTACAATAACTAGATTTCCTTACACAAAATTCTTGCAGTAGATCCAGTGTGGTGGAGATATTGACAAAACATTCCTTGGCATGTGTAGAAATCCCCTTAAAACTAAGAAGCTGGAAGCTGAGGGTAGRGAGGTTAATATTGCCCCTGATGATTTCTGAGTCTGAACCCAGCCTGATTCAAGGCCAGTTCTCYCAGGTAATATTTTGGCTGCTTCCTTGCCTCTCCTGGTGGGAAGCTTCCTTTCCTTTGATATGCTGGAGGATCTGCAAGGCCAGCTCACCACTCACAGCAGCCTGGTACATTTTTTCTCTTCAAAATGCAGTAGATGATGGAGCTAGAAGGACTGCTTGATGTCTTGCAGGATGTAACCCTTTTTCTGTTGCCCAGAACTCAGTCAAATTTTAATGTTTAAAAATATGCATTTTTCTTTCCTTATATCAAGACAGTCAAGGTTTTGCACACTTTCACAAACCACATTAAAAAAAAAAGCCCAGTCTGTGAACTTGTGTTATTTCACAGCTACACTCCAGACCTGTGTCAACAGATTCTGACAGAAATTCTGGAAAGGCATTAGTTAATTTCGATTTCTCTGCTCTCTCTTCAGTTCTGTTGTCATAATTAGTAAGTCAACATTTACCCACATCTATCATGAGACCTAGGAAAACTATTAGTTGCAAACAGCTGATTTGTTGAATTTAACTCTGTTTCCTAATTGCGGTTGATCAACGATCGCATTTTAAATTCTATTAATTTTATTCTGTGTATAAATTCTTCTGTGACTTGTTAATCTGAATATATTTCAGCCTATGTATTGCTTACAGACTGGATGGTGTATCAGAGTTTTTGTGAGTTGTAATTCACTATTCAGTTTGTRCGTGAAGGATCAGTTGAATCCCAGTCTATTGTTTCTGGTCTCTAGGTGMATAGTCTTCAAAAATATAAAGTGATTTCAAGATGACTTCTGCATACAGTTTGGAAGCTTTTTGGAAACAAAATTTACAGGAGTATTTGTTTCACAGTCTTTTTTAATATAAATTTATGTACAAACATTTTTCCTACTACGTGTATGAAAAAAAAAAAAAAAACCCTGTTGAAATCCTATAGAAAAWAAMAAAARWAWYMTSACYCAMATTTAAAAAAAATCAAAAAGTTCACTGTGGATAAAATGGGGAAATTATTGTCCAATTAAATGAGTGTGGGGTTTTGGCTCATTTTTGTCTTCTTTGGATTCCTAAAACTGATAGTCAGATTTTCCTACTTTCCTATCTTCCCCATTATTCCCCTACCTGCTGGCACCTCACTGTTCTCAGAGACACCTTGATAATTTTTTATATTCTTCCCAACTGATACCCTGGGGGAAGGCCTTTTTTAAAAAAGAAACACAACATGGCAATGAGATTTGAGAAAAGTAAAAAGAAAAATTGCCTCTTCAGCCTCGAAAAGAGATGACTGAGAAGGGAGCCACATTAATGTGAATAAGTGTCTAAAGGGTTGGTGTCGAAAGGCTGGAGGCAGTGGTGGTGCCAATCAATAGGACAAGAGGCAACCGGCAGAAACTGATGCACAGGAAGCTCTACCTGAACATAAGGAAGATATTCCTCACTGTGATGACTGTGCATTGGAACAGATTACCCAAAGAGGTTGTGGAGAACCATCTGAACACAACTTGTGCAACATGTTTAGGATGACCCTGCTTGAACAGTGGGGTTGGACCAGATGACCCACTGTGGGCTCTTCCAACCTGACCCATTCTGTGATTCTGTGAAYATGAAAATAAKCTGYATGTCTTCTCCTGAAATGTTCAAAACAGCRGAAAGTGTCACACTWAGTATTATCCACCAGACTTGAWGGTGCTTGTGTGCRTGGAGGGAACATGACTGACACCCATTAACCCAAGATGACTGCTGACTGCAGCCCACACCAAAACAGTTGTGCCAGGCTTGCCTGTACTAGCACCAGTGGCTTTTGGTAGGAAATTTTGTGCATTTCTTTYAGATGGCACAGTGGTCTGGCTGTCAGTGTTGACTGTATTCATACTCAGCTGCTTTATGGTTCTCTTGCTGATTGCCAAGGACTTTAGGGAAAGACATCCTTCCTCTCAGAGACCCAAGTGATGTCTGATCATTGCCATGCACTGGGAAGCTTGAAAAAAATGACCAGAAATGTTATTTTGGAAATGGGTTGTTTTTCTGTGTATATCACAGAATCACAGAATGGGTTAGAAAGGACCACAGTGGGTCATCTGGCCCAACCTCCCTGCTCAAGCAGGCTCATCCTAGAGCACATGGCACAGGATTGCATCCAGACAGTTCCTGAATATCTCCAGTGAGAGAGATTCCACAACCTCCCTGGGCAATCTGTTCCAGTCTGTGGTCAATTGCACAGTACAGAAGTTCTTCCTCATGCTCACATGGAACTTCCTGTGCATCAGTTTCTGTCTCTTTTCCTATTGCTTGGCATCACCAAGAAAAGCCTGGCTCCATCCTGACACCCTCCCTTTAGATATTTATACACWTTGATGAGGTCCCCTCTGACTTGTCTCTTTTTGAGGCTGAACAGGCCCAGCTGCTTCACCTTTCCTTGTAAGGGAGATGCACCAGTTCCCCCAGTCACCCTTGCTGCCCACCACTGGATCTCCATGCCTTTCTTGTACCGAGGAGCCCAGAACTGGACACAGCACTCCAGTTGTGGCTTTACCAAGGCTGAGTAGAGGGACAGGATCACCTCCTTCGACCTGCTGGCAATGCTCTTCTTAACACATCCCAGCATACTATTGGTCTTGGACAGCTTGTTCATGGACAGCTTGTTGTCCACCAGGACCTCCAGGCCCCTCTCTGCAGAGAACGTACCTACACGTGGGTACATAGACACAACCGCAGGGCCGGGCTTGAGGTCTGCAACCCGGCGGATCACTAAAAGCACGAGGCCCAGGCAACAAAAACACGCGGCGCCATTAGGAGCATTTGCACAGACGGTGCTTCCAGGCGATGGGGCCCGGGCTGTGCCGGACCTATGACGGGGCCGTGCCGGGAATGTGCCGGGGCTGTGCCGGGGTTGTGCGGGGCTTTGCCGGGAATGTGCCAGAGCTATGCCGGGGCTGTGCCGGGGTTGTGCTGCCGGGGCTGTGCCGGCGCTGTGCCAGAGCTATGCCGGGGGTGTACCGGGCCTGTGCCGGGGCTGTGCCGGAGCTGTACAGGGGCTGTGCCGGGCCATGCCAGGGCTGTGCCGGGGCTGTGCCGGAGCTGTACAGGGGCTGTGCCGGGCCATGCCAGGGCTGTGCCGGGGCTGTGCTGCCGGGGCTGGGCCGGGGCTGTGCCGGGGCCGTGCCGGGAATGTGCCGGGCCATGCCGGGGATGTGCCGGGCCATGCCGGGGCTGTGCCAGAGCTATGCCGGGGTTGTGCGGGGCTGTGCCGGGAATGTGCCGGGCCATGCCGGGGCTGTGCCGGGGCCGTGCCGGGGCTGTGCCAGAGCTATGCCGGGGCTGTGCCGGGGCCGTGCCGGAGCCGTGTCGGAGCTGTGCCGGGGCTGTGCCGGGGCTGTGCCGCCGGAGCCGAGGCTGTGCCGGGGTTGTGCTGCCGGAGCTGTGCCGGGGTTGTGCCGGGGCTGTGCCGGGGCCATGCCGGGGCTGTGCTGCCGGGCCCGGGCCGCAGCCGCGGGGCGGCCCCACACCAGGAGCCGGTGCCGTTGCCATGGCAACGCCGGCAGAGCCGAGCCGTGGTGCGGGTGCGCGGCTCTACGAGCGTTCGTATGCATTAAACTATATATATACACACACACACACACACACACACACATATATATATATATATATATATATATATGTATGGTCGCGCACGGAGAAAGCGGCACTGAGGGGATCTGGTGCGGAGGGCGGCCGTCAGACCCCTTGGCGGTCCCCGGGAGTGGCCGAGCACCAGGCGTGAGCAGTGCTCCCCAGGGCGAAGCTCCCCTCGCAGCACACACCGGGTGCCGAGCTCCCGACCCGGGCCGTATTGACGGGAGGCTGAGAGGAGCGCTCGGAGGCAAAGCCGATTTAGTTGGTTGATGTTTAGGGACAGCACACGCCAGCGGGGCAGCACTCGACCCCTGCTTGCCAGCTCTCCTAAAGTCACTGTCAGCCTGGACACCTCAGGTCGTCCCACAGGGATCCCTGGGATGGCGGGTAAGGACCTGCCTGCTGGAGGAACGTCTCCTGCAATATTCCTTATCCTCAGCCTGACCTCATGGTGAGGATGTAGTGACCCCCTTGTAATCACAGGGCTCCCCTCGCTCCCAAGCCTGATGACCTGCGCAGGTGCATGATGCTTGTGTGGCCCTCTTGCCTCCCCCATCTCGGGAAAGTGGCACAACACGGTGCGGCAGTCTGCCGGCGGATCTGCTACTAAAGGAATTCRTGCATCTTGCATCTTGAAGATGCATTATTAATGCCTGGACAAATCACATCAGGTGGAGCTCAGCAAGTCCCTGGCACTGAAAAAAGGAACAAAGGCTGGTTCTACAAGAGAGAGAAGGATGAGACAAATTATAACAGCTGGGAGTTTCTTGTCAGTAAGATGGCATAAAAACAGAAATGCTAAAATTGTTTGCACATAAGGCAAGTTTATATTTTTACTGGGAAGGAAATTGCACATTGCACTGTGAAGAAGATACTTTATTTGTATCCTAATAAAAATCACATTGTTGGGCATCTTTGAAATCCGTGGCAAACTGGCCCAACTTGCTGGCATTCAAATTAATTCCAAGCACAGTTTTATTTAGTATCTGGAAAAGACTATAAAGACTGGATTTGCAAGCAGAGGGCCCGGTTCGCTTCTTGTCTCCTTGAAGTCAATGGCAAATCTCCCATTCACTTCAGCAGTAACAGGATCAGGCCAGAATTTTTAGCAGTCTTCCAAAGGGAAGAAAGCAATGCTGCCTGGAACAGGACATGGGAAGGCATGGACCCCATCCTCCTGGGCAGAGAGCAGTAGTTCTTCATCTCTCTAACTCTTGGTAAGAAGATCTAATCTGTGCAGCACAGGCTTTGATGCCAGCTAGTAGTTTTGTTCCCATGGTGCAAGTAGCTATCCAAAATCTGGGCCTTGCTGTCGTTTTATTAGGAATGGAAAAGGATGATAGGAGCCCAGGATCTCTTTGGGAAGGGCTAGGTTTACTTCCAGAGGTTGCTATTAGAGCAAAGTGCTATTACAGAAAGGCAGGAGCAAGCAAAATAGTTTCGTGTCCRGAAGTGTAAGTCTCTTTTCAGAGAGCACTCAGCCAAGAAGAAAAGTATTTTTGTTTCACCCCTGACAGGGCATCATTCCAGTCCTGCAGGTGGCTTTCCCAATGTCTTCTCTTTCCTCATTATTTTTCACTCCCTCACACATCCACCTACAACATGCAACCCCCCCAGCTGTTTCACTCACAACTTCACCCAGGAGAACTGCTGGGCCTGCTCTCTGCTCTTGCCTTTTTTGCTSTTGCCTTGTGAAGCTGAGCCATGCTCTAGGCAGTGTCTTCTATTGTTTCTTTGCCATTAAATTAAAGGGTASTTAATTGCTGTTTCATTTAGTCTTAAAAAGCGAAACTTCTGACTTTCATCTACTCTATGTTTTGTGATTGCTGTTTCAGCACATAAGTACTTTACTTTTGACTTCAGACTTACTGATTGGAAGGTGGTATTTTCTTTCATAAGAGCCTCTAAGTAAGCCACTGGTAACTCAGGTTTAGCTGACAAAAATCCCCAAACCACTTTCATACATCTACCAACTGGCTATTTTTTTCTTTCCCCAATATATGATTCTATAGGTTTTCTAGCAAAATTAATGTATATAAATTAAAAAAAAACTTATCAGAGTGCTTAAAAAGCATCTGAAGTAATTCTTTTATCACTATAACTGTATGAAAGGTATTTCCTCTAAGTCACTGAAAACAGATCTAGTCTTTGGTGTGATGTGGAGAGACTATTTGTCAAGGACCTACGYGAGATGGTAGGAGATTATTGAGATATCTTTAGCCATCACTACAGTGATAATCACTCCCTCTGCACAAGAAATAGGACCCAGTGAGGAGAGGCAAAGAAGAGAAAGGACAAACTAGGCAGTTTTCACTGCAGCAAGAAGTCAAAAATGTGTCTCTCTAATTCTTTAATGTATTGGCAGGCTGACAGTGGTAACCTTGTTTTGCCAGAGCCAGTCAGAAGGGGAAAAATGTGACAGAGGAGTATTGGTGTGAGGATTATATATGGGCAGGCATGTACCGAGGGTACTGTGGGGTTATGGATTATCTACATCCAGCCAGGAGATGGATCTATGAATAGCGAGAGCATCTGCTCAGTCCTCACAGACAACCAGAAATGTAATGTTAGTACACAAAAGTAAAGGACTTGAGAATAATACTTCAAACATTTAAGATACTTTCATGTAAAGTATCTTTACCATCATGGCACACAGTGTTCAGGATTAATCAAACTCTGTAGAGGAAAGTTAGGGTTTGGAAAACAGATGATCAACATGTCTGAAAGAACTGAAAGCATAGGGAACCTCCAAGTAATGAGAATGTGAGAAGAGAACCAATAAAGATGAGGTTGTTTATATGTGGCAGCTCTTAAAAAAGGAGTCTTTAGTCAGCAGTCCTTGGAATTCAGGAATGGCAGGCATTTATGGTGGTTAAGGAGAGAAGTCTTCATCTGAATATCCTGCAAACAGATGTGGCATTTGCTCTGGTACTACAGGCCCAGATATAGTTAAAGCACTCTCTTGTTTCCTTCTGTAAAACTCTAGTTTGATTAGACCCAAAGTGCATCTTCTGCTCATTGACTGAATTCTGAAAAGAGGATTTTATTTTATTAAATTGCAGACTAATGATTTCAGGCACATTAAAAAGGGGCATTTTTCCAAAGCTCCTTCTGTGTAATCTGTCTGTTAAATAAGAATCTTCCTGACATCCTAAAGGAAATGACATCCTATTTAAACATGTTACCTGCTGATCTACTAGAGAAGCAGGCCAGAAGTTTTTTTCTGTTTGGTTTGTGTATGAATGTATGTGTGGTTGTTTCTTGGCTCCTGGGTAATGTTATCCATATTTTTCTGTTTGGAGAATCACTTTTCCCTACGCACTCACCAACCAACATGAAACCACCTAATTATATTTTCATAATCCTGATTAAAAACCATCTAAATTATCCTGCTTGATGTACTCAAAGAGTTTGTTGATTGCTTTTTGATGTGTATTAGAGCTTTTTGCAGAGCCACATCAAATGGTTTGCTCCACAATGAAATAAAAAAATCTTGTAATATACATATGCACATCTTTAAAAAAAACATATATAATTTATATTCTGCTAATTAAGCTACATCAAAACCAAGTCTATCACCATGAAATAATTGTGTAAAAGCTACTCACCTATTACAAGAACATTAATTTCCACTTTGCTATTTTTTTTCCAAATATCGATTTTATCTTATACAAGGCAATTCAGCATTTCAAAGCCTCAGAGTCTCAAAGTGTTTTTCCACCTCCATGGAGACCTTAAATCTTGAATACAAAATCAAGTTTTAGAATAGAAAACTCAAGTAAATAATATTTTCATGCAGAATATGTGCCTTCTGCATAATGGATSACAAACATTCTAATTTTTTCCTCTGTTGTTTTCACATCTTAAATACACCACGTCAATTCTTGAGAAAAGTTCTGTCCGCTGCAGCAAAGGGATTGATAAGAGGAGGGAAGAAGAGAGTTTGCAGAAACCCTGACCCTGGGTTTGAGACTGATCCATGGTCTGTTTTATCAGGAGATCATCTCCGTGTTCAGCTGTAGGTTTGGTGCCGGTCTGGTTAATCTGTGTTGAGATGACGTCATGTATCAGAATTTAATGGAGTCTGGGGTTCCTCAAAACCATGAACATCAACGAAGGCCAGGTTGAATGGAAATTTGAGCAACCTGTTCAGGTTGTTTAAGGTGCCTGTGCTCAGGACAGGGGAGTTGGAACTAAATGGTCTTCAGRGTCCCTTTCAACCCAAACCATTCTAGGATTCTATGACTTCATTAGATCAGCTCATGCGCATATTGGAGTTAAGGCTTCAACATTGTGGCTGTCCAGCTCCAATCACAATGTCAGCATTCATTAAATAATAAAAATAAAATACTCTAGGAAAACAATTAAATAATTCAAACTCTGCCTACTTGATATCAAATCTGTTGTCATATCAAATATTCATGTGAAATAAATCTATAGGTGTGTCTGTATGAATGGAGTGCAAGTGCAAACATCTTGCTTGTTTTGCTACAACTTCACATCCAGAACTCTAAGGTGAGCAAAGGGTGATCACACATGAAAAGTGTCCCACTTCAATGTCACCTTCCTTAGCTGAGTGTATGTGTGTGTGTGTGTGTGTGTGTGTGTGTGTGTGAAGACTGTCTCTCCTCTCCTGGAAACCTGTAACATGCTGCCACTTAATCTGTGGTATCGGTGACAGCTGTGGGGTATTCAAGTACAGCTCCATTCATCCATGTGTTTCCAGTTTGACTTTCAGTAAATGTTTAATGATCCTTTTCAATTACTGGACCAAACAGTATTTGACAAGAATGCACCTTGTCTAATACTAGCACTTAGACAGCAGTGCATTTTTTAGATAGCACTTAGCATCCACAATGTTGTCATGATATTTGTGAATGTACTCTCAGGTTGATCTTAATGACCCCATTACAAAGGTCTTCTCATGCCTTGCTGYGTTATCATCTCTCTTTCCTTGATTTTACTGATAAAGAGCTGCCAGAGTTCACCTGAGAACACTCCTGCACTCAGTGTCCTGGGTTCAAGCCCTAAAGGACATTGGCTTTGCTGTCAAGGCTGTTAGTACCATTGGAGAAGAAGTTCCATATGAAACCATTTGACTGATCTTAGATTCTCTGGCTGCATCTGATCTCACCCATGGCCCATCTGTAGAGCGCATCTGTATCCAGGGTGTTGTCTGCATCCTCGGCTTCCATAGAGTGGAATGATTTCAAGTACACTGGGGTCTCACTGTGGCTGCTGCTTGTGGGCGTGATGTCCATGGGAACCAGAGCATGCTGCAGGAGAGGCTGTCCCCTACAGGGACTGAATGGGCCCAGATGTCAGGACACAGCCCATACAGATGACACACTGGTATATAAAATAAGACAGGTGAAGGAATGTTGCTATAAAAATTRTATGGCCAAATACTTGACAAGTAGGCAATTAAATAAGACACTGTGGGATATGGCTATAGAGCTGTGACTACCCCTTTATTCGGCATCCAATAGATCTGAAAATAATTAATTCAACCTTTACTCTTATGCTCATATTCTCACCCTCGTAACTACCATCCTTTCAGCCCATCAAGGTAGGAAAATGAATTGTCTACCTGACCCCTTCCTTCACAGTAATGATCAAACAAGAGAACATGGCAGTCCCTTGGTRGGCATTGGAGATGCTCTCAGAGCATGCCTGGCGTAGCCTGGCCAGACAAAGTTCCTTGTAAACTCTCTGAAGGCTTCACTGTCGTTTAAAAAACTTGTGGAAAAGCAACCATCACCATTTTTATCTTTCGTCAGCCTAGGGGTTAGAAAGTAGGAAATCCACACTCTGTTTCTATCCTCTTTGGAAAGAATTCAAACACACTTCTAGTCATTAGACTATAGGTTTTTCTGGGAATGCTTTACCACTCCTCATGAAGCTGCACCACTGTGCAGAAAAATGGTTTGAATTCACTGAGAAAAGGAGAAAAGGCGAGTGAAAGCATGACTCCCCAGGCTAATGATTAGGCAGCTTTTTYGGAAGTAGGAGGAGGTAGGCTCCAGTCATCCCTCCTGTTTTGTACTTTAGCTCATGCCTGTTTCATATCATGTCCTCATTCTTTCAGTTAAACTGGTGCATTTTGGTATTTTGAACAAGAAATTAGTCTGGTACCTACCTACTGGGCATGCTCATGGTGTTYTGCCTATGAAGTGATTTTATTCTGCATATGTCAATAAAGGAAGCTGAGGTTTCTCATCTATTTCCATTTATATGRGATGGGATCCAGGCACAGTGAAAACTTCTTTTTGTCAAGTTTCCCGCCTGCTGCGCTTTCCCCCCTGCCTTTTTCACTGTGTCATCTTTTATTAAGATCACATCAGTGCTTCTGGAACAGCCATATTTTATCAGGATCTCTCAAAAGAGGATGAGTCAGACCATCTGATTTTATTTTGTTAAGTTCATTTGTTATTTGCTGAGTTTAGTTCAGATATGAACACATCTTGTCCAATTTATCTTTAATATAATACAGATGCTGGCACAGGCGCTGATCTTGGTTACACTAGTGTAAATTTGGGGACTTGCCAATGGAGTGCTGCCAAGGCCATATTAAAATTTCACTTTCAGCTTGACTAGAACTGCTAGCTTCTCAGGAAGCAGGCTGCTGTGGTGGGACAAGCCAATGTGCCATTTCTCAATAGATCTGCAATTCTCTCTTGGCTGGAGAATATCCCAGGTAAGACAATACAACCAAAGTCAGACAGGGCCAAAAGGCTGCTTTACATAGCCTGAGGCTGACTGGATCACTACTTCACATAAGCCTTGACTGAYGGGGATAAGCTAGAGGGATTTAATCAGTAAAGAGGGAAAAATGAAGTAAACTTTGTATGGATGGTGAGAACCATGGCTAGTCAATGTATTTATCACCTGGCTATTTCCCAGAGTCATATCGTAAAACAAAGAAATGAACAGTATCAAACCTGTCCAAACCATATTTGCTYGGAATTAGTACACACTGCAAAACCTGTACCGGGAAAAAGCAACTGGATGCTGTTACAGCTTTTCCCAGAAAACAGGAGTTCTGTGCATTTCCCYCCAGTTTCTTTTTATTGTGTGTGCTCCAACATTCTACAGTAAATGTTAAAAATGTAAATGACTGATTGATTTAACCAGCCACCTAAGTACTTTTGGTACTTATATAATATTGGTATTCTGATGAATTTTCAGGTTTTGGCCCATGCAACATWACTTTACAGAAAACCCAGCTGATAGTAGCTCAGCTTCCTTGAGACTCAGAATGGATAATTTGCACTCTATAGCCAGTGAAAACCTCTGTATTTTTTTTGTACTTAGTAGATCTCAAGGCTGCTTGGCATCWCTCACTGAAGTGAAGCCAGAGCCCATGGTAAAAAAATCCTTTTAMTATGTACTTCATGCTAAATCAGTGATAAATATGGGACAAAAATTGACCCTGTTTCTGTGGCATGAATCATGACAAACAGGACTGGCAGAAATGGCAGCCTGCTGTGAACATCGATACCTCTSTAATTAATGTTTTCTGGAACTCTGCTGTCTTTGACCAGTTGTCTTTCTACTCTTTGCATGTTTATTTGGTTGTTTGTTATTGCCTCTGCTCTAACTTGTGAGCTCTGTAGATTAACAATTCACTTTGTGTAATTTTGTAATGGCACTTAGGAGTCCTTGGAAACCTCTGCAAAGAAAACCAGTAAGGTGTGGATTTGGAATCTTTTTGGAGCTAAAATGCCTTTTGACATCCAAGCATTGAATACATGCAGTGCTTTTGCCATCTTATCTTGATTACTTGAATCAAGGTTTGATTTGTTAAATATTTTACAAATGTTTAATCCTTTCAACAAATAAAACCCACCTTTTAAATACACAGCATGCTTTACTGCCAAGAGTAGTAGTCTGGGATGAAGCCAACACTATGGATGAATGGGTTCTGCCAGGCCTCCAGGCTTTATGTGGATCTTCTGGGACTGCCTTCCTGAAGGTCCCAGGTGTAGCTTCTTGCAAGGCAAGCTCCACAGCTTTGAAGCATGATGATTGAACCTCTGGCTTCTCTCTCTTCCCTAATGGAAAACCCAAATTCAGGTCTATGCTTCACACCTGCCATAGTAAAAGTTGTAAGACAAAGCTTTTTAAAAGACTATAAGGCAGYTTGAAAGCCCCTGGATGTAAGCAGAAATCTGCCTGAAGTTTTCAGGGGACTTTGAAAGGCAGGTGAACACTGATGTGTTGTGGAGAGAGGTCATGCTTTATTTTTCACGGTAGAGACCACGATGGATACAGAAAGACCCTGGATTATGATACTTCAGGAAAGTTTGTCAGCAGAAGGCTCTCTTACACCCAGCCAGGTGCAGCACAGCCTCTATGACRAAGGCATTTCCTAGGCAGGTAGTCAAGAAGATCTTTAAAGTTAGCTAAATGCTCTGAAATAGAAGCAAGATAATATTTCCTTTCTCATCCTCTGTGGTCTGTGGGGAGGGAATAGAGACAGCCACCACTCATTTAGCAAGAGCAATTCAATTTTTAAGAAATGGGAAGAGACAGTAAAAAGTACTCTATGACTTAGGGTCATTTAAGCAGATAGCACTGAAGCAAAACCTATGATTAAGAGCAGCAATTATTTTTAGATACATTATTACATATTATTCAAATTCATTGCAACTGAAAAATAATGCATCTATCACATTCATTTTCTATTAATTTTATTTTAAATAAGCCCTACAAATGATAGAAAGAGTTTGAAACATAATTGCTAGCATGACTACCCTATCTGCAGCCAAATAGTTTTTTTTTTTTTATTAGACTTCATTTTATAAATGGAATGTGTCTTGAAAGTTTGAATTCAATCCTTCTCTGCTTAGCACTAAGCCATATATTGGAGAGGTACAGCATTTAAATCTTGCCAACATACCTTTGCAACCAGAAGGCCAAGRGAAAGTTCAGTTCTGTAAAGGGAAGGCTTAGATTCTGGAAAGCAGAGCCAAATCTGTGCAGAAAATCCTAAGACTGCAAATACTGTGGATTTAGATTGATCCTAATAATGCATTTTATTATTTAGATGTAATAAAAATTCAAATGATGTGAAAAATAGTAAAACCTCCAGTTTTAGAGGTCAGTGAGTGAGTTAGTGAGAGAGACWGAAGTATTTTTAGGCTATGCTATATGAATGCCAATATAGCTGATAGAGTTTTGATAGCTATTCATATAACATTTGCAGAAAGACATTAACAATATATCACCTCTCACTGCCAGCTGCAAACACATAATACCAGTCACAAATTATGTATTTAGATTTTGGGAACATGAGATGTTTTGTGTAATGCTAATACCGAGACTGTGTGTCCAGAAATATCGAACAGAGAGTCTCTGGCCCAACCCTGATCTCTTTGATATTTCTATTGACATCAAAAGTGAGGGCCATATGCAAAGGGTTTAACACTGCCATCTGCAGATTGCTATCAGATTTTGTGGGTTTTCCCACTGATGCAGGACTGCCTTTTCACTTAATAAATCACAACAGTGAATTTGCTGCCCTTTCCTTTCACTGCTGGTTACCCAAAAGCCTGCTGGATAYTCTCTGATAGAGTTTTCCTGGGAATGCTACACTAGGTCAGTTTTGTCAAAATATCCTTCTTTSCCCCTCATGCCTCATTATTGACCTTTTCACCCACAAGGGGACTCTGAGCAACCAATGTGAGTCAAATACGCATGAGGCTATTGAAGATGATGTGCACATCCTGTGTTCTAGGATGACTTAGAGGCAGTGAAACTCAGAGCTGTTATCTTCCTCTCACTTAATAAAATTGCCAGAAGGGAAATACCTTCACTGTCAGAATGACTATGTGAACAGATGAATTAGGATTAATAGATGTTTTAAATGAGCTTTCTAAATTGGTTRTAATAGAAAAGGCATTATGACATGCTTGTGTCCTTAAAATGCCAGCATGGAAAAAAAATGAAAAAGAGCCAAGATTGGACACAAATGACTTTACGTAAATATGTAGTTTGAACAAGAGAGAGAACAAACTAGGAGAATCTGAAAATCACTGCATGGAAGAGCTAATCCCAAAAGTGGCATCAATGGGATGCCTTAATAAGGATCAGTTTTGTCTGCACCAAAACCCAGAACCTGCTGCAGGAATTTGTGAACTATCAAAAACCCCAAAAAGCAAGTCCATGTGGCATGGCACCATGTAAAGTTGTGGTGGATTACTATTTTGGGCTTCACTCTGGGACATCAGGGGCAGGATATTTGGGCTTCAGTCAGGGCACTGATAGTGCCCTGAACCTGAGGTGTATAAAGATCTGCCTTGTACACAGTCAGCTTTGGAGTCTGATCACGTCACTCCACCRTACTTCTACTGCTATTGTGGGCAATGTCTGCGGGAGAGATACAGACCCAGGCAATTTCAATTCTATTGCAAGCTCTGGTGACTGTCTACAGTGTGACATTTAACACAAATTGTTTCAGTTCTTTGTTTTCRTATCTAAAATTAGGATAAAGGAGTAATCATATCCCTTTGTAAAATGTATCTGATACTGTAAAAAAAAACCCCTCATATTTGAATCACTCTGTTTACCAATTTATTCTTGATAAAGATTCTGAGTAAGAATTTTAATTAATAGAGAGAATAAGTAAATAGTGAGGGTTGAAATAAATCTRTTCTGTCAAGTTTCATAGTCTGTCCATTCTGGTAGTAAACTGTGTTCTTGCCTAGTTCAAAGAGAGTGATGTAACTTTACAGGAGAATTTATTTTTGAGAGGGAAGAGCAGACCCCACAAATGAKATATTAATATTTTCTTCATTACAGCAAGGTCACATACAGCTGCATTTTCARAACCCAGGTGTTCTGCACTTTAGGCAGTAGGTGCTCAAATAGATCTCTGCATGCTGCTCTGGCCAGGAGTTTTCAACAGTTATCTTTAATGCTGATCTCTTCTAAAAATATGACCATATAATTACATGCTCAGATACTAAGGATTGTGACGATGGTGACTGGAGGCATGTGTACTGGTTCCCTGCTGGACACTTGGAAATTAGCAGTCCTTGCCTTTACTTCTCAACGGGATTGCTGCAAACATTGGCCTGTCGTTACAGATGGCTTCCCTATTCTCTGCCTAGCAGCAACAGAAAAATGATGCACCCAATTACTGGTGCCACTTATAAAAAAAGTGCACAGTTCATTAGTTTGAATGGGCGTGCAGTTCTGACCCAGTGTGTCATTTACATATTATAATCAKCCATTAGCATATGCTAATCACAACCCCGAGTCTTGCCCTGGCACTTCTAAAAGATGCTGGATGACACTCTGTAGATGCTGGCTATCGTTGGCTGTGCTCTGAAGGCAGGYTCCTGCTTCAAGCAGTAGCCTGGGCTGGCTGGCTCCGAGCTTGGTACCAGGAGAAGTCTGCTTGTCTCTCTGCAGGAAGGACTGCTAAATCAGGTTCAMTTGCAAGTGGAGGCTTTTTGAAGGAAAGCGTGTTGCATGAAGGCAAAGCAGATTTCTGAGGACGAGGCATAACTGGCAACCCTCTGTGATTTGCAAGAGAAACCAGTCAAAAATGGATGAAGGCCCACAGACCTTTCCTACACATGACAGCGGTGTCTAGTCCATTCAGCAAGTAGATACTATCAGAAAAAAAGGCAGAGTGCCAAACCCTTGGAGTGGTAGTTGAAATTCTGTATTGCAGACCTTGAAAGCACCCTGAGTAAGATCAAAACGTGTTGAAGTTTTCAYTGAAGAATTTCTCCCATGCCCCACACTTCTAAAAATGTTTTGACCTGGGCTCACTTTCCTTGGGGTCTGGTCTCCAAAGTTTCRTCTACATTTGCTGCAGAAGGGACACAGCTCCTCCCTGGCTACCTTCTGCCTGTCACCAGAGAGCAGAGAGCAGGGAACACTGTCTGCCCTCACATGCTGAGGGGAAAGGATTTGTTTGACTCCAGGTGAGCCCACTGGAGTGCTTTGGCTGCCTTCCAGAAAGCCCCTTGATTTTCTTGTTTTCCCTTGGGATTTCAGACTGTCTCAGCTGGTTCTAGTTAGTGGAGTTTCTTAGAGAATTTACCTATTTGGTTTGGCCAGASCCTCTCACCTTTCCTCCCTGAGGTACGTTCACCATACCAGGTAGTGTCTTTCCTATTAAGAAATACGTTTAACAAGCATGAGAGCTAAGCATGGGAACTGGAGTTCAGGGGAGATGACTACCTCAGGAGAAACAGTGCTGATATTTCTTTTTCCTTGCACTGACCAGGGAGTTAGAGCAAGGCAGGATCATCTGCTGTTTTCTTGCCTTTTGGGAAACTGTTCCTTTCTTCTGTAGGCTGAAAGCTTTAGGTGCAAGAGTACATTTCTTCAGCTTCTTGCTTACACTTGTCTGCCACTGGATGGTGTCTCCTATCACTATGGCTGTCTGGGTAAATGTGGAAGTTGAAGTGTAGTAGATACCTGGTTGCATAAACAAATACAGAGCAACCAATCGTTCCAGCCACACTTGCCTCTCCCGTGTAATGGGTGGGGAGGTACCTTGGAAGTGGTACTTCACCATGTGCCCAGGGCTGCAGCTGCTGGGTATCACCTTCCTGGCTCCTGGTGCCCCTGCCCACCACCCCTTTTGCCAGAAGGGAGTCACACTCAATACTCAGAAATTATGCATTATACATTTGTTAATCATGGGATTAGCATTAAAAATCATAGGATATTAAAACTAGCATATTCTTTGTGCCTTATGGTTCTGGAACTACCAGAGGCCAGGGTATCCAGGGCTTTTTCCAACAGCATTACAGATTTTTGGGCAGGAGGAAGGAAGAAAGGAAGGGAGAGCTCTCACACAAATCTATTGACTTCAGGGACTGGGGTGCAAGAAAGCAGACAACAACTGCTGTGGAATTGATTATAAAATTTGGCAATGCTGCACATGTTTTTGTCTGTGGGCAGAATAAAACATGATAACAAGGGCTGAGCCTAGCTGAAGTTTTAATTCCTTTCTGTTGGATAATTTTTTTTCTAATTCCTTGTGATCTGGATCTCCATTTGGTTACACAGAACTGCCCACAATAACACACTTTCTGTGCACTTCCATCTTTGACTCTGGATTTGCTCATCCTGAGATTTCACTGCCTGYTACCAGAGAGGATGGCTGTTAGTACATGACTCTTCATGCAGGTTTCACTGCAGCTGAAGTATCCTGTTTTTCAAACAAACTTCTATCAAGTAGAAGTGATTAGCCAAATTAATGTGAAGTTAATGTCCCAAAGCAGCACAATTTGTTCTCAGAACTTCACGCGACATTTAGCTAACAGCTCAAAGAAAGGGTTCCATTTGATAAAGCGATCAGAAAGAGTCACAGCAATGAGCTCAGATATGCRGGGCTTGGTATAGCTTTTTCGCTACCATAAATTAAAGAATAAGTATCAAATAATGTATTTAGCCAGGCAAGCATATGTTGGGGAAAAAAAGGTAACTTGGAAAGTTTTTTTGCTTTTTCCATGGTGCATCTTGCAAACGGTAGCTCTGAAGGCCACCAGCAGAGAATCGTGCTAGGAAAGGAGGGGCTGGTGAGGCTTAGGAAGGCCAAAATGCCAAATTCAAGGTGAGAGTCTAGGTCCACMTTGAAGTGTTAACCCCAAGAGGCCTTTAGAGCTCACTGCTCATCCTTATGCAATAGCCTTTCACTTATGCAAACCTATGTCCAAATCATATTTGGAGCAATAGAAGTCTGTTGTAGGACAATGGATGTTTCTGAAAAGGCTCTCAGAAGAGCCTACCCTAAAGGATGCYGAACAGTCGACAGTGATCTTTCTCACAGAATAAATCCAGGGAGAACAAGACCAGCATGGCAGTTTTTGTGCAGGTGCATTGCCTGAGCTGCCTGGGGAAGCACACACAACACCTGCTCAGGCACTACCTGACTGGAGTTGAACCAGTGCAATTAGTCCCTCATTTTAATGAGCACCAGACTCAGTCACATCTTTTTAAAATTACCCCCTGGWGATTTGATCCTTTGAAGTGCTGTTAATCCTCCACTACCAGGAAGATTGTGAGAAAAAGGCTCAGAGCAGTAACACTCAGGTGTGCTGGGTACCTTGCAAGACCAAGACAGGTCTGTGTGGCTTCTTGTTTATGGTTTTCAGGGTCAGCTTTGACTGCAAACAGGACTTTCTCAGAGGGAACAACACTGGTTGATAGATGACTGAAYTAGGATGGCCCAAAATGGCAGCATGTCCATTCCAGATGGAGGGGTTTAGATTAACTCATAGCAATCTCCTCTCAATTTAAGCACATGTCTTCTTTGCAAGGACAGCTGCATGTTCTTTAAATCCAGGCTTCACATTTGTCCTGCGTTCCTAGGACTCATCACATCATTTTGAACGGCGTGGCCCATTCACCTCAGCTAATGCAAATAAAGTATAAAAAGGCTTTCAGACTAGTAAGTGTTTGGAGGATGACTGTCTGTCTGACAAGCAGAACTACTCTAGCACTTCAGTATTAAAGAAATCCTGCAAATTAGTATTCCATCAGCTACAAATCCAGCAACTTTGTGCGGAGCTTTTAGGAACRTATTCCGTGGTCAGTTGATGCATATTGGGCTAGAACCAAAAAGTGATTAAGCACTGAAATTAGAAGCCTATGAAATAAGCTGGGATCCCTAGAAAATCAGTGCACAGCTTATTGTAAATTTGATTATGAATTTTTTAGCACTAAGTAGACAAAATTACCGTTAATCACATGTAAATTGAGATACTGGAACTAATCCACTGAAATTAGTGGGATTTTTGCCATTGATTTCCAAAATAGCAGGACTGGGCCTACTCTGAGCAAAGAGGGGGAGGTAGAAAATTAATGTCTTGAAGAAGGAAGACTTAGGCCAGGTCTCACTATCAAAATGATGGATGACTCAGTAAGTAACCAAACCTCTACTCTGTTTCTCTCCCTCAAGAAAGCATCATTAGCTGAAATTCCATGCCAAGCTCAAGAGCCACTTCTGTTTAAAAAAAGAAAACAAGAAATAGAAAAAGGGGGAAAAATAAAAAAAAAGGTTAAATTTTGACAGCATAATGTATTAATATCAAAAGTCAAAACTGGAATCTTAGTTACTGAACACGTGCAGATGAAATGTTTGGTAAATGGCTCAAGGAGTAGAAATCCAACCTGTAAAGGGGTGTCAGTAGAAGGGTTGTGTTTTCTGGAAGTGCTGATGTGGGATGCTCTGGTCTTTTCTGCCTGCCATGGTCAGATGGCATGTGTAATCTGCAGAGACAGTGCAGCCTAAGTCAGGTAAACATCCTTACCAGCGGCATGGGTTTCTCAAGAACAGCTAACATGTCCAGTTTATGCAGGCACAGAGCCTCAGAATTAAAAGTAAAAATCAGCTGCATTTTAGAGAGAACAACTGCAAGTTAAAGAAAGATTTTTTTTTTTTTTTTACTATCTAGAATTTAGCTTTAGTTTGTATTTACTTACTGCAGCATTTGGGAATAAGTAGGCATAGTTTCTGAATCAATTATTGATGGTGCTGTAGTCCCCTCCATGGCGGGCCAGAATGCACAAATGGCCTTTGCACTTTTAAGGTACAACCATCCAATATTGATCACCACTTCCTGTGCTGATTAACCTCGTGGTTCAAATCATTATCARCTCACATGCATGGAAGCAGAGATTCCCTAATTCTCCTTTCCCCTTCTCCTGGACTCAGCACAACAACCAGGGGCAGAATGAGGAGAGAAGTTAATAATCACTCTAAGCTGCCTCTGCACCATATTCTTAGGCTACTGGAGATCCTTGGCAAGAATTCATCCTGAGACTGGCTCAGCACTGCTGTAACTGAGCCCTCATTCCTGAGGACTCATTTGAGCAACAACAGCCATCGGCCAAGGCTTACCAGTCACGCTGTTCCGTCTGTTTTCTCCTGTTGCGCATGCCAAAGCCTGATGGAAGTGTCTTTACCCAGCCTGAGAAATCCCCTACATAAGGTAAATTCTCCGGAGGACCTTTATGCATGATTTACAGCATCATTATGCTATCATGCAGCCATAAAACCCATAAAGTCCCAAGCACTGAAACCAAGGCTCACACAGATGCGTGCTTTCCTCTTAACTGCTGCTGTTCCTCTAGAAAACATGTAGCAGGAACTGCCTCTCCCTGCCTTTCCTTGTCCCCACAACCCAGCACCACACCCTGGCAGGTCACAGGGGGTTGCCAACCAGCTGCACATTGCATGGGATACCCCTGAGGGAGAAGAGGGCTGAAGAGTTCCTGGCAGATGTGGGTGTACCTGCGACRTGGCAAGGTGACAGAGGTTGCATCCAAGCGCCACATCTCGTCCTTCATAATCTGATGCTAGAAAGTTTTCTCCTGTCAGTAGATAAACCATTGCACAGTCTCAGCTGTCAAAAAGGGAAGCAGCCTGAAAGTCTTGGCAAATGTGAATTAAACATGACTGCTCGGGTACTGTGTTATGACAAGCATATTTCCATCCATTATTTTCAGCTACCCAACAAGAAATCATTTTGGTATCACTGGCTAGCTCTATATACTCACTCATTTGAATATAATGACTTTGGTTTCATCTGCAGACTTAAAAGTCCTCTGGGCAAATTGGATTTTTTTTTTTAAATCTTTGTGAATTGAAAAATTTAGTAGCCATGGTTGATTTCCCATTTTGATGGGTACATTGCTTTCTTAGCTATCTCTCAGGCAGAGTATATCACCTGAAGTGTGAAGTTCTATAAGCACAAATTATTCCTGATACTGAGATGCCTTCTTTTTTTTCTCCAAATTAGTAAAGTTAATTTGATTTAAATGGCAGTTCTGCTGAGGTACTGGTCTTTAATCCGCTTTCAATACATGAACATTCTGAAAATGTTTTCAAATTATTAAATGAAGCTATAAGTTTCCCACGGTCAAGCAAAAAATAAACCCCCACAAATTATCACTTGAGCATGTTATACCCAAACATTTTTGAGAGGGGTTGCTTGGCTTKCTTTACATGCTTTCATTTTTTAGGACTAGTGACTTCTCTCACGTAGCAGAAAATTTCAACTCTCAGCTACTAAGACCCAAGAAAAACATAAGCCTCTTTATGAGAAACATGTTATCCTAAGACAATCTTTTTCAGTCTGGTGTGCTTGCAGATTCCTGTGGGTCCCAGCACTCTTACTACAGGGACTGGAAGGGCAAGCAAAACCAGCATCCCCACTGCCAATAGGTTTTCATTTGCTGCGCAGAGATCCACATCTCCAGCGATAAATCCTTAAGGGTCCACAAATTGAAAAATGTTGAAAATCACCGCCCTAGGAATTGTGCTCATACCTTGGAGCTATCTTTGCTAATTGGGCAGAGCTGACAAGCAGGTCCAATATGGTGAAGAGAGATCCCCAGATTATTAACAACATGATGGCATCTGGAAGTTTTGTAGAGCAATAGAGGCATAGCTCTAATCAAGCACTTTTTCAGCCTCTTGTATAGCCCATCTGTTACAGATTTAGCATATCATATATAATGCCCTCAGCAACTGACTTTGATGTATGTTCAACTGTGAAACTTCTTTTGTAACTAACATAAAGAAATTATTGTTTATTATCTGCTAGGTCCTTAGAATGTTAGAAGGTGCAACAGTCACCAAAATAAATGATCTATGTTTTCAATAGCTATGAAATATTGGTACCAAATGGAATTACTTTGTTATCCAAAGATCACTAAGTAATGGAGATTTTTTCTGGATTTCACTTGAATTCTAATCTTGGCCAAACTCTGCATAAGACAAAGGAGATGCGTTAAACTTAGGGTGCTGAGATTTTAGATGAAAAATAGGAAGCAATGTGGTGCAAACATAACTATGTTTTTATTGATACAAAATGATTTATTGTAAGTATTAGAACACATTTTATTGCAAAGTATTGAAGCAGCCTGGTCATTTTTATTCCCCTTTGCTTGGTGTAGCACAAAAAAAAAAAGAATAAGGAGGTGTCCTGGATAAATTCCAATTTGGGAAGTTGCAGTTTRCTTGACCCTAAATTCACCTGGCAGCTCCAAAATAGAAGGAAAAAAAGCCTTTAGTCCTAAATCATTCTCTTTTGCTATAATTCTTAATCAATAGATACATATAATGCTTAATCCGTAGATACATATAATGCATATAATTTTGGGAAAAACAGATCTTTCTTTACAGGACTCTTTATTAAGTTATAATACTTTCATTCTGTAGAATGCAAAACATTCCATAAAAACAAAATAACTGCTTTGAGAAGCCTTTGTTTCTAAGCTAGCCGACACCTTCAGTACCTGATATTGGTGTAATATAATCTCCTTCTGTTCAAATTTGTTTTCAATGTTTGTGAGAGTTCCTTCCCTTGTTCTTYCTCAACCAGAATTTTCATTTAATTCACAGAGGACTTGTCTGGATTAGGTGTGTGGCCCATTGGACAGGATTTCAGCATTTGGTCCTCAGGACTGCCATGGTTCCTCAAAGCCAGTTGCCAAGGCAGCTGCCAGGATGCCACCAAGCAAAGGTCAGGAGATTATCCCCAGGTTCCTGACAGTGGCCTGCAGAACCTGGTAGAGCATTTTGCCAGTCCGGGGGCTGTACAAGCTCGGGAAGTGCTGAGCTCCATGGACTGAAAATGCCTTTTTATGGTGAGGCTTCAGCAAGTGGATTTCTTCCTGTAGCTGTGTCAGGAAAATTTTCCCTTAAGCTTTTAACAGGAAGGCTGAACTGCTGTGATCTCTCTTGTTCCCCACAATATCTATTTGTGCTCCTGTCACAACGCTTGGAGAAGGTGATGAAGGACTGTGAGGACTATGTGGCACATGGTATCAAGGGCCCATCCAGACCACCAGACCATGCACATGTGCAGATGTGGATGTGCCAGAGAGGAGCACGCAGCCCCAACACTGTACTGGGCACATGTCAGGGTGTTCTCATTCATTCTGTCTTCTTAATGGCAATGGTCATCAGATGGAAATGAAAATAAACTGTTGTTCATATTCCTACAGAATGAGTGAGGACTAGCAAGTCTTAGGACTAGAGTGCCCTTTCAAGATTACTTTGAAYCAGCTTTAGTTTCTCTGAAATTAAGTCACATTAACATACCTCCCTATTTCTTCTTTAGTTATGCAATCCAACAACTTTATTGAGGCTTAAAAAATACAAATAAATTATGCATTTGCTGCTTAGTTTTTGTGTGTGTGGTTTTGTTTACAGTTAGAGCAGGGCAGCTTTGCACTGGAAGAAGCCACCAAGTCACTCACTATTCTGAGTACTTATTTTCATTTGGAGATAATAGACTTTGAAATTGCCCAGTTTTGATTTACAGACATAAATTAGTAATAAAAATCTCTAATGACTTTAAATATTCTGCGTTGATAATTAAATTGTTAAGGAGTCTATAAACGGATGGGAAGAAGAGAATATGTTCCCGTCAGTGTTTATGCATTTTTCTGGCATCAGTTATCTCCCTGTTATTTTTTTGAGTACAGTACAGGACCTGAGAATGTTCTTGTCTTTCATAAAGAAACTCTGTGCACGTCCCATTTAAACAACAACAACATTTAAAGCATCCAAAAATACATATTCAGTTTCCTCCTCATCATACTTCTTTGGTTTTTGAAGAGAGAACAGAGAGCTTTTTTGAAGAGCTTTTGCTAAATAGGAAAAAACCCTCAAACCCAGGTTGATTTTAAAATGTCCCAGACTGGGTAAAAATGTGAAATTCTTTACAAGCTGAAAAATATGTCAGTTATTAATTAATGCATTTATAAGAAAAGAACAATATAAAAATGCTTATGTAGTCTAGTYTGGCATTTCCTTATATTGAAAGTTCATAAATTAATATTAACCCCAAAGTTCAAGAAAACTGCGATAGAGATGTATTCAGGCTGCTGACAGTTTCTGAGAGAAACTTGCAAAGATCAGTATCATAGATTTTGATGTGGGGAAGGGTTTTGCAAAGAGATAGTATTGACTTTTAAACATCCTCTCCGTGGGCAGTGGCAAAACAAGAACAGAAATTGCTTATGACATGCCTTAAAGCTTAGCAAGTTTTTGAAGGGATCTGTTCATCTGAAACAAAGCAAAAAAAATCACTGAGTAATTGATTTTTAYTCCAGCATAAAAATGTTTCACATTTTCTGGGTTTTTAGCACTGGGTGTTATTCAGTGGTTGTGTACTAAGAAAACAAAGACAAATTAAGTCATTCACTTACAGAAACTGCAAAAGTGAAGTGGTRCAGTGTTGGTGATAACCAGCTAGCCTTACACAAAATAGTATTGCTTGCTTTCCTAGCAAGATCAAAAAAAACCCCAATTTTATTCAGTTCACTAATTAAATTAACAAGTTGAGTGAGTATACATTAATAATACATAAATGAGATGCTTTTCACCTCCATCATGAACAAATTTTATGAGCTTTTAAGTATTTATTATGGTGGAGTCTTAATACGAAATATAGCTCCTAGGACCCAATGTCAAGTTTAGRGCTCTGATTTTCCACCCAGGTTCCTCCAGTCCTTATTGATGCCAATCACAATTCCCATGGATGCTATTAGTTAAATAACTGTGTACAATATCCCACAATAGAGTAGTACAGTGCTGGAATCCTGTGTATAAGTGTATYGATATTTGAATCCTCTTTATATTGCTGGATCTAGCAGAATACTATATAAGGACATCCTGGCTGGCTCCAACGGAATGTCTCTCTAGCTCAATAGCCTGTGGTTGACAAAGCCAAGCAGGGGATGCTTAAAGAGACAGTATAAGAAAGTGGGAAGGAATCAAATGGTGTTTGTGCTGGGATACACTCCTAAATTCAGACATGGTGGTTGCTTATTGTCGGCATGGCTTCCCAAAAAGTCAGCAGTAATAGTACTATATGGGCTGAGGCTGCATTCCACAGTGTTTTTGTTGAAAGCAGAAATCAGATTTTTACACATTTTCGAGTTCTCCTTTTACCATCTACTGGTTTGATTCACAGCATGGCGTTGGATTTCTTTGAGAGCAAACTAAGTGAGAAACTCTCCTCCTAGTTTGTATTAGATGCCCTCAAAACCCAGATGGAGTCACGAGGCTACAAATAACTGACTGGTGCTTTGAATGGCTTTGAAACACAGGCATGATAAGGAAGTTTAACCCAGAGGACCAGGCTGAATCTAACCTGAAATAAAATCCTGTAATTGTATATAGTGTAAATGCAGAGACTTCAATACCAATCTCTCAGGCTATGACTGAGAGGGCAAAACTGCAATTCTTTCTTGAACTACTGAGCTGCAAACCAGGCTCTTTCCACTATCTTTGTTGAAAGAGATTTTAGTGTAAGGAACTCCATAAAAACTGGTACTGATGGGAATTCATGAACTCATGTAGCAGCAGTTAATATTAAACAATATTACTTACATATCCATCTCTCACACATAATTTTAGAAGCTGCCATCTTCTTGTTCACTGAAATAAAAATTTAGCTAAGAAGTATAAAGCAACAAAATGAAAAAGGACAGACCTTTTTTTTCTCTTGAATTGCTCTACACAGTTTAAGAATTAACTAATTGTTAAACTTTGACTTTGAGATTATTGGAATTTTGGATACTTTCAATGATACTAATGAGTCAACAGACAAAATTAGATGAAGTAATATTTATACAGCAGGGCAGTGGATTTCAGGTACTGGTTATTACCTAATAACCTGCTTCAGAGAGGAGGAAATAAAACCACAGTAAGAAGGGACTGCCCAGTTACAGAGTGGCTGCAGAATCCCCTTTCCATGATGTGTAGTCACATCACGGACCTCCACATCAGAGCTCCCYTGTGTGGCATCTGGCACATGTGGGAGGGTGTATGGACAGGCACAGTGGCASGTAACCACCTAGAAACCAGCTGATAATGCAGGATGTATTGCAAGCTACTGTTGCTCTGAGCTGCAATAACTAGCTGCCTGGCTCAGGGAATTGTAGGGCACCAATCACTGTAGAATCTAAGTGCCAATAATGCTTAACATTTATTTTACACTTTACAGAGTTGAAGTGCTGTAGGAACATTAGCTAATTAATTATTGCATCTCCCTGGTGAGGTGGGTCGGTTGGTAAGTATTAGTCCCATGTTACAGATMGGAAAACTGAGATGCAGTGTTTTCCCCTTTTATTTTTGTACTGGAATCTGTAAAACTCCAGACACTGCCTAGAGGAGTTTGCTGCAAGTTACTTGYCCTAAGTCACTACTCAAGCTGCGGTGCTGAGCACTAGTATAAAATTTGGCTTGAAGTTCCATTTCTCTTGCTCAACCCTCCACACACAATGCAGCTTATTTCTGGATGGTAAGTTTTGTTGCATACATGCATGCAAAAAGCAAAATAATCGGAGCTAGAGCAAGAAACCCAGTGGTCTGACAGACCTGCTCAGTCCAGGACTCCATAAAACTAATCTGGGTACTCTTCTACCTCTGCTACAGGTTTCCCATGCATCACCAGAAATAGGGTAGATCTGCAATGCCTTTTGAACAGGCATCCAGAGGCAGCTGGAGTACCTTGCAAGAACCATGAGCTGTGCTTCTTTTTTAACCTGCTGCTTGGGAAGCCCAGAGTAGCGACAGGATTGGGAAACCTGAAAACCCAGTAATATTTGTCAAATGTTTCCATACCAGTCAGCATTCAAGTCACTGGAAGTGCCTCTAAAGTCCAAACACTGGCTTTTGTTGCATGAATATATGTTCTAGCAGARATCAGATTTCCATTGGTCTAGGATTTTTTTGGGAGCAGCTGTCAGGATCTTACAAGAACTAGCTAGAATAAACAATATCTTCTCCATGTTCGGTGTTGTTGAAAGAGAAATTAATCCATCTTTCAACAGTAAATGCACAATCCTTGTGCTTTGACTAGTATGGATTATGTTTGGAATTGGGAGAGTATAGGTCCCAAGAAMGTAGTGATCATAAGTCAGGTTGCCAAATAATCTGATGAATACTGGGTTATTATTTGCTAGTCACCTTTTGGTAAGCCCAGATAGTACTTTCAGCCTCACCTTGCTGCTGTTTGCACTGAAATAATGATTTAGCTTTTTTCATTCTTAGCTGTGAATCTGATCTAATCACATGCTTCTTACAGTTGATGTTTTAAGAAGCCCCCAGGATTCACAAGACCCGGCAATTTCAAAATGCAATTCATAAAGCTAATTGCAATTCTTCATGAAAGTAGAACTAATTATATCTATGTACTTGACCTTTAAACACTAGTTTTGTTTTCTCTCTGAGACTTTTGTGGTTTTAATTTTTTCACCTCTCTGTTTATTGTTCTTAATCAAACTAKGCCCTCAAGTGATTAAGAACTCAAATTAAGGTTTATACTTTTCTTTAAGTATGTGAYRGAAAGAAGAGGGTTAATGCAAACAYTTTCAAGGCAATATTTAAAATACTTAAATTATTAGTTTKGCTGATTTAAATACTTCTTCAAAGTACTAATAAAACAAATATTGTATTATGCTAGTAGACAAGATCCAATGAGGAGAGTTTCTCTATAAAATTACTATAGATAATGTGATAGCAAGGTGCCTTCCCCAATTAAGCAAGGTGTAAATCAAAAAAATATAATGAAGAGTGCACTAGATTTTAAAAATCACTTTAAATAAGATCAAGTCTAATCAGTAGCATAGGCAAGATTATAAAAAAATCATTTAACACTGTGTTCTGGCAGCAGCCTTTGAAAAACCACTCCTGGTAGCCTTCCCTGGCATYCACCAAGTATTGGCAGCCTTGGCAAACTGGCAGAAAAGAAGATGCAGAAATTATCTAATTTAAATGTCTGAATCATTGTGTGTTGGTTCCGCCAATCTTTGCATCCTACCCTTGGGTTCTCCTGCACCGTCCATCACGGCTGTGCTGGGGATTGGGCTGGTGCCTGCAGCTAATGAATTCTGCATTGCCTCCCCTCCTTTCATCTCACCTATCAGGATGGAAATGTGAAATACTGTACATGTGTCTTATCCTGTCTCTCACCATCAGCGTTACCGTGAAGCGGTGTCAGAGCGGGGGAGCCTTGGATGGATGGGTGGGCTTGGGCCGCTCTCCCTCCTGACCTGGTGCCTCTACTGGAAAGCTGACACCACTTGCTGTGGGCGAGTAGTAATATAGTTTGTTTAATAGGGTAAATCATGCTTTTATCACTGGAAATAAGATGTGGTGGAGACACGTTGTCATGGTTACTTAGCCATTTCCCCAGAGTCACAACACCAGTGTCCCGGAGGGGACATAATTCTATTTCATGCATATGCATGAGGCTAGCAGGTGCTTTGGCACTTTAATTATATATTTTTTAAATGGCTAACTGTAAAATTGTGACAGAAACACAGAATAAAAAGGATRAGAAATGGACTTGGAAAGCAGGTAGGATTATCAAGAAAAGGAAAAAAAAGGTCCAGGTTTCTGAAGGCCAATGCCAGAATTAAAACCAAATRAATATATTTCCTAATTATTTAGGAAAGTCAAGGAGATTCTGAAAATTAAAATCTCCAGGTAGGAGGGTATGTGAAAGAAACTTTACAGAATTTATTTCTTCTATGATATTTTTTATAGGAAAGCTGCTCAGCTCATGGAAATGGCAACAAGGGTGGAAGTAAGAGAAACAAGTTTTAATAAAATATTAATAACTCTTAAATAATTCAGAAGAGCCCCCCCAAACAACAATAAAATATGTAACTACAAAACCTATTGGCAAATGATTGGTATCATCAGATGATTCCTTTCATGTCTGTTCAAGAGGTTTTGTAAGTTAGTGCACTTCATTTAGCTGCTGTCTCCCCATGTTACTCATGACCCACCAGCTCCTGCAATCCCGGGTACTAATTAGTGTCCTTCCATTTTTTAGCTCAGTACAATGGAAAGTAAACCACCTTTAAGTCAAAATAACCTATAAAAACAAAGATTTCCCAAAATATCTTCAGATACATCAGCTCCTGTGTAATTACTGTGTATTCAAATATTGTACAAGTCTGTGCATGTTYTTACAGGTAACTGATATTTAAACATTGGCTGATGCGTTCAACAGTAAGATGAAATCACAAAATCTGCAAATCTTTAAATACTCATACCTGTTGGACATAAAAGGCTCATGCTGAAACAACGAGTCTTTACAATTAGTAAAGATTGGGCTGGTGGGAAGCCCAATCTTTGTTTGTGGTTATTTGTGTCTCCTACCACTGAAACACAATGAATCATGTTAGGGATGTTTTGGACTGGACCAAAGATTTCTGGAGTTGACAAGAATGAACCTATTCACAGAAGGTGAATAAGCCATGAAGAATTTTTCTGAATAATGTTCCATGTCTTTTCACTGAAACTCTTACAGGTTGAGTTGGGGAACCATTATTTAATGTAAAATGTGAAAACTTCAAACTAATTTTTTATTCGGTAGGACTGAAAAGTAGTCTCTTCACTATTTTTATGAGTGACCTCAAGTCAGATGAGGCATTATTTTGTTTTGAGGACTTGGTTCACTGACTTTGATTGACTGACTTCGATTCACTTGGGATTTGCGATGGTTTTATTCTGTTACTTGGATATATAGAGASACATGATATGTCTCTCTCTTCCTCTCCATTTCTCCTTTTTCCAATCTAATTTTTGCCAAAATTGATGTTTACACGAAGTATTTTCCTTTTRATAGAAAACTGCATGCAAGTGAATGATTTTTCAGATCTTTTGACTCAGTGTAGTTTATGCTCTCGAGCATCTTTTTTTTAAGAGAACCATATCAGGCTCTCCTTTCCATGGGCATTTTCAGGGGCTCCACATCTGRTGGAGTATTGTAGAGTTGTTTTTAACTCAGGTCACCTCACAAGACCTCAAACAGATTCAAGAAAGGGGAACAAAGAAGCAGGGGTAGAAAGAAGCATGAGTTGCTTATATCAAGAAGAATGTTGTGTCACTGCACGTTTTGATAGAGCAATGATAATGTGTCCTCTGGAACACTTTACTTCTGACCAGGTCCTTCTTTCCCCAATAACTGCTATTCCACAGTTACACTTATATATGCAAGAGGAGAAASATCCATAAGTGTTTGAAGTGTGGACTGAAAATGTTAAGAAGCACTGTTTTCCCCTGTTGCTGGTTAGCCTGTATTATCCTGGAAAAGTTTAATGACAAAGCATGTTATGCTCACACAGGTTTTGATACAGTCTAAGACTCAGTATTCACTATGAGAGTTCTCCCATTCAAAAAAAAATCTCTGAAAATATCTCAAGGTATATTCATTTATTGACTGTTAGAAGCACTTTTTTAATTTTGTTGTGGACTTGAAGTCTAGGAAGTAACTTGGCTGTTTTTTATACAATTCTAGACAGCCAAAATAAGTGCACTGGCGGTAGGAACACGTACGGTAAAATATGTGTGCTCAACACAGCCAGAAGAGCAAAGAAAAACACTCTGAGATACTGCACTAAGAGGCTCCACTATGGAACATTCACATATTTTTCCAATACCTTTGGAGAAAGGTGTATTAACATTTCTCCCATGACAGTGCCAAATAGAGTTCCAAATTGCTCAGTTTTAGAAGARGTTTCTAAAAAGAAATACTTAAAAAAAATGAGTAATTTTCAGTTGCTAAGATAGCCACTCACCAAATGAATTCAGGCAAACCTGAGTGGCTGTGGCCACATTTCCTTGTGTTTATAGATGTACCGGGCACTGCCCAATCCCGGCTCCAACATGACCCACACTGTTGGCTGGAAGTTACTGCCCTCTAGGCTTTAGCAGCAGAGTGGCTCCTGCAATTCCTCCCTGTCTTGTGTGGGTCCAAATGAGCCACGTTAACCAACTGAAACAGATCCTTGCTAGCACAGTGGGGTTTTAGTGAATCAGGTTAGGGAGAGCTCATACAGCCCCACTGAAAAGTCTGCAGAGGCCCCTGCGCTCCAGCAGAGGCAAGGTCTGGGTAGATGGAGTGATCTAAGGGCAGAAATCCACTGAGCTGGCAATGACCTAGGGACAAGGAACATGTCTATTGATTGTCCATGAAATTCCTCCAGAATAATCATCTTGATTCAGTGGAGCACTAAAGCATGTATTTGCACATCCCTAAGATGAATGGGATGGAAGCTGAGTGAGCCCAGGATATAAGTTCTGTTGCTTTCAACAGAGAAGGATTTAATCCATTGTACATAAGTGCTTTGCACAAGGGACCTTGGAACCCTGCAGTTGCTCAAAGATAGGTACAAGAACAAGCATTTTTGGCTAATGAAAAACTAAATCCATCTTGCAATGAGAAGTGTGGGTCTCTGTGACACCACTCCATCCCCTTCTGCTCCTACATGGGCCAAGTATTCAATATGCCAAATACASAATTTAAAAGGAATGGAAATCAAATTGTTCTCTTGCATCTGCATCATCAAGTCCACCTCAGGGGCTTAGAGCACCCCCGTTACCACTGTATTTAGGCACCTCATGTATTTATCCTCAGAACTACTCCTTGGGATGAGGCAGTGCTGGCAATCCTGCAGTGTTGGCAGTTCAGAGGGGACAAATGGGTGCACAGTGCCACACAAATAGTTCACCATCAGGACTTGCCCTCCCATGGCTCACTGTAATCCTCCCATGGTCAAGACCATGTCTCCTCACACCAAATGTTTTACAGAAAGTGTATTACCCTGTGTGCATCATATTTTAAATGCATGGAAAGAGATCTGACTACTACATTCAAACCCACCCTAGAAATCTCTACTATTGCCAAARAATACTACACGGAGTTTTTATGAGGATCTTTGATGAGAGAGACAAAAGATTGCTCTGATGGATAAAGGAGGAAAATGTTGGAGAAGCATTGTAGGAAGTCAAAACTTGACACTGGTGATGAGGGGTTGGGCAACAGAAAGCACTTCAGATGGTGATTTCCCAGCTCCTAAGCAAAAGGAAATGGTGGCTGTTGTACATTGCTGGAATGGGMTGCTAGATTTGCACAGCACATAACAACAGCTGATCTTGGTTCATGCCTGAGCTGCTTAGGTGCTACCTCTCTGTAAATACAACTTTAAATTCAATCTCATAAAGTCTTAAAAAAATCTGTGGTACAAGTGAAGAGTTTTCCAGGAGCAAAAGTGAAGCTAACTGGAGCATTATGCTCTCCTATAGCTGAAAACTTGAAATAAATAAAATTGGAAAAAAAAAAAAAATCAGAAAAATATCTTAGAAAGTTCCTGTTCTGCTTCTCTGTCTTTGTAACTCTATGGGATCTTGCCCTGTTTATTCCACCTCTGACAAGGGCTTAAGGATCTCTACTGAAAGAAATACTGCAACCTCAACAWGCAATTTCTCCCATTTCATTACAGTCCAGGTGGGAAAGGATTCCTAAAGTCAAGAGCGTTTCTATTATTTAACTCATTCACCATGGATGTGGCAGAGCATTCTTGTGCCCTGTAACAACATTTTACATATCTGAAGACTGGTTTTAAATCCATTCTTGGCATTTTCTTCTTTAGATTAAACCATTTAAAAATCTTTCTTCCAAAGTCACCTTTTGCTCACCCTTTTCTTCCTCTATGTTTTTTCTTTTTCAAAGTTACTTCCCCTGTCCCTGACCAAGGCTATACATAGCATTTCAGCTGAGACATCAGTTCTGAGAAGAGACACAAGATTAATTTGTAGCAGAAAGAACAGGATTTTGGTAAAAATTGCAGTCAAGACTTACATGCCATTTGCCATGTCATCCATTGCACTGCACTGAGGCAGACCTTTTCAGGATTTAATGATAAATACTTTTGTTTTGATCATAAACCACTGCAATTGCAATGCAAAAAAAATCTCAATTTTCCCTATAATCTCTTCTATCAGGTAGAAGAGTGTCAAAACCTTGCTAAAGTCAAGGTGTGTATCATCTACAGATTCCCATTATCCACAAGGCCCATTAYACAGCCAGGCAAGAAAATAAGGCTCATTTGACATAGTATGATACATAAATATTGATTTCCAGATGCTTTACTTCTTACAGAATTTTTCTGAGGATTGAAGTTAATTTGACTTCTTCAGTAACTCAATTCCCCCTTTTGCTTAAAAAAAAGCACAATATTGTGCTTTTCTAGCTATCTAGTTCTTCATTCCCCCTCCACGGGTTCCCAGGAACATTACTAATGACTCTGAGAGAGGTTCAGACAGTCCTCTAAGTATCCCATACAAAATTCATCAGACTCAAAGGATTTTTTTAAAAATGAAGCTAAATGAATATCTTTTACCTATTCTTGCCCTTTTCTGGTAAAAAGTCTTCTTTTTTTCTTTCTGATTTTAAACATGCCAGCTGCATGCTCACCACTGGTCTTTCAACTGATGAGGGTGCAGGAACCTCACTTCACACACAGGCCTTCTCTGCACCCATTTTACACCTTTTTTTTGGCTTATAATCGTTCAGTTCACACTGCTTTTGGCTTACCTCTTTCTACCAGCACACATGAAGAATGATTTCTTCTTACCCTTGGTACTGCCACCTGTTCAATCCGCATCCCAGCTTTTCTTGTTCTGTCCTTAGGTGCTCCTGGTTATCTTTCATACCCAGTACTGTGGACTGTGCACCCCAAGCATGTGCTGGTCACTCTGCCTCCCGCTGTAGGGATTTTCCAGCACTGTCAAAGCCCACTTGCTACCACTGAAAGCTGCTCTCTCTTGGTCAGTTCTGTGGCCAGTCGCTGTCCCTCCATGTAAGTATCTGAGGTATTTTCCTCTATAATTATTATCTGTAAAAWTTTCAGGTGGTTTCAGTCTCCTCTACATGCCAGGCTTCCAGCAAGTAAATGGATCCAAGCTGGGGCAACACCTCTCCTGTTTTTTCCTTGCCTGCTCTCCCTTTGATATTACTGTTCAAGTCATGCCAATTATCCCACCAAGACTCTGTTATGCCAATTAAGTCATAATTTTGATCTTGTATTAAGACTTCCAGCTCCACCTGTTTATCCCAAATATTTCTTCCACTAGTATACAKACATCTAAAATATTCAGTGGACTGATTCATTACTCTCTGTGTCTCTCCTGTGACCCTATTTGAATACCAACATCATTGAAATTTTAGGTCCCTATCAGGCTGCTCTTGTTTATGCTAACTTGTTTTTTCCCTAGTCAACCCCTCCCTCAATCCTACTTTAAAGCCCTTCTAACTAGGTTAGCGTTTGCTGGATCAACGGCATGGAGCCAGTGCAGCAGGAAAACCTGAACATCTTCCAATAGCATTTCAGGCTATGCAGGCAGCACCCCTTCCTCCCCAGACCTGCTTCTCTGATCCAGCAAACAAGCCTCCTCTCCTCTCATCAAAAGAGAGTCATCAACTTTTTCAGCTATTCCTTATTTTGGAGGAGAGCTGGCTACAAAACTCCTTAGTACTAGGATTTAAATATCACTTGCTGGATAGCATGCCTGTTCTTAATCTCCACATCTGCCTCAGGAGGGAGCCAGCTCCTGCATCCCTACCTGTGGGGAAACTGTTTCCTTCTCCGCTGATGGTGCTGCTCCCTGCTCTAGGTAGCCAGTCTCTGTGCTTAGATGTGTCCTCACACACTGTGTCCTCAGGCCCTCCTGACTCCTTTTCCTGAAGCTCCCTGACTTGCCATCAAGGACACACCTTCCCCACTGGAAGAGAGAGAAGCCTCATTCCTCCAATCCAGTAAATTCAATCCAGTACAGGATCCGAGTCATCCAGGATCAGTATTCCCCACCTGAGGTGYGCCTCCCTGGTGCAGACCAAAGTCAAAGCTTGTCTGAATGTATGGGTACAGCCAGACTGATCTCACTTCATGCTTAAACTGAGAGGTAGAGAGCTGCTTTCTCTGGGAACAGGCTAGATGCTCCAGGGGGTAACTTCTGTTCATGGCCATCAGTAACTCAGCCTGGGCACAAAACCACAACGAGATAGCTTCAGCCAGTCCTTTAAATATCCTATACAAAATTCATCATACCCAGGGGACTGGAAAACACTGGAGAAGGGAGCCTTACAGCTTTCAAATCACAGCTAGCTCATCAAGCTGACCTGCTTGGAGTCCAGGCAATGTGAGTGCATGTCCCACTGCTTCTCTTCAGGCAGGAATTTAAAAAATATTTTTTAAAAAAATATTCTCCTGCCGCATTTTTGTAAATCCTGCCATTGCCGCCAGTCTTGTGATTTTTTTTTCCCTTCCCTCATGTTCTACTGAAGGAACATTTTGTTTAGCATGTGAGATGGTAAGTATCTCAGATCATAGGAAAACATACAATAGTTGCCTTTTGTTACAAACAATAGGTACCCACTAGGAAAACACCAGAAGAATGAAACCYTCTTCCTTTTCCTGTTGACTATGTGTGCTTTGCTTTCAGGCAAAACAGCATTTCCCTCCAAGAACTGATTCACCATTCTTTCCCAGCACTTGCTATCGACATAACTTCCCAAGTTATTGTTAATCCTCCTATTGATTATTACTGCCAATACACATAAAGCTTATACCAGCATGCAGCTCCTCCAATGGCAGAGCAAATGTCCTCACAAGGAAATCTGAGCACTCACTCACAAAGGTAGGAAAAGGTGTGAAAAACTAGCAGTAATAAATAGGGTACCAATTGTACTAGAACTATTGTAGTCTATGCACCTGTTTATCTGAATATGTTATTTTATACAGAATGGGGAATTTCTAACATTGTMGTTACTGCTGGAACTGAGTTGGACAGATCAAAGTGATAATTATCATGTTCTAGAAATCCTTATTTTTGATGATGAGGTTTTTTAAGCCTATAACAACACACAGCTCCAATTGCAAAAGCTTAAAATTGCCTCTTCACTAGAAGCAGGGCTTTGATTTCATCTAATTTGACCCTTCCACCGCACTTACAAGTGCACTCCAGTGTGGCTAGAGATAAAAACTTTGAAATTTAAATGTGCAACTTGCAGCTGAGGTTGAATTTGCGAGCTAGGACACAGAGTACCTTTTGATGAGCAGCAGTTTTCATTACAGCTGTCAGAAAATACCTCCCCATTAGGAAGCGATGAGTACATTTAATTCAAGTCCAACCCTTCCAACATCATCACTTACAGACACTCTTCTGCTCTGTGAGTGAGGTTCTAATAATACACTGAGCCATGTGGGACACACCAGGATGATTAATGCTTGGATGTGAACATGTACTGCACAGAGTATATATTTCCCCCTTAAATGAATATATCTGGTTTTCATTGATATTGAGGTAGATTTGCTCTGTACTTGCTCACATGAGGAAGCCTAGAACTGTGGGATCTATCATTCAGTAATAGCTCCTGATAACACTAACACTTGGAACAYGGCAAAGTAAAAAATGTGAATTCATATTCACTTTTAATAAACTGGGGTAATTAGTCAGTTGAAATGCAATAGAAAGTGACAGCCTGTGACACATAAAAGACTGCAGACTGACAAAGACAGAGCTATTCTTCATTGCACTAACATCCGTTTCTTCATCAACATTGAATTTTTTCAGTCTCTTGGCATTTCAATTACATTATAAAATGAAGGGCTAAAATCCTGTCTCTGCRTTTTTTCCTCTCCTCTTTGAAACTAAAGAGAAGAGAATAGAAGAGAAAAACCCTCTCCTCAATTTGCTTCTGTATCTCCTGAAATTGTCAGTGGGCCACGACATCCACAGTACCTGTGGCGCATGCAGGAAAAGGTGCTCAAGCCTTGACTTCATCTCGATGCTGCTGGGACTGTGAAATCCAACCAGAGGGAACTGTCTGGAGACAGTGAAAATGGAGCAAAATAGGTTAAAAAACCCAGCAAAAACCTTCATGACTGAAAAAAACGTAACCATGAAACTCATGATGCTTTAAAAACTCCTTTGCTCTTTRCTAGCATAATCTGCATTTCTCTCTGCATCCCTAGTGACCAGAACCTAATGAGTGTGTTATGGGTTGGTGGGTAACTCATTTCTGACAGAAAGGGATGCCATGTTTCCACCTCACCTGCTTCCTCTTTCCCCAGTGCTTCCAATCCTTGTTGGGCTGCAGGATGCCAGGAACCGGGGTTAGCAGCACAGTTAGCAGGGCAGTGACCTCACCCATAGGGTGGCAGTCTCATGGTGCTCCAGAAGAGCAGCTCTGCCTTCCAGCTCACCTTTTGGGAGCAGCAGCAAGTCAGATGGCTCTGCCCGAAATATTCTTGGTTCTTAGTTTCCTCTTTTTCATAATGATTTTTGGTAAAGTCCTCATCTGGGACATGAATGGTGCTGCGTTGTAAATGGATATGATGAGCAGCTACTCTTGTGTCATTTCAGCATTTGGTGCTGTTAAACCCGTACAGAGAGAAGCAATATCTTGTATTGGATTACCCATGACAACATTCAGAAACAGACCAGATTCCAGGCACACGAGCCCTTCACTGGGACTGAAACAGCCTCACTCACCTCCTGGGATCAGCCTGGTGACCAGAGCACTGCTACTCTTCCCATTCTTCAGGTCCCCTGGAAATTTTACCATAGGCCTCCAGCAGAGGAAAAGAAGTGAAAAGTAASTATTTTTTACATGAAGAACAAATGACATTTAAATCCTCTTTTTAAATGACATATGGGCATTTTGCTGTGCAAWGCCTCAGTTTGTTGACTGGTGAAAGATCAATGACTTACCTCCCAGGCATGCTATTTTGTTAATTTTTGTATATTGTTTTGAGAGGCTCAGATGGAAGGCACCAAGGTTGAGCTGTATAATTTTCTCAGAAGCCTCATGTCTCATTTGGTTCATTCATATGTCAATGCAGCTTTTAATTTCTCAGTTGTGGGGCTGAAGTCTTAAAATATACCAGCAGTCAGAAGGTCCCCTTTAAGTACCTGTATGAAAGGGTCAGGTTTTCAGCTGTTTCTGCTCTCCTGCAGTTCCTATTGTTTTAACAGAGGTGTGCTRTTCAAAAAACTTAGCTCCCAGCTGTAGGCACGAGCACTTCCACTGCTGTTMATACTTCACAGCACAGTCACTACTTCTATCACCTCAGTGAAAAATGAATCTAGAGGAGATTTGTAGCCTAACTAGCATCCATGGAAAAATGGTGATAATCTGAACTGCCTCCACTACCTACCTTTTAGTCTTATTTTCAGTGAAAAAGAAGTAATCTTTGCAGGACTGAAATAAACAACCWTATATTTTGAATAGATCTTACAAGGGTCAGAGAGGGTAAAAGGCAAAAATTTGTTAGCAGCATTATTGGAATTATTCCATTTTGAACTCTTGTTAAAAAGTATAGCCCTGAGGTGTTCCTCTCAGTCTTTCCATCTCTCCCTGAGGTGCTCTGCAGAAGGTGCAGCATGTGTACTGTTGCTGAAGGCACCTCTTTTCCACTTTCTAGCTGGACTTCTGATGTCTGATATTTTTTTCTGTTGATAGTAAAGTGTGTTTTGATAACTGGGTAAACCACAATTCTGAATTTTAAGCAGTCAGGAATATGAACCTGAACCTAAACTTATACAGTTGAAGTTCACTGCTTGTAAATTTTTTTTTAGTAAAATTTACTTGTATGAATTAGTCTTTCAACAGAATCATTAACAGATTSGATCTGAAGTGCAGGCCAGTTCCTCCAGTGGCATGGAGATTGACTCAGGSATCAACACCAGTGAAACTAAATCATTTTGCACCAGCTGAGGGCTCTGCATCATTTTTTTAAAACTCAGGGAACTTTACACAGATAGGGTTTTATTCTCACCTCATTCAGCCAGCAATATTCACGGTCAGGAATAGAGTGTTCCTCTGCCAGGTCACTACAGAAATGAGATAAATGTGCAGACGATGATGAAGTCTTAATCATAGTTTACTTTTAACCCCTAGATTTTGTTCATTACCTCTTGAGTTACTCATTCTAGCAAATCACCTTGACTGGCMGAAAATACAAAGGAAATAAACTGGAGCCTGTTTTCACCTTAAGCGGCCAAGTGGTTAAAGGACTGGCATGTAAACAGCTCTGCTGCACCTATGCTGTATTATGGAGTCCAGTGGGATTCAGCTTTAATCTTGAGAGGGAGTGTGAGGGGTTTGTTTTTCACAGGGGCTTTAGCCTACAGTTAAGTGCAAACACCTGCTGAAGTACTGGTAATTAGTAGGTAATTAGTAGCTAATGTTYTTAGAATTTAAAAAGAAAAGCTTACATAAGTAATTACTTACTATTTCTTATAATGTGCTGCTTTTCCTGAGATTTCATATCCCCAGAACATTTGCCAAGTTCCTAGGTTCCTCAACATACTAAATTGTTTATTAATTACACACGTATATTGCTTGTAGAAAAAATAAAATGCATTAAACGCTGGAAACAGGAGTGAGTTATCTTTTAAATTACAGCACAAGACTCGTTGGAAATGACAGAATTCACAGAGGATAGCAGCTTTAGGAGGTGCATTAATTTGGGGCTGGGGGAGGAGAATGGTGGTGGCTGGAGCAGTGAAAGCGACAGCTGGGTAGCCCTGAATGAGTTTCTTTTGCTTGGATAGGAGATGAGAGACAGGAAGTGGGAAGCAGCCTTTGTGGTGGGTGATTTGCTCAGGCCAGTAAATGTATAGCACAGCTGTGGACCCCCAACTGGATTCATGCTTTCCCAGCTCTATTCACACATTTCAGGTGTGCTAAGAGTTAGGGGCTTCTCTGACTCCATAGCAAAGTGGTTTGAGTTGTATTTCCCCTTTTGTATAAGGATCGTTTCTGGATCAATGGGAGAGCTAAAACATCTGCCTTGTCAAACTCTTTCTGCAGTCAGTACTTGCCATTTTCATACATGAGAACTCTTTAGGCAAAGCTTTTCTACATGCTTGAGACGAGGACTCGGAGATGATGCCACTATTGAGGCTGTGATTGCACTTACCAGCTGTGCCTTGTTTTTGCAGTGTATGGGACATGCTTTATACAGAGGCAGAAGGGCAGAGTGCCTGCTGAGTCCCCATCATGGACTGGGTGACATTCACCATGTACCTTTGTGCAGGACCCTGTTTGCAGCTCATTGTGAACCCCTTCCTCTGTGGCAGTGGGGTACACACACCTCATCYTCTCTGCTGATGATTCTCCTTTGAGGTGCAGCACAGGCAAAAGCAGGTTCAGTAACAGCAAGGACYGTGCAAAGGCAAATTGAGTTCTACAGAGTAGCTCTTGCTATCTCTTGCTATATCATCTTGATATCTCTTGCTATCTTGCTAATATCACCCTCTAAGCTCCTGCACTAGAAGGGACACAAAAGCCTTGAGATCTGCCATCTTCCTGTGCCATGCAGCAAGGCCATGGCAACAGCAGAGCTTTCTCAGGATCTTCTCATATTAGACAGGGCCTTTTGGAAGACCTGACACAGGAAAACCTCACTGCCTCCCAAGGAAGTTCATCACTTTGAAGGAGCAGCCTTCCAGACAATGACGCTGGTGATTATGGTGATATGTCCTGGAGATAACTTTCTTTATCCTCTTTTACCCTGCTTCAYTTATGAGTTCCTAAACTAAGAGCTTGTGAGGCAGTCTGGGCTGTGATGTTTTAACAGAATGGTGATTCAATTGAAAATGGAGCCGCTCTTTAAAGATAAATCATGAGCTGAAGTTCTTATTTKATTGTTACTATTCACAGTTGTTTTGGTTTTTTAGCTTGGCAGTGAATAAGAGAAAGCAAACAAACATTCACAAATAGGACTAATTGAGATTGAAGCTGCTAGTAGGCAGCTTMCAATTTAGCATACAGCTTCAGTTTCCTCAGGGTTTTAGGTCCTCCAGCATTTTTATTATTCTTTTMCAATCAATAAAACTGAATGCAAATCACAAAAAGTGAAATTAAAAGAAAGAAAGAATAAAACAAGGGGAAAAATTACTTTAAAAAACCACCCAAAACCCGAAACCATCCCCAGAGTGTGTGGGAGAGTTTGCTGTTTCARCCATACATGGCTCTTAAGAAAGACACCCCCATTTTCATGCAGAGTTCTAATACTAGCTGACTAATGTCTTTGAGGTGTTCACCTTGGAAGGCTCCAAACCCAGCTGTATCTTAATAACAGCTAACACCAACTYCTCTCACACAGAGGCAGCAAGTCTCTGAGGAGGTGCATAAGTGCTAGGGCAGCATTTGTTTCCTGAACAACAGGTCTGCTTTCTCCTGGTGGCACAAGCCCAGTAGAATCATAGAACTGTTTAGGTTGGAAAAAACCAGCAGGATCATTGRGTCTAACCATCAACTCAGCACTGCYAAGTCCACCACTAAGCCACGTCTCTAATTTGCTTTCGATTCATACACCATTTACCACAACTCAGGATTTCCTGAACTGCAAATGGCATTCCCTGTCAGGACAAATAAAACCCCTGAATGAAGGCATCTGAGGTGATGAAGGTATTTGTCTTTGCAAAGGCCTTATGAAAGAGTGGCTTTGTGTCTCTCACAGTGTTCCTTTCAGTGGAAAAGTGCAAGCTTCATTTTTTAATTAAAAATAGTGCATGGTTCATACTTACATACTTACATGGTAATGATTTGTAAAAGTATTTATGTTTCCTAAATAAGCAGTAATTAAAAAAATTAAACAGCAAATCTGTGGCCCTTTAGGAGCTATTTCCTGCCACTGTGCTATGCACCAGGGAAGTGTGAGGCTTCCCAATCATAGCTGGGGACCAAAGCAGATTATTTGCTTCAAAGGCATTGGTCTGTACATTCAAAAAACAAAGCAGCATCCCTATGTTTTAGTATCATTAGTGGTGTAAGACTGAGAAAGGAGTTGTTGTGATTCACTTTAAAATAAAAAAAAAAAAATATCCCTCACTCAGCCTATTTTAATTCCTCATCCTTACAGAACTTTTCACTCAGGAGAAGCTAAGTCACTATGGAAAGAAATATGGTAAGAATATTGACATACGAAGATAGTCTCATATTCCTTGAGTTGCAATGGAAAACTTCTGGAAAGAACACAGAAATACCACACAGAAGTTTAAAAAAAGAAGAGCAATTAATTAAAAAATTTTGAACACAAATTGGCTTTAAAGTATGAACACGATTTGGCCAGGATATTGGATTAATGGATCTTGCCAAAGGGTTTATGGCATAAATAATCTAATCTAGACATGCTTTCAGACCTGAACAAAAGACCAATTCTGTAACACAGTCTCCTCTGTGAGCCCACTCCATGTGCCCTGGGGTTCCTACTGAAGTCTTATTTAGCATTTCCATAACCACCAACCTTGAATGGGCATCTTATTTTTTTATGTTTCTCTAGCATGCTACTTAAGGATGAGGACTGAATTCAGTTGCTTAATCAAAAGTTTCAAATGCAGTTTTTGAGGCCCTRTGGTGTCCAAGACTTCCACCAGGGCTGGCAGATGTAATGCATCCCTGAGGGAAGGCTCATGGCTTTCTGGATTAGGAACTATTTCTTGTCCCATGTCTGCTGGAAATACGAGGCTTGTGTTGTAACAATCCAAGCTGGCGTTGGAATGAAGCGATAGTACATTTGAATTCCACTGTGATAGCCAGTTTTATTATTATCAAGCAATATAGTTTTACCATATTCAGAGTGTTGTTTGTTTTGATTCTCTCTGAAAATTKAGAACCAGATGGAAAACAGTTTTTCTGAGGCTACTACGTCTTCCTGGAGAGTTACTGGAGAGATGAGCTTCATAATGACATTTTGTAGCTTGACTCCTGAAAACTGGTTTGATTTCAGGTCAGTCATTTTACTTTTGATGCAAAAGTAAAATGCTCTGCAGATAGCAGAGCGRAAATACAGAGTTCTCCTCTCTCTGTCTGAGTCTCAACTGATGCATCATTTACCCAGCTGATGTATCAATTCACRCATGAAAAGCTGTGTGCAAATAACACAGGATAATGTTTATGCATTGCAGGCTAATTTTGCTCTCAGTTATATCCACTCCACTCTGCTCCTTTCATTGGGGTTGACAGGTGTAAATGAGAGCAGCTGATTTTTCACTCTGTGACCTTATAATGAAATGAATGAGATTCTTCAGGGCTTGGTTGCCTGTGCCATCATCATCATCATCATAATGTAACCACAGTAATCCTAAATGGCTTCATTGCTGCCCTGGGGTACTAGCTCAGCTAACTCAATTGGCAACTGGATGATGATTCTTCCTGGTCAAGCTTGTCCTGAGTTAAACCTGGGACAGYGGTGGGTAAAAGCTGCAGCCATATGATAACTCTTCAGTGGTGCTTGGTGGGTGGGTGTTGCATTCACAGAGAGCAGATACACCACTTGGGTTTATTAGAAGAGTGTGTCTATATCTGAATCACTAAAGGTAAGTACAGTCCATTAGAATCCCATTCCAGTCTCAACAGCAAAGATGTGGATTCGGGTGGGCTGAGCCCTTGTCTCCCCCGTGTCCAGGCATAGACAGATGACAGAATCCATGTGGGGAAACAGCAATCCCAGGCTGTAGTCACTTATCTTCTCCCAGGGCTCTTGAAAATCCTTTCTGAACTTTACAGTAAACCTGCACGCAACCAACTGGACAATATAAAGACAAGAACAGGCCAAAGGGGGGGCAAGTGTTGTATGTATCTTAACATTTAGTTCTTGTCTAGCATTTAGAGAAACTTTCTGCTTGGTTTAAACATGTTATTTGGACGCATCTCTTGATAAAAACTTCTTTTTATAACGACTTATGGCTGCAGACATTCACAACTATCAGAAGTTTTAGCATGTTTGCATAAATAGAAAAGGCTCACAGCCGGGGAAATTTCAAGAGCTGGATGAGATCAGAAATGGATGACACATTAAGAAAAGCCAAAATAAAAAGTACTATGAAATCAAAGAGATCTTCTTTTACTCAACTCGTGATGTGTCAAAGGGTCTGGAGAATGACAGTTTCTGATTCCTGGTTCTCTGTGGATCATCTAACACAGAATCATTAGTTCTTTGCAGGACATCTGTCCTAATAAGAGTCCGAAAACTATAGGGGATGCCYGATGACAGCCATTGTATACGGACAAGAAGAGAACAAAATATTTGTTTCTCAAGAAAATCAGTTCATTTAATCAGTTTTTTTCATTATCTTGAAAAAAAAACATTTCTGAAACAAAAGCAACCATCTGACTAAATCTAGCAATCACCTGCTGACTACAGGGGCTAGACCTCTGAGCGAATCAGRCAAAAGAAATAATGGGTGTTCCAGAAGTGTTGGAGGTCATAAAGTTCATAATTCCTTTGATGGTTTCCAGGTCTTCTGAATCATTCTTGCAGTCAGGGAGTTCCTCTTCTCCTTAAGTAGTGTCTTTGCATCATCTTTGTGCTTGTATACCTGATTTCTGAACTTACTGTGTATGTATGTATTTCCATATAGTGGGTAGATATCACTTAAACACTCAGTAACAACATATTATAATGATGGGAGCAAGAGGAAAGGAAACAAATTAACCTAACACTTGTGCAAGACTCTATGTATCAAAAACAGAATAAAAAACTTCATATGTGCTCCTTGTTTTACATTATACATTATGCTTTTTATCTGGAGGCGGCACCCATAAAGTTATACTGATGTCACAATTTCAGTGCCTAAAACCTCTAAATGTCACCAGATATTTCCAGGGGAGAATGTGTGTTCCTTATAGAGACTGCAGCAACATCTTGTTTTGTTTTGTTTGGTATCTTTTGTTAATGAAGGACTTAAGTCCAAGTTTAGTTTTATCATTTAGCTAAGTGACAGGCTGTATCAAGGATGTGGCCCTTGCTTGGCGCCAGCTCAACAAGCCTTTCAGGCCCAAAGATCTGGCATGGCAGGAAAGGCATCTGAAGAACTGAAATTATTTAACTACAAATGCACAAGAGGTCAGTTTTAAACCCTTGATTATTAAATCCAAGCAACACTTCCTCCCCATGACAGGAACAGCACAGAGGGGTGTTTTGACTTCAGCAATGATTGCCACAGCAAGTTCAGATAGTGAGATGTTAGTAGCCTAAACATGTAAAATGGTATGAATCCTAGCCTGCACCAAGGTTTCCCTGTCAGTGTAGTATGCTGCTTTCTTGGGTGCTCATTAGATGCCTGTAAATGCCTGTCAGAATTTATTTCCTGCTTTTCTCCCCCCCATCTCACTTACTTGCACAGGTCTTGTCTCTTCAACCACATAATTCAATTACTGAGCATGAAAATATTTCCCCCTGTATTCTGATTGTTCTGTGGCTGATGATGGTGTGAGGTGCCATGATGGAGTGCACTCAAGGAGCTCTTAGATGAGCATATATATTTGCATTGCTAATTTCGTGCCTTGAGAGGGAAGGCAATGGTTGACTTTGTTCTTTGTTTGATTCATAGATCTGTCTCATTTTACTAAGGATTGATTTGTGTGTAGGCAGGGAGTGGGGCTGGATATACGGTTTGAATTGCTAGCACTTGTGCACAAGTGAAGTACTGCTTGTTTGCAAGCAGATACTGAAAAATGGAAAAACAATTGCATTACAAAAGATTTGTTAAGGTGTCTGTGAGGAAGCTCTGTGTATAAAGACCTACACAAAGAAATGCTCCTGGTCTGTGTGGACCAGAAAAGGGACATGATCCAGGGACAAYGTAAAATGGGTAGTTTGAATCAAATGGAAATTATTGATCACATAAAAGGATATGTTTTGCRTGGGCTTAGTGTTAGCATCAGGCTCATATGATGCTGGTAGGATGAATAAAAGCCATAAATCAATGCAATCCTGAAAATAATAATGTTTCCTTAACAAGTGGTGTAAGACTTGGAGACTTAGGCCAGACCAAGTACRAAACAGAAAGCTTCACAAAATAATAATTGAAGTCCCTGCAAAATATTTCAATTTTTTTATTGATTGAAGGCAATTATCCCTTAATTGCATATTTAAATGAGGTATTAGGAGGTTTAACTAAGCAATGCCTCTTAATTGCTGCTGCACACTAGGTGTCACAGATTGTGTTTATTTCATATGTTAATTAAAGAGAATGGGTATTTTATTTTATTGACTAGCGGGCTCTTCAGGCTGCACTGCTTAGGACCAAGGATGTCCCAGGTGTCCACAGTAGCCTGGGTGTTAATGTAATCACGAGAAAGGTTCTGGTTTTAAATGAAGAGGTACATCTCAATTTCATGGATCTTTTCAGCCACTTAGACCATATATAAGCAGCAGAAGGGAGAACCTTAACCCAGGTAATGTTAACTCAAATGATACAGAAGTGCTTAAGTGCAGGCAGASCCACAGCAAAGGTATGCACATCAAGAGCCAGGTATTATTTTGCCTCTGATGAACACACAAATCTAAGGCTGTGAAGCAGGATCTAATGGGACTGAGATTTGAAATACCTGCATGATTTCCAGGCTGTGGCATTTACCTTTGAGGCTTTGTCACGCAGCCACGTGTAGTTCAYACCTTGGGGTTAGCAGCCCCACTGCCATGAGACTGGGGGGAAGTATCTGGATCCCACATGGTATTTCTAAGCTGTTTTTTTGGGATAGCTGCACATGGACAGCAGGGTTTTCTGTAAAAAAAAAGAAAAAAAGAATTCTTGTCTGGCTAACTGTGTAGCTGCTGAAAGAGTGATATACAGGCAGAACTGATGATTAAGGTGGGGTAGAGTTCTTCTCTGGTGTGTAGTGCATGCCTACTACATATGTGATACACRGGGTTATACACCTCAGGCTCCAAGAGTACCCTCTTTTTCTTTTAAGATAAAAATAATCAGCCGGAGTGTTGAAAAGGCAAGAGACAAGATATCCTGTCTAATCACAAGAGCGCTATGCTGTATCTATATGGAGGGGGCAGATGGATGGATGCTGCAAACTGGCCAGATACGAACCTTCCCTGGGACAGAAACCATACAGCCGTGTTAGCGAGGTTTGTGCCTGAGCTAATAAGGCCCACTGGGAGGCAGAGCGTGTTAATTCAGAAATACTGTAACACTCGTGCCGTCAAACAGCTTCTGGATCACAGCAAGGATAGCTCAGAGCGTGGGCAAAGGGGACAGAGCACATTGCACCACTTTGGTGGGGTTGGTGAGAAACTCAAGGTGGTTTCAGGGCGCATATTGGGTCCGTGCCTGCTCGGGGCAGGAAGGAGCTCTCGGAAATACTTGTAGGGAGAAGCGGTGTGGTGCTGGAACCAGAGGTACAAAGATCTGCCAGAATGACTCGGGGGGTGGAGGTGGGGAGCCTACCCTGTTATGGGAAACTCAGAAACAGCRTATTTTGACTGGAAAAACAGAAGCAGATGGCAGGAGCCTGAGCAGTGTTCAGGCACAGGCCTAGRGCAGCGGGCCGCGTCCTTGTCTGAGGAGGCAGTGGCTGGTTTGCAGCGGGAGCCATGGTGTCAGCCATGCACCAGATCTTTGTAGGGTCCTCGCAGGAAAAGGCAGGTGGAAGTGGGTGGAGAAAGATGWACCAGGATTCTCCAGCTCTTTCTGGGGGAAGCAGTCATGAAGGAGAAAGAGGGAAATTCAGAGACCCATTCCCACTCTGCCCAAATTTTCCCTCCCCAGGTGAGCCCCAGGGAATCTTCCCAATTTCTGWCYGGTTCCCATCAGTTTCTGATCTCTSCCAGGCACCCCTTCTGCTGGTCAGTATTAAAGGGAAGGCTGTTTCTRCCTTACTATGTATTCACAGGGGTGGCATTCATTCTTAGAGGTGGTTGGTGCTCAACACCAGGAGAACTGGAGGCCCATGACACCAAAAAGGCAAAATTCACATGTGACTACATTGGCATAAATTAGTTTTTAATCAATTCATGGAATCTGGGCACTGGAAATTGGGTGCATCTTAACAGTAGAAGAGTGAGCTTCAGAAATGGCCTTCCAGTTAGGGCAMTGGAAGCAAAAAGTGTTGTGATGATAGAATTGAGCGAGTTTTTTATTGAATCGTTGGTTAGTGTTTTGGAGCTGGCTATTGCTAGGGAATAACTCTTACAATTTCATGTTCAAATATAATGTCCCACTAATTGTGTTTCTGGCTTGTTCTTCTACCTTTTGCTGAACATATATGGGAATTTCAAAGAAACACCAAAATCCCATGGCTGTTCTTTGAGCACAGAGCATCTGGCTTTCTTTTGGGAAAAAACAACTGGAGCCACTAATGATGGGAYGATAATGGCCATAATTTCTACCTTTTGTCAGAATATAAAAATGCAGTGCCAGAGTAAGAACCATCAGCTTCAAGTATTGACTGGACTGTTAGACTGAACAGTGAATTTGSTCTCTTTTAAATGTATTAAATCCGACCCTAGATTAAATTTAAACTACTTTGCTACAGCATAATCCACGAGGGATACCCTGACTTTCCACTGACTTTAATGGAGCCTCTACTGAACAATTAGAGCAAAGCACAAAATATGCAGTGTGGCTATAGAGATGAAGTGGTTAACAGCCTTTTTTTTGTGGGTAATTTCCCCTTTTAGTTTTTACTGTGTCATTATAATTAGCAAAGCCCAAGGGTTCAAATCGAAGCTAAAAAAGGGCAGTGGTGTGATAGTTTGTGTGTTGTTACTGCTGCTGATTACATCTATCATCATCATCTCACCAGACCTTGGGCTTCCCCCACTGGTTTGTCATCTCTCCATCACCTATGTCTGCTGAAATCTCTTTAGGCCAGATCTGGTGGTTTGGTCCAGATCTACAACAACAGGACTTAATTCTACATCGAGGCCCTTAGGAGCAGCAATGCAACTTCTTTGGGAAGGCAAACACTGCTCTGCCAGTTTTCCCTCCTGGGGTTCAATAGCTGATTGTTGTAGGGCCAAAAAAGGGCTGAACTTTTTATGGCAGGATGGTACAGGATGGGCAGGGAACACCTCTGCTCTGCCTCAAACACAGCCTGCCATGCTGTGGACATAGGAGCACACCCAGGGAGCTACTATGAGAACTCACAGGAAATAGAGGAGGCTTGGATGTACCTCCAGTTCAGTTTTAAGAGAGCTCAATCATGGATTGATGAGACTCATCAGCAGGACATTTCCCTCCAGTAGAGATGGGCCAGGCATAGCTGCCCCAGCAGCTTCAGAGGGTTCATTCTCTGCTGGCAGTGACTCTTTGAAAAGAAAGKTGAAATATTTTTGTCTATCTAACATCTTTGGGCTAACCCAAGAGTGCATGGATGGAACACGGCAGCTTCTTAATGATTAAATGGGAGAGAGATCARACTGGACAATTTACAGTTCCTTTTTGGCCAGAAATCTGTGGAACAATGTATTGCCCCTCGCTGGTCAAAGACTTCTGAGAAGCCCATAATTTAGCCTGTAATGTAGGAGAGGTTTAATATTGCAACACACAGCACAATGGCTTGAAGAGAACCAGACGGGTCTTGACATCACCARCCTTTTCTTCCCTGCAATTCCCCAGTGCGGTTGCTATTGTTTGAGTCTCATCACTAATGGCATTGGAGAGGGGTGCAGCACTGGCCAACCACTAGGGTGACTATATCATTATTTCTTCTCCTAGCAGATCTAGGCAGGACCATGATCAAAATATTGGGGCWGACAGCAAACTTCTGCTGCCATGAGAGGAGCTGAACTGCTATTTGTAAGGGCAGGATRGAAATTTCAAAGTTAATCTGGTTCCCATCTCCAGAACTATTTAGCTGCAGCACACAAAGCATTTGCAGTGCACTGGGAATTCAGTCGTTTTATGCAGGTCAGCCATATGATAAAAAATTTTATATCAAAATGTTTAACTTCAAAAAGGGTTAGATTCAATTTCCTGGTGAAGGCTCGAGTCAGTTCTCATTTTAATCTCYGCTGCATTCCTGCCCCTAGGTAAAATGTCATTGTATTGTCACGTTTAGTTGTAATAATCGTAGTCATTTGGCCAGCAACAAAATCACAGGCCTGAACCTTTCTGATGATTTAATCCAAATTCAGATCCAGATATGTCACCTGTCCCATCTTTGAAATGTGTGGAGCCATTTATTTGCACTTGGATCATCAAATTAGGATGCGGCTCTGTCCTCTGAGGTCCTTGGGTCTATCTTACCTTATCTGCCGCTCCCCAGACAACATTTTCCTGTTTAGGGCAGCTGCTCAAATGACTGATTCTGAAGCTGCTGGAATAATGAGAACTCTTCCCCCCATCCAGAGAAACMGGCAGTGTCCCATTGTTTGTGTATTTCCTTTCATAAGTAGTCCATGAATATGCTTCCTTAAGTCACCGAAGGAAAACACTTCCAAGAAAAAACTCCTGTCTTGTCTTTAAGAAAAATATTTGGACTGGTAAAATGCATTGTACTATGAAGGATAGTTCCAATTTACAGACTCATGAGCTTATGAGTGGAATAAGCCTCCATCCTTATCTTTATGTTACAGCAATGGCACCCACATACGATAAGTCTTTGCTGGCAGAATTTTGAAAAAGTAATTCCAGTGCAGTGAATATAAAATAAATGCTATCAAGGAAAAATATTTTTTGCTCCCCTGGAATAGAAAACATTATTGAAACTGTTGGATGCCTCAGGAGTCTATTCATGCAAAATCTATTTCTGCAGTCAAAATATATTCTATTCTGCAGATATTTTTTTCAATATGTGACTGAGACTTCAAGACAGAAAGAAATAGCCATTTTGGCCAGGAAAGAACTGGCATGTGGTCTGGTTTTAGGTGAGTGTAGATTTTGCATGAAAATTATAGTAATTATGGGTATTTGTAAACAGCGATTTTTGCACTTTAACGGCCTAATCGCCTGGTCAACAGCTGGAAGTTGCTCTATGCAGATTCTTACCTAACACAAAATAAAWGTCACCCTTTGCTGCATTTCCACAAAGAAACAAATTATAGCACAAAAGAGACCTGCCAAATGCAATCTTTCATCCTCTTCTGGTTCTTAAAGAGAATGTTTGAATATTCTGATTCTTAAAAAGGGATAAAACAAAAGGAAAAATAATTTGTGTATATCTAAAACACATGTATAAAGAAAAAAAGGAATGGAAAATACTGATGTATACGTACTATTTAGTCTTTCATTTTAATATATGCATTTCYTTTGCATTTGAAAATTCCTGTGTTATGCATGGTACACATCTGTTCCTTTCATTTTTAATYCTGTTTTAAATACATATTTTTAATATCTCCCTATTGTTTTCTCAAATGGTTCCATTACAGCAATTTAAAGGCATATCCAACAAGCAAAACCACACAAAACGACTCTTGTCATATTGAAAATCTTGGCAACCTTATGAAGAATTTGCTATCTAASTGGAAGGAGCAATCAAAAAGGAAAYCCAGAGCAAAGCAGACCCARWCTTTCCCCCAGACTGYTGGGAAACACCTCAGTTTAGCATCCTGGTCACCAGGGGTCCCAGTCCAGCACAGTTCAACCTCTTAGAAGTTGCATTAACTGGCATTGGTGATTTACATTWATTTTTTCTTTGCATTTAGTAGTGTCTGGGAAATAAAAAGGCAGTTGCTGTAGCTCAGCTGAGAAATGGTAGCCTCAAATCCTTAATTTGCTTGTGATTAATACCCTTTATCCTTAGGCTTTTAATCAGACAGTGTCAATACCTATCACTTCTAATCTTCCAYATCTTTGCCCCTGTTTCTTTGCTGAACATTAGCTGATTTTCTGTAGCCAGGTTTCCCAAAATGAGTGATACTGGTGATATACCCACAGCTTCACCAGGAGAAACACACAACTCCRGCACTCTCTCTTTCTTGCCTCCTAGTTACTTCCCTTCAGTTAGAGTTATATAGATTGTGTTATCAAGCACTGAATTATATAAAGTGCACACTCATGGGTTAATTTGTGTCTGGAATCAGTGAGTTTGTATGTGCTATTTATAATGTCAACACTAGCAACCGGAACTCTAGTGTGAATTTAGTTTAAGCTTGAAGCAGAGTAAAAACAAAGTAAAACCAGTTCCCTGCTAGGGAGCTATGGAGGATTGAAAACCTTAAAGAACTCCAAAGCTTCTATGAGAAACTCAATTTTAAAGCACCAAAGCAGAACCCAAAACTTGGCCCATGGGACCCTGTCCCTGGTTCATGCTGGGTTGGTGGGGCAAGGGTGGGATGCCTGTTTTCTGKGGTTGCAAGTGGGACCTGTGCATCCCCACCAAGTCCCACATGAGACACAGCTCAGGGGAATGTAGTGGCAATACTCTAGCACTGAACAGGTCCCACATATCATCACCCTGGTAACTGAGGCTTTCCCGCAGGTCTGGGGAGCCACAGCCACTGGGGGAGGCTGCATGCTACTAGGACAGGAGTGAAGGCTGTTCTCTCTTTCCCATGGTGTTACAGGGCCTTCCCAGCTGCTGACCAGGTTGGGAGACACAGCCCTCATATTGCACTTACAGGTTTTACCCCCTCAAAGGCATCCTCCTTTCCAACAGCAGGTGCTTGGCATATATTTGGGTTCATTTTGCTCTTTGCTACTGTATATGTTATTCTTTTTTAATTTATGTACTGATGTGAGTCTTTGGCTTGGCTCATTAAATACTGTGCATTTTGAAGGTGTTTAGTTCTTTCATTGCTAGTATTAACTCCTTTGCTATCAATTCCCTATTCCCATCTGTTATTTTGAAATAGCATTATATATTATTATGCTTCTTCATTGCTTCGGYTCTCTGTCATAGCTGACTGCTTGTTTACTTCACCCTCTGTGCAGCTTCCAAAATCCTTTTTCTCCTTTGTTCTCATGGCAATGCTGCACCTCCCTGAGTTCTGGTGTGTTCACCAGMGGTGCTCCTGGATAACCTTTAGGGCATCTTGTTCCAGATTTTTAACATCTCTCCCAGTTTGTCCCCCTCTTCCTCCCCAGCTACCTATCCCATCTTTCTGCTTGAGGCAACAGCCCTGTGTAGCATCAGCATCATCAGTGTATTTATACCTGCAGCTCAGCCACCAGCCTAACAGCTCAGACGAAACCACCAGCTGCGAGAAGAGGCAAAGCTGAGTTCCTGGGAAGCCTCCACTGACTCCAGTCACCTCTGAGAGGTGCCCCTTTAGGTTCCACATGAGAACCCATGGGATTTGATCAGGTATTTCATAGAAGAATTACCTTGGATGTTTCTTTATTACTGTAGTAACTTCTTTACTGCTTTTTTTCTGTCCCTGCTTATCTTTTCCTTCTCTATTGTATTTTGGTGCCCTTTTCCTGTCTAATTGGCTTCCCAATTTTATTACCCCCTCTTTCCTCCCTACTAATAGCAAGATTGTTTCTAAGCTGTTTTGTCAATTCTGATACACCTATTTTCTCCTCCAGTTTTCTAACCAACATATTTAATCAATGCTTCCAATTTTCACAACATCAAGTATTATTTCTGCCTACATTTCAGGCTATTTAATCCATAGTACCTGAAAAAACAAGGTATTTATGCTTTCAAGGGAAAATAATTTCATTAATAAAGGGTTGGGGTTTTTTTTCAATAGCCTTTTATAGGACCATCTGTAACTTTCATTTTAATCCTCGTACTGCTAAAGACTTGTGAGCAGTGCAGATAATAATGGTCAGCACCACTTCAGCCAATGTCCCCTTCCAACTGCAATCTCTTCTCTGCCCTTCACAGAGACCTTGTCCAAGACTGCCTGAGTGAASTCCTGATGCTTGTTTCTCAATCTCAATCCCATTACAATTATGCAGAGCTGCAATATTTTTCTGGAGGAGAGGGAAATACCTCTGTTTCAAAACATTGGTCTGGCAGAGGGCTGGAAAACACCACACTGTGCAGGTACCATGTCATAAGAATTCTGCCATACAGTGACCAACCTCTGTTGTTGAAAGGAGCCATCAGCTTGATGTGTTGATTGTGTTYGTCCATTTGGAGTGTTGTTATTCTGTTAGAAACCTTATTTTGCCTTCTTTTATTTTTAATTTCTAAATTTATGGGATTCTGGTTTCTATACAGTTGTCCTTGCCCAATGGACGGCTTATTTGCTCTCCTACAGCAGGTCTTTACAAAGTTTTTATCCAAGATAGGACAGTTCTCTATGCCTTGAAGATTCATTTTGCTAGCTGAATATGCCAAGCTCCAGCTTCTTTAGTACAACTAGCAGCCTGTTTCCCAAGAATCTTAGCACTGTTGTCTATATGAATTTCAGTTTGAACTTGTGGATTTTGAATGTGGGTAGCCAAAGCAGTAGACAGTATTTCAGATCTTGTTGCAGGATTGTTTCACAGAGTTATCTTAACACTTTTCTGTTACTGCTGGGACTATCTTGCCTGGCATGGGCTGGATTCTGCCTGTGCAAGGGTGRGCCCCATTGGCAGCTTTGAGTCGTTCATGCTCTCCTTAGCTCCTATATCAGCTTAACTCAGTAATTTTCAGCTGATGAGACCTCCTTTTACAAAAGCTATGGTAACAGTTTTATTCTATTCCTATAATGTATCTCTCTCTGTCTACTGCCCTAATCCTCCTCTGTATTAACACTTCCTTTCAGCTGTGAGTGAGAGACAATCATYAGTATCCCAATCAGGGTCCCAAAAGTAATGACTCTATTCATATCCAAGTTACCAGGAAAGAGAAAAAGTAGAAATATCTCAAAAGTGAATGTAGAGAAAGTTCATTCATGTCTCTCCTTCAGTGCTCTATGCGGTACTGCAAATGGTCATCTTCATTTCAGCGCACTCCCACTCAACATTTCCTTCATGCTTCTCTATTTTCTCTAGTTAAAAAAATTATTTCCCATCTGACACCTTATTAAAGGCTTTGCAGAAGCTCCGATAAATTATATCTGCCATGTTTCCTTTGTCTGGAAAATCTTTTATCTCTTAAAATTCCTAACAAGTTAGTCTAAACCAACCTACCATTAGCAAACCCAAACCCTTTGGTAATATTTTAGTCCATTCCCAGTTTATCTCAATGATTCAATTACTTTTTTTCTTTCGAAATTTGTTCCAAAGCCTTCAGACTTTTGAGATCAGACTAACTTGTAATTGTGAGATCTCTTTTCTTCTCTCACTTAACTGTAGATACYGCCTTTGCTATTTTCTAATCCCATGAGTAGGTGGGCTCATCACAAATACCTGCAAGTTCCTGTAGTTTCATGTGCCAGTTCTGTCTGAATTCTGAATGAGATTATCCAGGTCCTCCCAACTGGAGACAATTAAGCTCTTAGATTTTTTGCTGCTGTTTCCTGTTAGTAAAATCTCATTCCCATATGATTAAGCTTTTAGATTATTTTGCTGCTCTTTCCAGTGTAGTAAAACCTCATTCCCATTATATATCTTCCTCTGCACTTCTGTTCAGTGTCATTACTATTACTGAAGTTTGAACTAAAGGCTCTTTAAGTGGTTCTTTATCCTGCAGGTCCGCAGATGAYTGGGTTTTTTCCTCCTGCTAGGAATACAGCTTTGAGATCTTACAAGCTCCAGTGATTTGAAGAATTCTCCAGCCTCTTTCCCACCCYGTTGCAGAGACATACAACAGCGTGTTGACTTTGGCGGCTGGGGCGCTCAGAGCTCAGAGCACTTAGTCCATGCCCTTTCGAAATGGAGAACATTAGTTCCAGCCTTACTTTTATTTGTTCTTCCCTTTAATGTAAACTGAATCAAGGCACAATCACTTGAGCCAATGCTGTTTCTCAGCTCATGTCTACTAAAATGTCTTCATTGCTTATCCAAACCAATGGAAAATTCCAGTCATTCTTTTAATATCTTTCTGTAATAAACACAATTGGATGTATTATTTATAATTGTCTTCACCAGCTACTTAGTTTCAGTGATACCAGAATGGACAACAATCTTTTCAGGAGTCATTTTGTCTTGATTGTGCTTAATAGAGAGGGATAAAGAGCCTGACATGCAGGAGGARTCTTAAATACAAGTGGAGATGAGTGGAATTTGTGGCAAATTCCRGCCTTTTTAGCCCAAATTAGAATGAAACATGAAAGTATTTATACTAAAAGGGAAATGTTTCCAGGTCAAATGAACTGCCTGAAATGTTTCATTTTGTCTTAAGTTCATTAGAACTGATTCAATGGTCTTTTCATTTCCTTTTTCCCCTCTGGCATTTTGAAATTTGGGGAAAAAAMCTGACCTGCCAGAGATGAAAATTGCTTTAATATTAAATGTTAATATTTTGATTCTTCATAGAAATTCTTCTTCCTGCATTGTTTCATACAAGGCAGTGGATTTAAAATATGCTYGCCCTGTAAGAGAAATTAAACAGGAATGTGTGATTCGTGTGATCAATCACAGCTAAGCAAACTCTGCAAACTGCAGAWATGTTAGCTGAATTATTCTCACTGTGACCCAGAGCTCTGCTAGGTGTATTTCTAAAGTGCATGCTTCTGCTTTGTAATCACTGCAAGTTTGGTGGCACRTTTCCTGGGAGGGAATAGGAGTCCCTTGATGCCAACGTTAGGCTGACTGTGGTAGATTTTGAGGGCTTGTTGTCTCTGCAGAGAGGACGGTCCTAATAAAGAGGCATCTGGGCCTTCTTGTCTCTTTTCATCTATTAAGATATGTCAGGCTAGACTCTGGACAGCTGGATTGTGATGTTTTTGCCCCCAGGGTGTCTTGGGGTAGTGCAGTAGGAGAGTGCTGCTATCTCYAGGAGCCAGTGAATCTGAGAATATGTCTCAAGGATGAACCTGGAGAAGTGCAAAGAATGATTTCATCTTGATTAATTACACAGTATTGATCCTCTGTGGAAAGAGCAATTATCCGAGACACTCTTCTCGCTGAAGTGAAAGCCACCGGGAAAGCCACTCTGATAAAGAGGATGAACGTTTTCTCTCCAAAGGGCTCAACTGGTTTTATCCTGAGGGCCTGCAGTGTTAAATTTAGACTCAAAGGGAAAAAAATTCAAGTCTCAGTGTAGATGTGCCCAGCTYATATCAAGTGCAACAGAAGTTGAACAGACAAGAGGCAGGGTTAAAACTCAACTCCTGTGGGTAAAGTGTGAAATCTAACCTTGGGCGTCTTTTTGTGAATGGTTTTGTCCAGAAATTTCAAAATCTGGAAGTTGTCTGTTGAAGGTTATCATAATGAGGATGTCATTCTCCTTCACCCATTGCCTTGCCATGCTGGGGATATCCCCATAGGCATTGATCTAAAGGATGCCATATTGTACTTTATGCATCAAGGAAATAAAGCTTCTTAAGCAGGAACATGAATCTGCCAGATGAAGGCTATATCTCAAAGATGTGCTGACATTGTCTTCTCTTCTGATCTTGCAAGGAGGTGCTACTCCCAATTTTTTTTTTAAGTTCAGTGTCATTAGTCTATATTAATCAACAAGGTGTATATGTCAATAGAATTTATAGCACTGGCCAAGGGTTAAGTTTGTGCTCAAATTCAAGCCCATTCATCTCCCTACCATTTCCTCTGGTTTTTTTTTTCACCAGGCTGCATTGTCTAAAAGGGAAATGTTTCCAGTCACCGAGGGGTAGAGCCACCTACACCCAGTCAAATGAGTTCTAATCCATACCCCCATGCTTGCTCTCTTTGGTGCACCTGAAGCGTGGTTTTCCACCACCCCCTCAGTCTGAGGCTGTTGTGACTCTGCAGCCCTTCATGATACAAAAGCCTGAGGCCTTCTCAGCTTTTTGTCAATGTCATCTTTCTCTTTCTGCCCCATAAAGGTAGGCAAGGAATTTGAGGAAGATCCCCCATTAGCTGGAGATATACCTTTCCCTTTGAAGCCTTTCTGGTCACAGAGGTTTGTGCAGATTCCCTCAGGGATGTTGCCCTTGAGCTAGCTATTCCAGCACACTTCTCTTTTTCCCTACTTAGCTCCTGTGTTAAGAATCACTCGTGTTAACCATTTGCATTAACAAATCCAGGGAAAGTGCTAGGTGGTGCCTGCTGCTTCTTAAACTACTGGTTCTCTCACCAAGCTCATTCTGATCCCTTTATTTTACTGAGAAATTGTCCTGGTCCATCACCTATCTTTTCCTTAGTTGTTTATCACTATGAGAAGTTTTACTGAAAGGTTTATACATTTTGAAATATCAGTGCCATGCCAAACATATGAACCACACTTCTCTCCAAGAGCTGTCCCCACCTTTCRAGAAACAAACTGCTCTATTCTTCTGCTAAGATTCTGCAATCTACAATTCCCGTAGTACCACTCAGAGAAACACACATCTTTGGTGATGTCAGTATCTTGTACTCAGCTACAGCTGGGATTTTGGGGAAAACAATTTTCTAGGTATGTACAGTATGTGTAGATGTCTGGCTTTTGTAGCAGCAAGCTGTATATCAAAATATTTTCCACTTTGGGGAAGTGGGTGAAATTGCCAATGTGATCGTAATGCAGGCTATAAAAAGATCAAAGTTGCAGTGTTCTGCAACAGCATCATCCATTGAAATGTAGAAGGAGGTTGCTGAAAAAAAGAAGTTCATGCAATATATAAGACATTAAAAATTCTGTTACATTACTCTTGCCACAAAGATTGTAATGAAAATGGGAAATGGCACAAACGTAACCCATTCTCATTACAATCGTTAGATTGTAATCTTGTGCTCTCCTTCTCAAGAGAATGTTAAATGAGATTTTAAAGTATGGAAAATAAAGGAGCAAATAGAAACTGGAAAGCAAAAGAGGTGAGGCATGATAGACTTTTCCTGCATTCTTATGTTCTTTATTTTTGCAGTAAAACGAGACAGAACAGTATTATTTCAAAGAAAGGTGCACACGCATAGAAACACATCTATTTTTCTTTCTTTTTGGAAAGTATATTATTTCAATATTTTCATCTTCTTCATTCTTGTAAAATAAAAAAGAGTCCCTCCAAATCAAAGAGACAAAGCAACACTTTAGATATCTACATCAAAAGATTTATTTTAACAGAGTAGAATTTGCCCTTATCCATCATAGTAAGAGCTGAAGGTAACACCTCCCAGTGAGAGAGAACTGTATGACTTAGGAGAGTAGCAATTAAAAATCTGTCAGTCACAGGTCTGGATCCAGCCCTGATTAGATAGTGACCGAAAGTTGTTAATATTACGCGATCGCTGAGGAAGGAAGTACCTGACCTCCCTCTAATCCCCATGCAAGTATTTAAATGACACACTGTAGCTGTCACTCAGCAGTGCCACTGGTGCTGCCAGCAGAAGACTAAGCATTAAATAAGCACAAGAAGTGATCTAACCCCATCTCCTTTGCTGTGGTGCTGTTTCACACTGGGTTTGAAGCAGGTGTAACAGGTACCCTCCTTCCAGAGTCTGATAGTGCAGGAAAGGGGATGCTGGCCTTGTCTTAGGCTGTACATTCAGGGGCTTGCAGGACCTCTTAAAATATTGATCATATTGAAAAGAAATCTGTTGAAGATTCAGAGGCAGTATTACAGCAAAGGCTGTTTTGCTTGGAGAATCAGCAGAGATGAGCAATTATTATGCATGGGAGTCAAAAGGGCTCCTTGACCACTGGGGCTATGTTCCTACAGAGTCCACACGTGGCATCCTTACCACACAGCCCTGCAACAATGCAAACTTATAGACATCACAAAATCTCAATAACATAATAAATGCCTTTCAGACAAAAGATTAAAATCTACAAAGGCTCTAACTCAACCCARAGAGCAGATAAGAAGGATCAAAGTCATTAGAAATAGTTTAGGTCTTTGCAGTTCTCTTGGAAAGTTGCCTTCTTGCCTGGTCCTGTATTTTATGTTTACTTCTTTTTCTTTTGTGCTCACTCAATTTATTCAGCATAGATTTAAGGTTTTGGATGGCAGTTTTGGGATTTTTTTTGTTCATTAGCTTTTTTGTGTTTTGATTACCCATGGAGTTTATGTTGACTCACCTCCTTTTCCCTCACTGACCTTCCCCAATGAGCTTACCATGGGCTGCTCTAAGTGAAAGCAGAAGATGGAACATATTCCCATAGACAAAGCTTCTGTCACAGCTTCATGTAACCTTCCATCACCCTTTAATGAAAGGATATCCTAGGTAAAGCTTATTTTCTCACTTAAAATCKGTCAAGAAATTATGGAGGAAGAAATCTGATATTTTATGGGTTTTAAACCAGAATAAACTTCCTTTGTCTTTGATGTTTGCAGTCACTAAAGGTCAGATTTTTTTTTCTYGTCTACGTATAGATGCTGGAAGTGACATGTTAATAATCTGATCAGCTTTCTAGCTGAAAAGTGAATCTACTCTTCAAAGAACATATATAAATGTCTGTAATTTCAGAATGACTTGTAGATTTTCCTGTAATCTTGGTTAAAAGTGTTTACATCTGAGATGAGTTCGTATTTGCAAGTTTACAGTATCATGAAAATATTATATCTGAAGTAGAATTCATCACAGCTCTTCTATTTTAACTGCCAAGAGATTTTGAACTTAGAGAAAAACCTGTATTATGGTTGGCTGTATTGCATCTAGCCTATGATAAATAGAGGTCTTTTAATTTCCCAAGTATCCAGTCCCTCCAACTCCACAACCCACAAAAATTAAAAATAAAAATTTCATTCTGAAGCTTAAAATTAATTTAGTTTCTGTTGTAGTGCTGTAATAAGTAGATCTAATTTAACCAGTCAGCAGTTCCTTCCATTGGACATTAATTTTTTAAAGTCTGCAAGTTAATCAACCTGTTTTATGGCTATATGTGTTTTTACATCAAAACTCCTCATTATTTCTTTTTTATTTTTCTGTTAAGTGTCTGGGATAAGTGAAAATAGCKTCTGAATATAAAAGAATCAATTAATGTTTCTATATAGGGGGAAGAAAAATCATTCCCCAAATGGGTAACTATTTCCAGTGCTCCAGACTGTTTCTCTTGCAGCTCTTTGGATCATGATCTGTCAATCCCACCTGTTAACTAGACTGGTCTTTATGGTAGAATATATGGTCAGGAGATGAAGACGCTCCTGAATTTCCTCTTTCTAATTTTAATAGTCCCTCTGAAACATGAAATTAGACTTAGGGATTTTGGAAGCTGCATCTTCACACCTATTAGAGAAGAATCTATAAGAGCACACAGATTTTACATAATGGATAATGCTGCTTACAGGGCTGTGTACCTGAGAAGCAACATTCAAAGCCAGGTCTTGATTCAAACAAAACCATTTTGATAYCATTCTGTAGCCACATTTGAGCTGCTTGGGAGAGTGAGGACATTGGATCCTTGGTTCCTGCTCCCTGAGGAYAGGTGTCTGGGTGAATCTTTCCCTTGAGGGGCTGCAGGGCAGCCTTGACTGTAGGAGACCCACAGGCACCTCCTTTTGTTAATGCCAAAATGCAACTTCTAGAGAAAATGAGAAGCATAAGTGTATCCTTTTGAATCTCTCCTTTGTTTTTGCTTATATGTCAAAATTCAGCAAACACAATGCATTTGCTTCCTGGACTTTCAGCCTGTCACAGCTCTTTTCTGCAAATCAGTTTGCACCTCGGTGTGTCTCAGCTGCTGCAATAGCTATAATTCCAATCATAGCCAGCTACTTTAATGAGCTTCTTGCATCCACTGGGAAGAGCTATCCCACATGCAATGTCAGCTCCCAGCACCTAGAGAAAGCACAGTTTCTCTGCCACTTTTTAAGGAGAGCTKCATTTCTGTGGTGACATTTGAGAGTTTTCATTATCTCAGTGCAAGAATCTCTGGGGCACACTCTGGTCTCTTAACATGCCCTTGTTTAACAGCACTCCTTACCTTTGGCTGCCTGTGTTCAGCTAGCCAAGTGGTGGCAGAAATGTGTATAGTCCCTCTTAAATCATTCTGATTTTCCCAAGTCCCTCTGCAGTTTTTTGATGGAACATATGGCAATGTTATGTCTATTTGAAAAAGCCTTTGCATCATATGTTTATACAACTGCTCACTATCCCAAGACAAAAATTCTTTCCTGTTATTGCCCATTTGCTGACTAAAGAAATTATCCTCTTTATGTATTCTGGTACTTTACCTTGATACCTTACATGTTTAATTATGTAGTCCTTGGTCCATAATCCATATGATTCACTCACTATATAATACAACTCACATTAGTTTTATTTTTTTTTAACCCTTGCCTTTTCTTTCTTACTTGTTTTCCTTTGTCAGCCATTGCTATCTATTTAGTTTTGGGTTTTAGCCTGGCTCCCATAAAGTATTTCCTCCTCAGTGACAAAATAATCAGAGTCCGGTGGTACAGGACTTGTGTCAAAGGACAGGAGTTCCTCATGGTTAAGGGCAAGCCCTTAAAAAAGGGAAAAAAAAAACAAGCAACAAACCCCAAAGAAAACTCCTGCTATGTACCACATAAAGGAATAACACCACAAAATAGAGAAAAGAATGSGGTTTGTGGCTAMAGAAACAAATGGAGAAACAGCACAYCCTGTTTGGCTCTTTTTCTTTYTTCCCCTGTGCTGCTGGCCAGTGACCTCAGTCAGCCGTGGAAGTCATGGATTTCCAGCATTTTCTGTGAAAGAGTTGTGCACTGGATCTTTCCATTCTACCATTCTCCCAATATTCAGCGAAGTAGTAATAATGATTTTTCTCTTCCTTGGGTTAGAAGTGGATGAGGCCAGAAAAAAACTGGAATCCTTTAAGAATGAAAACAACTTTTCCCCTTAGGTCTGTTTTGAAAAAACCCCCAAAAACCTGAACATGAAGCTGTCTGTGGATTTTTTTTTTCCCTCGGAAGGAGCAATGAAATAGTTTTTAGAGTAATGTTTAAAATGGGCTTTTTACAATTGAACTTTGTTCCTTTGAAATCCTTTCTGTGACCACTGACTACTTCAAACAAAGTAACTTTATTTCAGCATTTGCAGTATTAGGGAAATATGTCTAATACACTTTGGATCTACAGGTAATGGGTTCAATTTCTACTGGTCCTTTGTATCATAYTGTCTCCAGTGCATCTTAATGGGCATATCTAGGGACTCTGTGTTCATKTTTTATAGGCTTTCTAGAAATCTGGACTTTTTTTGTGTCTGCATTATTGCAAAAGGTATTTATTTACATGAGATTCCTGAGCTCTRCTGATATAACCATCCTTTTTATTTACAGGTCAATAATATCAAGTCTTTCTTTTCAACACTTTGTTCTTTGCTTTCTTACTTTAAAAAAAGAAAAAAGTCTATAGGCAAAAATCAAACATGTGCATTTTTATACTTGGTGCATGTCATCCTCATATTTTGTATATTACTCACCATACCTAAATAAGAAATTTTTTCTTGACATGAATACCCATTTAGTATATATCCCTAGCAGCTCTTCCAGGGCCTTTCTATTTTTTTATGAGAACACCCTTCAACCTTTTTCCTTTGTCCTGACTGTTTTTTTCTGAAAATATATATTTTCAGGTGTTGGGGAGGTTTGCATGGTGAGTGGAATTTATTAAATTCATTCTGATACGCAGGAACTAATAGCTGTAGTAGAACACTACAAAAGAAAATATAAAMGTTTATAAAATAWATTTTCTCCTTGCAGGCATCTTGCTTCACTCAATCCAGKATGAGCCAATCACACCGGATACAATTTTACAAGAGGACATGGAAGGTGGTACCAGAGAGCAAAAAAAACCTCACATTCACGTTGGTTCAGCTGACTGGAAGGACTTGGGGTTAGATCCAGAGCAGTTCTGCTTTGGGAAAAGGAGAGGAGAGCTATGACTTAAGGAGAATATAACCATCCGGCCTGACATCTGGAAGTGGCTAAATACCCAGTACTGGGAGTAAAAGAGGGTCAAGGAATTTTGAATGATGATTTAGGACTCAGTCCTGGAAACTACTTATTGTAGGTGGGCTTCTGTCCTTGTGCCCAGTACAGTCTCKGCTGGCCATGCTAAGGGGATGGGGAAAAACTGTTTGAATGCACAACACACATAAAGATGCCAGAACAATGATGGGAGTTACTCTTCTGACTCGACATTTTACTCTTCTTTATTCTTGGTCTACAAGACTATTCAGCTTCTCCTAAYTGATTTGATGGTCTTGCTGGAAAAAATGAGTTGCAACAACTTTTTTCTTTTGCTGAATTATTTACAGGTGGAAAATATCTGCCTTGCTGGATCTTACCCAAAAGGCACTAAAATGTTTTTTGCAGCCTGATATTATGCTTTTCTCCACTTTTCATTTGGCTAGCAAAAAAATTGTTTCAGTCAGATCTGCATAAAATCTCTTTTCTTTCCATTTTTTTTTCCTTTTGGTTTAGGGAGTGAAACAATTATTTACACCGCCCTATTCCTGATAGCAACCATATGTCTGGACTGCACAGCAATGAGCCTTGCAKTCCTACTTCTGGCAACTCTCCCTGGCCACAATGACATCCTGCAGTGCTCCTAAAGGGAGTAGGTGCCATGGAGCTCTTTGCGTGCCATCGGCACTTCCCAGATTCCAACACCTTACCTCATATGCCACCACTGTCCTCCAGCAGCCCTTGCAGYTAAGCATTTGGTAAGCTGTGTGGCACAGGCAACTTTTGGAAGCTCAGAGCCCTCAAAGATTGTGATGCTGAGATGGGTCAGAGATTAAAAACACTGGGTGATTGAATGAGTTAGACTGTCTGGATTCCCATCAGCTTGGAATGCAAATTTTGTAGGGGAGCTACAAAAGCTCTACGGAGCTTATTTGCGTCACTTAAAAAAATCTGTGGTRCAGAGGSTCTCCCCACAGCAAAGAACTAAGAWACATGYCCAATGRCCTGGCTGGGCCTGCTTGAGGAGGACAGATATTGCCTGAGAAACTGAACTTGGGTGGGAAGTGCTTTTGGCATACAATAAGGTCTCTCTTCCTTATTTTCCTCATTAGAAAAACAGAGCTGTCCTTTAATAAGACTAGCTAATCTCCATTTGTCAAGGGGCTGAAAGCAAATCCAATCGTGCTGGGAAAGCCACAGTGAACTGTGATGGAAACRCATTTCCTGATCAGATGGAAGAAGATATATGGGGGTCCTGAGGGAGAGGAGAGTTTAAAAGACTGAAGTTTCATGGGACATTGTTGATGAGAGTATAAGGGGGTTAAAGGCTCAGTTAGCTCAGAATCTGAAGCCATTCTTTCAGGACTCTTTGCTGCTCCTTGGTCTAAGGAGGCAGAGAAGAAGAACATTCAACCTCTGTRCCTGTAGGAGACCTTGTGAGCACCTTCCCAGCTCCAGTCCCTGTGCCCTTGCCATTGCAGACACAGGCTGTAAGGACTTGTCTTTTGCTACCGAGTGTGGGCATGACTTCTTCCAACTGGGCAGCATAAGTGGGGCAGGACACAGCAGGACAATGCCTCCCTTCTGCAAACATGCTGAACTTGGCCCGACGTGAGCTCTGGCTGTGGAAAATGCAGTTGGAGACTGTGCTGTGGAGCTTTTGTCAGCTGTGCAGATCAGAAGGGGAGATTTCACTCTCTTTCCTCGCATTTCTAATGCAGCAGTATTTCAGCACTGTGCTTCAACCCATGGTTCACAGCTGAGTGGTAGTTTTATGATTTTATGAGGTCTCAGACCACAGTGTCTTTAAATGTTCTGTAAAATATACAGGTTAATGACCTGACCCCTGCAAACTTCTTGGAAGAACTTGTATTGCATTAGCTAATGCATTGCTATGTCTTCCTGGAGTTGCAGAAAACCATTGTACATGAAAAACAAACCTGTCATACTTGCACTTTGCTAACTTTGCACAAAACAGGGGGAAAAAAGTCCCTTTAACCAGCACAAAACAAGATAAAACCACAAACTTGATGGCCTTTTGTGCAACCTCAATYGGACATTGCAGCTCTATGCTGTAATCTCAGAACACAGCCTTTATCATCTTGGGTGTACTAGCATTGACCCATAACAGAGTCTTAAATAAAAAGCAAACCATAATGTCAAAGAAAAAGTCWGTATCTCAGCAGGTCTGGACTCCAGTGTGGGAGTGTGAACAGAGAAAACAAAAGCTCAGAATAAGGAGAAGGCTGGATGGGTTCGAAAGAGGAAAAAAAAGACCCCACCTCTAGAAAAATAGTAGGGTGGAGCAGAAATAAAAATACTTTGGACAAAAAAATCCCTACAGACTCCAAAGTGCAAGACAAAACAGGGAAAAAAGGCCTAATCCTTTCCTTACCAGCACCTGACCTGATGTGGGTCCGCTGTAGTGGGAGAAGGGCTCAGAGCCTGGATTTTGAAATATCTGCACTGAGGTGGTCCAGCAAGGCTGCATGGCAGASACAGCATTGTGGAAGCTTTGGGCCAGGCTGTAATTTATTGGCAAAATGCTCTGGGGCTAAATGGCCAAGAGACATGGCACTGCACTCCCTCTGAGAAGAGTGAACGATGCTTCCCTCTTGCTTGGGTGTGGGGAAACGACATTGTTCTCTGGCAGTCAGTCCCAAGGAGAGCAGAGCCTTTTCAAGTAACTTACATGCCTSAGTGAGTTAACACTGAATAGTTCCCRCTCTCCCTTGGATTGWGCTTCTGCCCATTGCAGAGCAAGCACAGATGGATACAGAGGCATGGCTGGAGTTATCATCCTGTCCAGAGACAGGGCATGCACTTCTCCTGGTCCAAAGCCTTGCTGCACTCTCCCTCTCTCCAAAAGCCAAGTCTGCCAAAGGAAGAAATTGTCCTTTCCATCACTTTGTGCATCCCTACAAGGGGGAAAAGGGACCCAGCTTTCAGCAGATACCTTTGAGAAAATGCTGGTTCCTGAACAGTTTCTCATATTTCCAGGAAGACCTGTTGTGTATTCAAAAGCTGGGAAGCTGAAGGAGTGCTGAAATGCAATCTGTGGAGAGCAAGGTTTCCTACTGTGGAAAGCCCCTTGCCCAAAAACCATTAAATTGGCAGTGGTGGGTTGTGCCACTGAAATGTATTTTTACCTTATTAAAATTATTTCATGCCAGGTTGCTTGGTTTTCTACTAACTTATTCCTTGGTAGTTTCATAAGKGTCGTGAAACTCAATTTAGAGGGGAGTGGAATGAGTTCACCTCATTCCTCAGAGGTGGCTGAATYCCTGATTCAAAAAAGTGCTCCTTCACTCACCTGTTTCATCCACCTGGTATATTCTTCATTGCYGGCCTCCTTGGCTGTGTTTCAAGCTCCCAGGTTCCCAGAATTTATGGAGCTGTTTTGCCCTCAGCTTTGCTAAGGTCCTTTGCTCAGGAGTGCTGATCTCCAAGGAAAGCAGCGTGYGTAGACCCAAAGTCCCATCTGCAAGTGACTTTTCATCACAGGAAGGCCAGAAAAAGGGACAGAACATGGATCAGCATCAGCACCAGGGGAACTGGCTGCACTCCAAGGAGAGTGGGATCTCAGGTGAAACTGTCAGATTTTGTAGAAATATAAGGGTCACTCATTCTTTTGTGAATGAATTCCTGGTAACACAAAATCTTCTCGGTGAGATGAGCCAGGTGAAGCTGAATGTCCAACATCAAAGCCAATAGGGAGCTGGAGGCCACAGATGGGATCATATCTACTAAACATTTTATCTTGTGTGACAATAGAGCCATACAGGGGACTCAGCAATGAGATGGTTCAGGTAGCACCATGGGAATGTCATATTGGTCAATCTTCTTTCTACTTTTTGACACCCATGCTAGTCAAAATGGCATTCGTGCTAGGGGGTTGACAAATTTTTGTGCTCAGTTTTTCTTCTCTAAACAGCCCAGCATGCCCCAATGGGCTGTGTGGTTGTGCATCCCACTCAGTGCTCTTGTGCTGTCCCTCCTGTGCTGCTTGCAGCTGCCTCTTTTGCCAGCTGGCCAAGGTCTACCTCCGCCCAGGACAGAAGTGCCAAATGGCTTAATGGGAGATGTTTTCGACTGGTGACACTTTTTACTGGTGGGCCAGGAACAGAAAATGGAATTTGGCATGTTGTGCCATTAGCATTCCTCACTGGGAGCCAACCACAAGGTGAACCACCTGGCTCACACTCCACAAGGACTCTGTTTAAAACAAACAAAAAAAAAGATGTGAAAGCTTTCCCACTCTGCCCCAGGATCCCACTGCAGAGCCATTTCCTTTGCAGTTCATTGCACTGAAATGGGAGTTTCAGGCAAAGATGATACTCTTCTTTGGCTCAGAAATCACCCCAAGAGAGCAGCTTTGTGCGGATGGGCTCTGTGTTCCTCTCAGCTCCCAGTAAGGCATGTTTTGGCGAGCAGCAGCAGCTGCAGTTCATAGGCACTTACTCATCCTCTCACCAGACTGCCCCAGCAATCCCTGATGGTGAGTCACTGTCCAGCCCTGCAAGCCTGGARATCCCACAAGAAGGGCTGTGGAAATATCTTACCTGTTCCTCATCCCACCAGAAATCTGTGACTGGCTTTCAACCAAACCTGTAGGCTCCTCCATGTATACATTGTGTGCCCATGAGGGTTAGGGCTGGCACAGGGGGAAAAGCAGTGGAAGTACACTACTGGGTAGGCAGCATCGCATTTACAGCTGTCCCAAGGTCATACAAGGGTGGGAGACCCATCGGAATGAAACCCAAGAACAGGTATGAAAGGATCGTTATACCACTTTGAGAAAATAATTTGGAAAATACCCTTTTTCCTCATTTTTTTCAGTGGCTTTTTTTGGTCTCCCTCACTTTCCCCTTTTCCTCCTCCATAACACCAACCTGATTAAAAAAGGAGACAAGATATGTCTGAGAAAATGACATCTGTGTCAAAGATGTTCACAATGGATGGATAAATAGCCACACTGCAGCTGCACCTGTGCTCTGGAAAAAATAACTGTTGGTGTAAAACTGTTTGTCTAACTGCAGGGGATTTTAATAACTATTTCTTTTGCATAGTAGTATGTGCACTCAGTAAAAGTCAATGACTGTCCCCAACATTCAGTTTAGTGCATGTATTGTTACTTATGAAATCACTGAAGATGTCTTTGCATTCATGGGTCTGAGTCTTGCACAATTCATTGAAATGCTTGGCACTGCTGCCATAAAGCACACACACTGAAGGTAATAAAATCCAACTATGCAGTACAGTAAAAATCCCCACAAAAAAWATCATAAAATGGACATATGAATCTTGATAAAGTCCGTGTATTGCTATGCTGCACATTCACATGAATTAGAGGTGTGTGGTAATCCTGGACAAAGCTTTATATAACAGCACATGCTGTCTACAGAGGCAACATAAAATTCAGAGAGGGAATACAATGCACCTTCTCCCTGTGATTACACACAACTGTAACRCTTCATCAAGGACTCGTCCTTGGTTGTGCAAAATGTTTCCCAGTTCAGCAAACCACTCCTAGCAGGTGTGCTCCAGGTTTCCTCCCCCAGCCTCACAAAAGCCGTGAGAAACTGGGCATGCAATCTTGGGAGGCTGATGGCACTCATCATCCTCCCGGTGTGATGTTCACCTCTCTCCTCTGTCTGTCAGCTTCCCAAGTGCCTATTTCACCRTCATCCTACAAATGTAATCTGAAACTTCTAAGAAATCTTCCTGAGTTTCTGCCCCRCTAATACAGTTCATAAACTGGAGTAGAAGAGGGAAAAGGGGAGATGCATCCAAAACTACTTGGAGTAAAGATTTCCACAGTTGTCACAGCTCATTGCTCTTACAGGGGCCAATATTACCAGCCTTCCTGGGCTGCCACTAGAAAGACCATCTATATCGGTGGGATCCATGGTGATCTAGAAAGCCTTTGAAGCATTATGACAAAATAATCATCGTAACATGAATTGTTTATGAATTATACAAGAGGGCAGGAAACAGATGTATGGGGACCTCAGTGTGTTGGCCCAGCCTAGGAGCCTCGACTCCCTTTATATTGGCCAACCAACAGCACCTTCTGGCCAGCAGCATGCAACTTTCTCACTATAACCACAGCATCTCATTCCCCAGCTTGTTAGCTCMGTCTGTGCTCTTACAGGTAAGAGCTCCCCAGGAGATTTTCTGTCACTAAGCTTTGAAGTGAGCTCTGCACAGCCTTGCAGAAAATAACTTTTAATATGCTGAAGTCTGGTGTCTGCTTTTGCTCACTTCAGATGTGTAACATCTCCTTAATGACTGCTTAATGCTGCATGGGTGACCAGGACTATAGGTGCCCACTGCCAGAAAAGACCTGGCAGAGGAAAAACATCACCTGCCAGGCACTGTCTCACAAGAGCAGCAAAAAAATTCCCACAACATGCACTGCAGAGTCCCATGTTAGGAAACAGAATATGGATTACTTTAAAACCTCAGCCTGGTTCTGTGGCATTAAGGATTTGAGACGGGCAGACCTTTGCAGATTACTGGCCTGGTTTCTTAGTTCCACTGGTGCTTGTTTGCAGTGGGTTGTTTGGTGCAGATACATAAAACCTGTGCCAAGCACTCAGGTACAAATATTCTACAGGGAGAGATGATGAAGGGGAAAGAYCTCATAACCACTTCTTCAGCTAAGTTAAATAAGATAAGAAATAACTTATGGGTTCCTAGAATGATCAGAGGGTTGGAGCACCTCTACTGTGAGGAAAGGCTGAGACAATTGAGACTGTTCTGCCTGGAGAAGAGAAGGCTTTGGAATKACATAATTGCAGCTTTCCAGAACTGAAAGGTGCCTACAAGAAAGGAGAGAAACCTGTTACAAGGACATGTAGTGACTGGACGCTGGGAAATGGATTTAAATTGAAAGWSAGTAGGTTTAGATTAGACATTAGGAAGACATTCTTTACTGTGAGGGYGGTGAGATGCTGGAACAAGTAGCTCAGAGAAGCTGTGAATGTCCCATCCCTGGAAGTATTYAARACCAGAYTGGRTGGGACTTTGAGCAACCTKGTMTARTSAAAGGTATCCCTGWCCATAACAGAGGGGGTGGAACTAGATWATCTTTAAGGCTCTTCCAACTCAAACCATTCTRTAATCCYATGATTCTRTGTACAGAGAGAGATTTGGGTAAGRAGAGTGYWAYAAAATTTGAAGAGTGCCTTGGCAAAAAGATGAACACAGAAAATTTCCCACCAGAAAGATTCTTGAGAGCCTGGGAAAATTTCCCATGATCTAAGTAAGTGCCAGYGGTTGGATCATTTAGAAACAGTTGYGCCAAGCCTTAGCAAAGYGCAGAGAACTGGATGATTTTGGRGTGAGTTTTCTTTTGCCACCYGAGGGTTAACAAACTGGTGAATGCATGACTGAGCTTTGTCCCAGCTCAGCTGTCGGGCACATCTTCACAGCATCGTGGTGCTGTGAGTGGGGCACTTTTGGGCAAGAAGAAATGGCACCAATGGCCATTAACCCAGGCTGTGAGTCCTACACCAGCACTTGTGCCATTGTAATGGTTCCGTTATTGCTGTGTCAACTGGCCACAGGGAAAGTAATGCATCCATGTCTGCTCCCATTGCCATCACACCATCACTTGTTGCACTGTGCCTCCCAGAACTCTCACACTGACCCTGGCCAAGCTCAGGCCAAGCTCAGGCTGCCCCTGTGCTCACACCACCATTTCTTCTCACTGCTTAGATACAGAGAGGAAACTTAATTTCTCTGAAGCCACAGTGGTAGAGTTCCTGAGGAGAGATGCAGAGAAGCAATACAGGTGCACATGGGTGCTCTGCTGAATCCATCTGTGTCTGCATATTTCACTGGAAAAGGGCAACRCAGACCAGTGGTGTGGCTCTCTGTCCCACTTTCTCCCTGTGTAAAACAGGAATAATGATACTGACCTAGTCCACTGGGGAGCCTGGAAAGGCCAGTTAATGTTTCTAAGGCTCTCTGAGAATAAAAAGTTCTGTATCAGTGCTAAGTGTTATTATTCAGGTATTGTAATTCTAACCTATAAGAGGCTTGGCTTTAGTAGGAGAATTATGGTGACTCCAGCAGCTGAAAGAAGGTTTCATATTTCGTCTTTAGCTGTATACAGATTAACAGCACTCACACAATTTCTTCACAGGCATAAAGATGAAGGTGAAATCCACACCAGTKTTAGGCATTACAGTGAATTACCTTGGCATGAAGGAACTCTGATTTCCAACATCTGTGAAAGTTTAGCTGAAGTGATGTATAAAGTCTTGGTACCAGCTAACAAAAGCAAGTACTTGAGAAAGTTGATCCTGAAATCTGGACTTTTCCATAGATTTTGGCATGACTTGGAGTGATGYCCAAATCAAAAAGGCAAAAGGTTAGCATTTTACTATGCAACATATATTAACCATGAGCGTATAAATGTATAGAAGGTACAGAGTGGTTTTGCAGAGGTCATTTCACTTGGAACTTACCTATYTCCAACCAGATCAGTGACACAGTGTGGCACGTGTAATTCAAAAAATCATAAAGGTATCAAACAGGGCTTTTATAACATACCATGCAGTCCTGGCATGTATTGCTGCTATATGCGACACATTTCCATCATCACCGCTTCTCCTGTGTGGATTATGCTGRCATCCCAGAGGACATGACTGCATATTGGAATCTTGTGCCAGGTAATGGCCAGAAAAAATGATGGAGCTCGCATTCAGCTGAGATACCACCTTCCCAGCAAGAGGCAGGATCATTAGTTCATTAAATCACAAGGGGARCAATGGCATATCCACCATGAACAAAACCCAAATGCTTTCACATAATTTAGAAATTACTTCAATGTGTTACACATGATGCCCTGCCACATGGAGACTATTCGCTTTGATTTTACTTCTCTGATTTTTGTTACAATCATTCTATTTTAGTTTGCATTCCCAAATAATGATTGGGGAGCATGATGTTATTGCTTGGGCATTCAAAGGAGAGGTGCATGATCAGTTGTCCAGGATATAGGCAGAAATGTTTCCTTTCTTGCAAAGGTCTCCCTCTCACTCATCTCTCAGTTTCTGAGTAGATAACAGCTGCTTTATGGAATATGAACAATGTAAGATAGAGCTGCAGAAGTTCTTATGTATAAATGTAATATATTTCCATATATTACAYCTAATGTCATAACAATAAGAAGAACAAAAAGAAGTGCAAATCTTGATTGTAGAAAGCCATATTTTCTGTGTTCCTTCCTGTTTCATTTGGTAATAGAAAATCAATGGGCCTTTTATGTTTGTGACACATCTGAAGCWCTGAATCTCCCATCCTCCCTTCATATATGAATAAATGAATTTGTTTACTGTGCTGTCTGAACAAGTGTGTTTCAAAACAATGACAGATTCCAGTGCATTAGCTACAGCGCTTCTTTGCAGCCTTTCTCTCTTTCTTCCACATTTCCTTCAAAGAAAAACTGGTAACATTTCCTACACAAGCTCTTCACACTCCACCTCGTGACTGAAGTGGGGAGTGCAGCACATATAAAAATGTCACCCAACACAGCACTTTCAATTCCTGGTTGGAACACTGGAATAATTTTTAGCCCTTCTTATTTCCTAAATAGTAGTTTCCCCCAAATTCGGTACAGCTTCTCTAGATATTTACAACTGCTCAGCCACATGCCTTTTCATGGGTTTTGGCATTACTGTCTTTGTTGTGAGGTGACATTTTAGAGGTTCTTTGTTTTGTTTTGTTTTGTTTTGTTTTGTTTTGTTTTGTTTTGTTTTGTTTTGTTTTGTTTTATGAAGAACTGTTAAAAGGAATTGGTATTTTTCTGTTAAGCTTGTTTGCTAAATTTCTCACAAGTTGTACAATTTAAGAATTCAGTACACTATTAACAAATGCATTAAATCTTCACTGTAAATGGTGTTCCTCTGAATGGCTTTTTCCTATATCCTGGAACTATTTTAATGATGAGCCATTGATTATTTTTGGAGATATTCATGGTGCTTTTCTTGGACATGCCTTTTGAAGAAATCAGTAAGCTCGAGGAAAACAACAATGGGGAATTCTTGGGAGTGGACTTTTAGGATTGTTTTTACATTTWAAAAAGTCTTCAGCACCAGCAAAAATCACTGCTAATGTTTAGCACTTTTCTGTTGGCTTCTATTGGGGAATCTCAGATGGAGACAGGCTTACCAGGAGGTAAGTGGGATGGTAATGCTACCTATGGTGTTATGATGTCCATTGCACAGGCTGGAAGAAACCTGGAGAAATTATAGGCTTGACCCTCAGGCTAGTAGGAATTTTGACCCTGCTGCTGCTAGGCATGACGTGACATCAGATATGATGGAGGAATTTTGTTAGTGGRGCAAGTATCAGAACTCTGATTTCCTGACTTTTGACTCAATTTTAGAGGTTACAGAGCACTGATGGTCCCACAATGACCTGCTCCCTGCTGCACTTGAGAATATWGGGGGCTTTCCTTCAGGACGCAGATGCTACTACATCCTGGGTTAGGTCTCAGTTTCAACAGACAGGACCATCGAATTGCTTTCCATTTTTGGTTTGATTTGTATTTTATTYCTAATGTGGTGGTTTGAGACATTGTATGCAGGAGAGAGAGGGAGAGAGGGAATGGCATGCTACCTAGGGACAGGGGAGTCCAGCCTGCTTAAAAGGGAAATGTTGCTGGGTAAACACAAATTGGTGTAAGGCACATCATTAGSAGAAAGTTGTCTATCATTAAGCACTACGTAGTGCATCCCTGTGAGCCTGAAATAAGTCTCCAGGGGATGTGCAATCACACTTGCCACACGAGTGGAAATGCTGAGGATGAGCCACGCGCTGTCTGGGTGTCCACCTCCCACCTGTGTTAGAATCATTATGTGCATGTTGGGCTGACTTAGCACACTGAGGAGGAAGATGGCCATGCCATTCTCTTTCACCATCTGGGTAATTTACTCCATTGAGTTTCTTAGAGAGGGAATTCATTAATGCAGATATGCAGGGTGCAATTATTCAGATGATGCAGTGGGAGGAAGCTGCATAAAATTTACAGAGTGAGCTCTGCTGGTACTCTGAGCAGTGCTTTTCTGGGTGGTCCTGCCTGGAAAAAAATCACACCTAGGGATGCCTTGATGACTTCTTGCTGTGTCCCAAATGGCAACTCCTCCYGACTGGCATCAGTGGGAGCCATTCTCACTAGGCGAGGGAGATACTAGAAGAGTCCCAGTTAGCATCCGTCACAACAGAGAGGAAATCTGTGGGAAATGCTGATCATTTATATCAAAATTAATGAGATTTTCCCTCTCTGAACGTGAGGGCTGAGATGTRTGCTGACTACAGGGAAAAAAGAAATCCATCCATGGATATCTAGCTTGCCTTTTTTTATTTATATTTTTCCAGGGGTCTTGTATAATTGATGACAGTGCCTATTTGGCAAAGGAATTTTCAGAGCACAAAATTCATTTTAATAGTAATTTTTTTCTATTAAACAAACTGTTGTTTTTTCCCTCTTACATCTGAAGCCAAAATCACAGGGCCACAAAAYAAATCAGCCTAATTTCACTGTGAACTTTTCTTTTGACATTCTTCTATTTTTCAAAGAGAATAAATGTGTTGTTACATGACTGCTCTTTTCCAGACAGAAGAGGCAGAGAGCTATTTTTGAAGCTCCTTAAATCAGAAGCTCTGGCTCTTTACAAAAGCATCCCCACAGGATATCAGGACTGTGTTTGGAAACATATGTGATAAAAAAAAATCAAACCATAAAAATGAACTGGGATCACCTTGTAATTGGGCAGAGAAGACTTCCTGCTGCTGTCTGTATTTTTGTTAAAAGCCAGTGCTTCTGCATTTCTCACCTTTTGCTGCGCGAGATTGTACACAAAATCTCTGATTGCCAAGCAAATCAAAGCCAAGAGGGAGACCCCCTGTTTGGAGGAAACCATCCCCCTCCTATATTCTCTTTTACTGATATTATGTGGAGAAAATTAGATGTAGAATGAATCAAAAGTCATTGTAAAAAAAATAAAAAATAAAAACACCACCAGTGGAACAGAGCTATATGAAGGACCCGGAGGAGATCTTTAAATGCATCAGCTTCCATATAGAGCAGTAAGCTAATAGGCAGTTCATTGAAGCTGAAGTATAACATAAAACATAAAATTACAGAGAAAATGGCTGAAAATATAATAAAAAATAATTAAAAATCTTGTAGGAAGGTGGCATATCAACATCTGATGTAAATACAGACATAGGAAGTGCTGCTTATCATTGGAATAGATGAAACAGTTTAAAATGGTAACAAAATTTGTAGGTTTGTAATCTTCTTTTTTTTCCCAAAAATTTGAGAAAATCCCAATRGTTCCAGAAACAACTTCCCATTTTCACCTGTCGGAAGATGATTTCTCTGTTTTGCTCAGCTACCAGAATTCTTAAGGAAAAAARCACCCATTGTAAATCTGGTTAAAACTGTAAACTTAAATTCAAAATTAAGGAAAGAAAAAAAARAAGAAAGAAAGAAAAGAAAAATCAGTCATTTCCCTGGTCCTTAGCTGTTAAATGTACTATGGAAAGACACAAGTGCCTCCACCAGTTTGGCATGACATGAACCTTTGAATAGAAACCAGACTTCTATTTTGTTTTGTCCACTGCTTTCTACTCTCCAGTGCAAATAAATTTCAATGTTGTTGAAGAATTAGCAAAAAATTATTTTTTCTACGAAGATGCAAGAAAAATTGGACAAAGCATTAGGACAATGCGTAAGTTAAAAATAGGCAGCGCTCYCCCTCCCCTGGAAACTTTTCTTCTKCTATCTGCAGCCAGATATATCTAAAACTCAGCATCTCCAGTGATGTGAATATCATACTAATAATAAATATATTTTCCTTCACAGAATTGCACCTGGAATTAGCTCATTGAGAGTAAATTGGTAACATTCAGTCTGCAAACGTTTTGAGCTATGAATCGTCTTTCGGTTTGCTGGACCAGAACCTTATTCCTGGACACAAGGTCAATATCAAAAATAATCTTTTATTATTAAGAATCACCCTCCTACATGAGATTGTGTTGGTATTGGTTCAGACAACACATGAGAATGTGCATGTGTATGTGTGCATATATAACCATCTGTGTTTTGAATTTATATTTATGTGTTTTAACCTGTGTAAATACATGTACATATATGTATATATATATACATATATATATATACACTCACATATTATGTGTATTATGTGTRTGTTGAGAAGAATGAATGCCCACTGCGATGGAACCCACACAATGGCGGTCAGTGGGAAAATAAAGACAGTGACAATCCTTTTCTGGGCTACTACATCCTCTTCCTCTGCATTCACGGGTACAGTTCCTGCACCAGAAGCAACACATGCTCTATAATGAAACAATCCTTCTTCTCCAAGATTTAGCAGGAATATTTTTCTTCTTCTTTCTTCCTCATCATCCAGCAGCATGCTCTAAACATAGTAAGTACAACAGGGTGCATAGGCTCACTCCTCAACACAGCCAGCAATTTTTGCATGTATGCTTAGATGGTTTTGTAAGTGCAGAGGATGTGGTATAAGCAAAGCTCTGACAATGTGGCTTTTCAAGTTTAAAAAAAAAAAAAAAGTGTTGCTTTAGTACTCACAGATATACATAAACATTCATGTTGTAATAGTGTTTATACTCACAACAAAGATCAGGAATCTACCACATAAAATGCAGTGCAGGCTTAGATTAAGTAGGGCTGAATACAGTTGCCATCTACATGGGTTTGAAATMCAACAGCGCTACTTTATAGTACAATTTACATATTTTAAAAATAGCTTATTTAATAGTTGATAAAAGCAGGGGTCAGCTTCCTCTGCAAAGCAAGAGCTTTAAATACCTGCAGTTATTATGAGAACACGGGTGATTAAATTCCAGCAACTCTGCAATTTCAAATGCAATTGGAAGTAACTGATAAATAAAAAATATTGTGTCACTTGCTCTGAAGTTATTTTRCACCTTTTTCTTCTTTCTGTGTCTCTCATCTTTCATTTTCTGTTCTTTACCTACCAAGCTGCCTACCTATGTATTGTRCCTACCTATCCACAAATGCACACAMACATGAAAACKKATTCTTTACATYGTATTCAAATTTATGTGYCCAGTGGTGAACCTCTCTACCTTTATAATAATATTCCCAGTAATATTTGGCAAGATAAACAGGAATGCAGGTAAGAAATATGAAGAAAACTTTTATTAACAGCTTAAAATTTCCATGTTGTCTAACTGTTTGCATAATTTCAGTTTCTGCAAGTCCCTAAWAGAAAGTCAAAACCCATTGSCCACRAGGCAAGAAAAAAAGAGAAATTCAKAAAATCAGAAAATATTATCTAACTGGAAAAGAAGAAAGATTCAGATTTAATTGATTGCTACTCAGAAGCAGTGACTTCTATCTCTTCACTTAAAGAAGATTTTTAAAAAATCCATCCCAATAGAATTTTCAGTCATTAGTGGAGGTTTCCAAAATCTCCAGGGAGAGAAAATGAATGGAGGTGTTAAATGCAAAGGCTTATCTTGGGGACCCTAATTCTGTCTCATGCTGCTCACATTACGTATTATCCTCACTTGGCCTTCTTTTTTGAGAAAGGCACCAGGAAAGTGGAAAAATTTCTGTGCAGTAGTGGAAATCAAATTGCACAAGACACTAGTAACGAAGTGTGCAGAAATGCACACAAAAAAAATGGAAAGCTCTGACTTATACTCATGGCTGCCTGTATGTTTCTTTCTTTTTCACCCCTTTCCCAAATCCAAATATTTTGGTTCTGTCACCTGTAGTGCTCCTCAGTCAGGTTGAGGGATTACAGGGGAAGGGAGAGGTGCTGGAAATGGTGCAGTGTCACACAAAACTGTCAAAATACATATTTAKGTATTACATATAATTTTTAAAATGAGTTTGGCAGTCGCTCTTTTTTTGAGCACAAAGGTGATTATCATAGACTTAGAGATTCATAGAATGATTTGGGTTGGAAAGGGACCTGAAGATCATCCAGTTCCAAACCCCCTGCCATGGGCAGGGACACCTCCCACTAGACCAGGSTCCTCAATCCCATCCAAYCTGGGCTTGAACACCTCCMAGGATGGGGCATCCTGGGCACCCTGTTCCTTGTGGAGTTGCAAGGACATGCTGACGAGACTCTGTATTGCACCGTATTCATAAATCAGAGAATGAAATTTAGCATGATGCCATTCAGTGATATTGTAATATTATGTTCAGTAGCAAAACCCAAATCTGACTGCACTGGGATATGAAAGAACTTCATGACAATGATCATGGAGCARCTRCATAAAAGAGTGGCAGGAGATTTTCAATTCTAATAAATACAAACTTATATATATAGAGAAAAACCACACTAAGATTACAGGTAAGGGTTTGGGGATCAAAATTAGATGTTGGCATTTAAAAAAAGATGTCTTAGAGCCAATGTGATTTGCTTTATGAAAATGTTATCTCAAGATGTTTAGCTGTAGCAGAAAAAGGAAGAATAAGCCAATTTYATGGATTAGTGGGAAATAAATAAATAGCAAGTGGTAAATACGCTTTTCTGCCCTTCTATTTCGAAAGATATGTAATCAAACCACAAAACTGGCAAAAGAGGGCAAATAAAGTGATCAAAGATGTGGAGCAGCTCCCAAATGTGGGAAAGATTTAACYGAGTTGGATGTTTTAGCCTGGAAAAGAGATGATCAAGGAGGGATAAGGCAACAATCTAGAAAAAAAACACAAGGACGTCAAATGAAGGAAATGGATATTGCTGATCATTGCTTACCAAAATGAAAGAAAAAAMCGTTGTGAAATTAAAATATTCGTTAGTAAACATAAAATAAACAAAAGTAAGAAATTCGGAATCAAAGGATCTCAAGGCCAAAAGTATATGTCCCGAACATAACAGGATAAACTCACAGAAGAAACATCTGTGGAAGACTATACAGCACAAACCCACAGCTTCCTAGATTCGGCACTTTCTAAACCAGAGGCTATCCCTGAACCCTATTTATATCAGTAAAAATAAAGCCTCAGCCTGATGTTCTTGTGCTGCTTCTAAAAACAAATATCTTCACTTGGAGAATTTGATTTGTGTGGRGATTTGCCAAGAGACTTCAGCAGGCTCTTTTGGGAGGGAGGCTGTAGACTAGGAGAGGAAAGGCTATTGCCACACTTCTGTGCAAGAGAGCAGAGTGACTGACATACCTACAAGTTGTGTCTAGGGGGCTGCCTTCATCTACACACTCACAACAGGCGAGTTTCCCCGTGATTCCAAAGCGAAATGGTCTGTTAGTGGACAGCTCTTTCCAACAAGGTGTTTTGTTTGCTCTCTGAACTCTGAAGAGAAATTTGCTAACRAAGGTGGGCAACGCAAGGCACTGTGTGTGCTGGAACGATGTGCTCCGCTTCTGATGGCCCTGCTTCTTGCAGGACAAGCTCATGTGCTGAATGCTGGGGCCAAATGTGCAGCAGAGAACGGGAGCAAAGCAAATCTGAAATGCTTGTGTTGTTCACAGACCCTCCTCTGCTGCATGGTGTCACATACCCTGGTCGCAGCTGCTCTGAGCAAAGAATGTTTTCTACAGAGAAATCGCGACAGCTTAGGGAAGGAAGGTGAGCAAAGGCACCAAGTGAGAGCAGGGAGCTGTAGCTTGTATTTTGGCGAACTTAATGACTAGTTTTGAGGCAAAGACTTGAAGGCCAAAGTCTGACAGGCTGTCAGGCACTGATTGCCATTTTCATAAAGGGCGCTATGCAAGTGTAAGTGATTGATAGATTGATTGATTTATTTTGCTGAGGCTCCTTTGTGGTCTCCTGGGGGGATTTCTGGCCACACCTCTCAGGCTGAAAGCACTTGCTGTGCCTGCTGTTGCCTTTTTTTTTTATTTGCGGGTAATGAAAATTTGTTACAAGCCTTCCCTTTCATCTGTACATGGCAGGCTGTCACACAGAAACAAGCCATTCTGGAACCTTGCTTCCTTCCAAATTGCTAAATATTTTTCTTCAAATTGCTTCCCTAATGGGCTAGTATAATAGGAGCAGCATGCTCTCTGCCCACGCTGAAGATGCCAGAGCATTTGTCCAGTGCACATGTGTGTTGGGCACAATAAACTCATTGCCTGGCCTGGAGACAGTGCAGCACTGCTGCTGATCTGATCTCTRTCACACATTCCTTGGGCGCACGCCGTGCATATGGGAGAATATGCACAAGGAAAGGTTCCTGTGCCTCCCCTGGGGAAATGAACCCTGTCAGGGAGGCAGCCAGCTACACATCCTGCTCTCCTGGGGAAGGAGCCACGATTGCATTCTGTAAGGTGAGACACAATGGCAGGAGGAGGAGAAGTGGGCTGCACAGCCATCGGGTAAGCCATGYGAGCAGTGACAGAGCTGGGCTCACTAATGGACTGGCCTGGCCAGTTTTTTATTGACTCCAGTTGCTGCTTTTTGGAGGGGCAGGCACCAGCAGTCCCCAAGGTCAGCAGTTCCATGTGCTCTATGCTAAACTGTTGCTGACCCACTGCTTTATGAGCCTAAGTGCTTATCCAGGAACAGAAGTGAATAGGTTGTGTGTGATAAGAAAATAATTTGCCAAAACTGCAACAATAAAGAAAGCCTGATGGGATCTCTTATGGTATGAATAGCCCGGAGCAGCTGCAGATTTCTCTCTGCTTTCACAATTATTTTCTTTTTTATAACAACTAAAAAGGGAGCATTGTCCACAGGCTCCTGCAGCCCATATATTCATATCCAAATCTAATATTTCCATATACACGTATATACATATTATACATTGAGGATCTTTGTGAATAAAATACAGGAACAGAAAAAGAAAGGAAAAGGAAAAGCCTTCTCRGATAAGAGGCCTGTTGGCACACCAGCTTAACCCATTCCTCTATTCTGTTTCTCTCACAACCCTTCCAGAGGGATTTCTGCAAGATCCCAGAGCAGCCATCCCAAGGCACATGGAGCCGTGTTTCCTGTGTGCTGTGTACAATTGCCCAGTAGAGCCATGCTGGGGCAGCTCTCAGTGGCAGCACGGAGACCTCTGTGCCCTGGGGTCCCCATCCTCCCCCACTGCCTGTGGGGCTGGGAATGTCCTATCCCCCACCCAGGGGCAGTGTMTGTTGAGAAGGCTGAGTGTATTTTTGCATGTTTTCCATCTAGGTGCTACAGAGCCTCCTCACCTCACCCTACTTCCCACCTCCCCATATGGTCTATGGCATTTTGCTTTCTTTGGAAGCATAAACAGGTCTGATGCTCATCCCATACTCTGTCCCCACCCAGAACAGCCTCAGTGGTGCAGGACCCAGTGGCAGTCTGTGCTCTGACCCTCTCCTGCCCACCAATCCCTGTGTGGAGCAGTGGTTTGCCCAGAGAGGGCTGCCTGTGATCCAAAGCTCTGGAAACCATGCCCAGGGCTTCTTGCAAAAGCTATGCCTTGCAGAGATACTCTGCTCTCAAGGGAGCTCAGGTCTCTGAAGCTCTCTGAGAACATCTAAAACTACCAGAGCTTTTCTTCTTGCAGTTCAGGTCTGTTCAAGGAGACCAGACTCCAGCCTCAGATGTCAGATCAGGGTCAGCTATGCAAAGTTCAGAAAACAGTTGTATAAAGAAACGCACAAAGAAATTACTCARATTGTAGCTGATCTCTGTAGCTGATTTCTCAAGAGGTCTCCAGTGAATCAGGCTGAATGAGCTTTTTGTTGCCTTTACTGTTAGCAGGAGTAGCTGAAGTCAGAGGGAGTTCTCCCGTCTTACTGCTGACAGCTACAGTATGGCGGGGCTGTGGTGCCTTTGCATACAGCGATCAATCTCATTTCAGTTCATTTTGCTAGAATTTAATTTTCACATGGCCCAGTGTGACCACATCTCACTAATTTCCCACTTGGATATTTTCTTAAAACAGAGAGACCAGTTGAAGATTCTGCAGCTCCTGTTGGTGAAATAATAATAATTATTTACATTTATTAAGTGTTGATCTTCCCAAAGGRCTGCCCAAATGTTTTTCAAAATTTGTGTATGCAGGAATCCCTTCACCAAGGGAAAAAAACGAATGCAGCTTCTTCCTTGGCACAGAGCAGCACTAGCACAACAGCTCAGGATAGGGAATGAATCAAAGGTTTAATGTTATTACATCTTTGTGGTTCTGTTRGAGTAATGCCCAGAAGTCCCAAGAGGGACCAAGCCCCCTCTTGGGGTGGGTGAAATAAGTAGTAAGGTTATTGAAAGAAAGCCAGGGAACAGGAAATGGTAAAAAGCACGCTCAAGGAAGAGTAGGAAGAAACAGAGAGGGATAGATAAGCATTGCATGGATTTCAAAGACATWATAAAATCGTGGGATTGGAAGAGACCCGTGATGTTATCCCCTACACTCTTCTCTCCTACATCAGGTTCACTTCTAACTATTTAATCACTAATAAACATTTATGTAATGATTATTCTTAATGATTTCCACTGATGGGGATTTTTCAGCCTTCTGTGGGACCTTCCTCTTAGTCTGTGTCCTTCCTTGCCTTGAACATGAGTTTGAATGTTCCTTGCTATAACACAGAACTCTTATTCCTTGTCTTGTGCACAATAACATCTTTGCAGGCTGTCATTAGCTGTCTGTAGACTTCCTACAGAGCTGTCAAGGTGAGGTTAATGTTGGTGTTTTGTTGGACATGTGCCATAAGATGGCATCTGGAGGAGGACATGGCATGGGGGTGTCTATTTCTATGGGGAGCTGTGTGGAGCAAACGGGCACAGAGATGCCAGGCTGGTACTTGCAGCCCTGAGGGAAAAGTGAGGTGAGTGAAAGAGAATATGGACCTTGATGTTAAGACCAGAAATACCCGTCTTTATGTTTGTAGGTCATTGAGGGATGTATTATAGTAGTCCCTAAGGAAACAAAAGTGAAAAGGATGGAGCTGGAGCAGGCAGTCGTGGCAGCAGCAAAGGACAGAGGTGAAAGGCTGTCATGGCCAACAGCGTGGACTTAGCTGAGTGTGGTACCTAGGAAATGCCATGCAGTCACAAAGAAAAGTTTCTAGACAAGAAAAAAATGGTCACTCCAACATGGGTCTACATGAGTGAAAGGCTGAGGACATTATGATTAGGCAGAGGAGGAGCGGAAAGGAATATTGGTTTCAGGAAAGGRATATTAGTAGCTCTGTGCTAATGAGTTGGTGCCAGCAGGACCTCTGTGAGGAGAGTTTGATGATGCAGGTGGAGATACAGGGCTGGAAGGAATAAAGGTATCCTGCAGACACCAATTTGTGAGTTTTCAGAAAGAATATGTGTATTGATTTGGAGCTCCACAAATGTGAACAGATACAGAAAGCTAAAAATCATTTCTCCTCTCTTATTTTCTCCCACAAGGAAAGCAGTTTTAGGTGTTAATGTCCTCTCTACTGAGTCTCCTGCGCACCCATCTTCTTTGACCTGATTTGGAGTACTGCTTGTTTGTCAAGCAGGAAGAGTCTTTCTAGTTCCTCATCCACAAATCCTCAATCCTGACAGTGGGCAACTAATAATGTACAGCAGGATGTGATCTTTGSGGTACCCATCCTGCAACAAGATTTTTTAGAGGGACTAAGTAGACGACAACTGGAAAAAATTCACAGTTTTTAAGATTTCCCTTCCTTTCCCTATTCTTCCCTTCCCAGGGAATGGAGGATACCTTGCACTGCAAATGCAGTGCTCAGGGGATCCCAGCTAAAGGGCAAAGTGCATCCCAACACCCAGACACCATCCTCCTCCTTGGAAATTACCCAGGTACACACTAAAACTGAGCCCTGAGCTGGCCCCCGTCCCACCAACATCTTTTGCACTTCTTTAATGACAGAGCTGAGCAAGGCAGATTTGAGCTTCACCTCCGCAGACCCAGATCCACTTGTTTAAGTAGAATATTTTGTTGTTTATGCTGCAGGCTAAACAACTAGGTTTACCTAGGGTCTCTTGTTAAAATGAGCCATCTGTGGCAGCTGTGGTAATTATACCCAGACTACTGTACCTTTCATGCAGAGCTCTTAGATTTGTGTTGAGACTTTGAAAACAAGAGGAACAATAGCACAAGGGGGAAAGAAAATATCTCCTTAGAGTGAAAACTRTCATGAGGTTCTCCCTTCCTTCATTTTCCAGTCTTCCCTGGATTAACCACAATCCTCAGTTTGCACAATGGCTGTTCCCTGTGACAAAGTACTACAAAACAGTCTGAGGGCAAAGAGCAGATGCCTGTTTTGCACCTCCTCCTCATCAGTAAATGCTCACACTTTGCTTTGGTGAGCCAAGTAAATGTGGTATTTGTGCTGCTCTGAAATCTGGGCAGCGCCTCAAGTGCTGCCATAGGTGTGAGTCTCTTGCTCCATTTGATTCCCTCTCCCCATTCTGAGCACCTCAGCCCAACTTCTGCAGTAGCTGCTGGACAATTTTGTTCCCCTGTCCCCAGAGCTGTCAGTGCTGCTGTGAACAGGAAGCAGCAGAAATTACTCCAGAGCAATGCCAAGAATTTCCTCCTCTCAGGGGGKCTGAGAGCTCTGCCCTGGGGAGGGTCAGACCTCTGAAATCAGTTGACTTTCCAGCGCTGCCAGACAGATTGTCAGGCTTAAGAGCAAACAAACTTCTGCCTGGCATATGCTAATTCTCCCTACTTTCCTCATTTTAAAGCTTCTCCTATTAAACCACATATTGTTTTAATGTAGTGTAGTATTGAATAGTGAATTATCTGAAAATCCTTGATATGGGATGATGCTTTGAAGGAAACACAGAGACCTTTAAGATTCCAAGTTGTTGCAAATGCTACCAAACAACCATTTTTATTTCTAATCTTCTCCCAAATAAAAAATAAATTTGAATAGATGAAAATAAGAAAGATTGTGGGAATAAGCATTGATGCTATCAGCTGGAACTGGCAGTAACAAAAGCAGCCACTGACTCTTTGAGCTTTCAGGTAGTACAAGGTATTTTCACATATTGCATTTCTCTTATTTTGTGTTTTTCACTGTGGGTTTTCATACAGTGTAGGAACAGTTCAATCATAAGAGTGAGTCAAGTTATCACGGCCAGAAAAGAACAATAGGTTTGATTCACTTATGCTGCTTGTGGCACTACTGCTGCAGAAAGTCTGCCCGAGCCTGGGGGGAGGTCAGCATGGTGCAAGGTTCACAGCCCTTGGTGACTCCCTAAACGAGTACAGCTGATCTGGAAAAACGCTGTCAGCGGAGCAGAGAAGGGTGTTCTCATTCTCCTTAGCCCCTCAGCAGTTTCCAAATCACTAACGAGGTGTTTGCAATACCAGGGTGTGATTTAAAGCTCCTGTCCACAGGGCCAGTCATCTAATGAGCATCTGCCCTATTTGGTTCAAGAGCGAATCAAGTCCATCGTGTCTGTTGTCTAAAAAGTCRTGGATAAATAGTCCAATAACAAACAGTATGAAGTAATTTCCTGCAAAAACKTACTGCACCCTGGTCTTTACCACAAGCTCAGATTTCTTGTGTGGGCTCAGATTTTAGCAAAGAATTACGGTATATTGCTTTCCATRAGAAGAATTTCCCACTTAACGGATCTCAGGTCTCTATTAGACCCTTGGCTAATGGAAAACCATAAACCATCCCAGCACTTTCTAGAACTCCATGGAGAGCTGAAAGTGCAGATATTTAGCCTCTTCAAGGGCCAGGGACTGACAGAGGACTCCTTAAAGGAATGCCAAGCTAATAGAAGTTCCAAACAATTTCGTTTCAAAAGACTTCTAAAGTAAGAGATGATTATATTAACCTGAATATTATTTAATGTCAGCATTAACTCTTCTTCAGTGGTGTTTCTTGGTGGTATCTGCCATCAAACTCAAGGTTCTGGCCTGATTGTTTGGGTTTTTTCCGGACATGTTTTTTTTTTTTTATGTTACCCCCTCATGACTGGGTCTGTTTGGCTGACTTTGACCAGCACAGTTGCATGGTTGTGCCCCTTGTCACATGTAGTCCTGAAGGTGTGTAAAGCAGCTGGGCCCAGATGTGCTCTGGCCACCGCTGTTCTTGTCCTTGTCACACACTCTCTGCTGTAAGAGGTGAAGAGTTTGGCTCAGACCCATGGATTGTTCCTTTGCCACTCAGGAGCTCTGCAGCCTCTGGCTCCACATGTTTCTGCACTGGTGCTGTGTCAGGGCAAAATCCTATCAGCTATTGACATATCTGCACCTTGTCTGCAAGTCAAAGCATAGCAGAGAAACGGGGCTTACYAGCACTACAATGGCTGGTGCATTTCCATTCACCATAGGCACTGCAGATTTACACATCATTTTTCACTTTAGCATATACATGCCACTTAATGTTGGAGAAGCCCTGTCTGTTGGTAACTGGTGCTTTTTTGAATGGCTGCTCGTGAGTCTTTTTTATTTTAATATTTCTTAACTCATCCCCTCCTAAAACAAACTCAGTTTCATTCATTAAAATTAAGGCACTAAGATTCCACAGAGACAAACCCCGGAGAGGGCTGATAAATTACACAAATAAGCTGTATTTATAATACCTCTGATGCCTCCAAATAGGCATTTTATAGAAGAGAAGCTCCAGCTAACTGATAAATCTATTCTCTGATACTGCAGCTAAGCTGAATTTCAATACCTGAAACCATCTGTTTGATGCAAGCATACACTTAGCATAATATGAATACCTTAGCACACAGGTACCTCAGCATAGTGAATCCCTTCATTTTCTCATAAACAGCAATTATAGCCCAGGCAGAGAGGAGCACGTGGTGGGCTGAGGAAGAGAAACATATAAAGAAGATGGATTTTTTTTTCCTTAATCTGTGTGAGTCTGACAGAGCATATGAAGATATGTAAGCCACAGAGTGCCAGTGAGAGAGAGACAGAGAGACAGACAAAATTATTTCCTTTGCTGGGTCTTGCAGTTTGGGGCAGTGCCTGCCTTATTCGCAGGACTTTTTTTTCCCCAGATGCCCACCCAGGAACCATTCAGCTACATTTATTATTCTGTCAAATACAATGTGCAATAAAGAGCCAGTCTCCCCAATGATRGGTACCTGTGTTCATAGCTCCACAGTGAAGCACATAAATCACATGTGAAGGGCAATGCACATGTGCTTTTTGTTTCTTGTATCACCTTTTATTATCTTAGGACTGAAAAGTTAATAACCCAGTGGGTAATCATGCCATTATCAGTTTACATTGTAGTAAAGCCCATTCAAATGATGATTACATATGTTAATGAGTGTCGTTATAATGCACTACACAGTACATTACCTTCAATAAATATAATTGTTTATACACTTTAATGAGGGGATATAATGCCCCCCAAACTAATGGCATGGACTGAATTGTGATTTATTGCTGGAAAACTTTGCCATTAAGAAAGGAAATCTCACAAACCCTTTCATGTTAATCTAACTTTTCCCCTTCTTTAAAAGCTGCCACTCATCTCTCCCTCCTTCTGCTTGCAAGGGGAAAATAGCTGTAAGACACTTCAGCAGTGTTCCTTGTCAATGCCTTCCTCCACCTGAAGAAGCAGGAGGTGGGTTCATTTAGAAGGTTTAATGAAGATCATTATGTTTACCCCTTAGTAAGGCTTAATGCGCTATCTGGCAACAAAACTGATAACACGTCAGAATTTTGGCTGCAAATCAAACAACRGGAAGTAAAAATGTTGGTTGTTAAACTAGAAACTAGGAATAGAAAATGAGGTTAAGGATGACATTTTGGCCAATGGTCCTTCATCTAGCTATAGAATAGTCAGAGAATAGTTGGCTGTGCAGAGCATTCAAAGCTCTCCAGCTGGGAATGAAGAAAACTAGAGGTGAAATGCCACCTGATCTCTTCAATCTCTAGGCGCTTTCTTTTCCAGAGGAGTGAGATAAAACCTTTCTTTGTGGGCTCAATAAGAAATGACAAAGAGACAAAGAATGCTAAACCAGGCAGCACTGTGTAACYGGCTGAGGGTGCAGCAGGCTGAGCGAGATGAGCTATCAGCAACTAAACTGCACAAGACTGGAGTTTCCTCTTTAATTTCCCTCCACTTGGTTTCCTTCCTGAATGGCACCGCTGTGACATTTCCATTACCGGTGAAAAGTAGAGTGCTTTGTGCAGTAGTCTCTTCTCCTATTGAAGTCGGTGCAAAAACTCCCATTGATTTCAGCAGTAGAGGCAGCGAGCTGGCAGTGGGGGCACGGTCGCCTCTGCAGAGAATTTGCATGTGGTGTGTCCTAATTTCACTCTCCCTTCAGTGTCAGAAATTTTAGAGAAAAAGTTTCCTCGAGCCATCAAGAATAAATAAGACGCTGAAATTTAGAACAAATAATAACAGGAATCCCTCTAAATGGTGTTAAAATTCAGGTGTGATGGCAGGGAGCATGAGAAAGCCACATGGGAGACCAGTAGGAACTGAGGTAGCTTCTTAAGGTATATTCCCAAATATGTGTACACACAGCAATTACTTGAGAAACTTTCCAAAGATCACAGTCATGTTCCAACTAGTTTGAAAGTCAGTAGTGTAAAAAAACTTTGACATTGAGATGCAATTTGTGGTAAGATCTAATTAATTTTTTTGCTCCTAAGAATAATTTATTATTTACACTTCTTATTATATATGTATTTTAGCTTCATTAGTCTGCAATGCTGGAAAAAATTATACCTTCAAGTCCTATTTATCAAATTAATGGTGCAATTTCATAGTGACACATTCCACATTCATTAAACCAAGTACAGTAAAAATGCATTTAAATTAGATTAGTGTGATGTAATAACGATTCCAGTGTATGGGGTGATATTCTAGCAGTAAAGAAACACCCAGATCGAGTTGAAAGCAACTTCGAGACGATTTTTCAAAATTGATTTTGGCACTGATTTAAGCGTATGAATAAGGACTAGCATTTCCCCCTGCAGCTCGCTCCGTGTGGGAGTCCAGGGCCCTGAGTGGAATTGCAGGAAATGAGTGGTAGGGAAGTTGTGGCCACTGGAGTAGAAGAAGTTTTGCATGGTCCACAGAAGGCAGTTGTGTCAGCCTCCCAAAACACTGGGGAAGGACACCCACCTGAATCCATCTTTCACCAGTGCTGCCTGCAGAAGTTTGTGCCAGCCTTTAAACGGTGACTCTCCAAACCACTGCACACTGACAAAGGCTCCCGTGTCTGTGCACGCATCCGGATACAYGCACAGCCCAAATGCCTGGATGCAGAATCTCTTGGAGGTCCAAGCTATGCCCCTCTGCCTCCTGAATTACTGCTCTCTGGCAGCCTCTAAGCACTCTCTGGGCCACAGAGGCTGGGGGAATGCTGGTCCGTTCCCACTGACATCATCCACCCTGGCAATCCCAACCGCAGAGCAAATAGAAACTCGAGGTGGGTGCCAAATTCACAATCCATSAGGGGCCTGTAAAACCTTAAGCCCTTCTGCCTACTCATGCCACATAGACTGCCTGCTTCAACCCCACTGTGGAACAGGCAGAAACTCACATCACYTCTCTGTCGTGTCCTTTAACACCGAGTTTTAGTTTAGCACATTCCCTGTAGCTTAGCTTTCCCGGCTCGGGCAGTGAGTGAGAGTCCCYGATAAGCAGCAGGTTGATGGAGGTTGCTGGTCAAGGAACAAATCACTGGGAATTCATGTCCTRAAGCTCTGATTGAGTCAGATGGGGGCTGCAAGGCCCCTCCCTCCACAAGCTGATACTTGTCTTGTAGTCTTTATAGCCCAGTAGAGGAGTGCTTTCAGCTGGCTGACACTCAACCCCGCACTGCTCCAATATCACATTAAAGAACCAAATTAAATCAGAATAGCTCCTTAATAAAAAAAAATCTTTCTTCCGAGTATCCATAGGGAGTTGTGTATTGTGTGTATCTGTCTTTCAGACTGTAAGCCTTCAGGGCAATGACTATCTTTATTTCTGAAACACAAACAATATTAAAACACCATTGGCACTTAATAAATCAGCAAAACTACAATAGTTACATAGGCCTCTCGGTGAGCCATCAGTTACCGCAGCACATTAACAAAAGTGTGCCCTTTGCATTTTGGCATGTTGCTGGTGGCAGATTGAGCACCCCAGGTTTGGGAGGATGCAATTTGCTCACCAAGGCAGCCCTGGACCATGGCAGGCACCATGGCAGTGACATCCTCAGACACTTCTGTCCTGACCCAGAGGTATGGTCCCACCAGGGAATGCGAGTTCATCCTCCATCTTGTATCCCTTGAGCTCAACAGAAAAGAAATGTGGTCAAGATTGATGTAAGATTATTTTGACTGCATATTTAGAAGACATTGTGTTAGGAGGAGTTATCAAATACTTGCATGGTGGTGGCACAGGGGTGTACCAGTCAGGGATGGTCCAATCCTGCCACAAAAGGCAATGCCCCATTGTCGTTGCCCCRTGGTCACTTCTGAGAAGACTGAGCTTGGAGGGTTTATAGTGAAGAGCTGGAGCTGATCTGGTTTTAAATTGAAGAACATGGGTGTGTTAATGGGGCAGGAAATCAAGAATCTTTCAGATTGAGCTGATTGTGCACTAATAGAAAGGAAACTGCTGCATTTTCAAACGACGACATCAGCCCTTTATAAACCCAAAGGTAATTTACAGACTTAGGCCCAGAGATACTTTTGCAAAAAAAAAAAAAAACCTAGAAGAGGTTTTCAAAATTTTTCTTCAGAGATCTGCTAAAAGGCTGAGTTGAATCATTGTGAGCAAATTCATGTATTAATATAAACAATTAAGCTTGATTAAAAAGAAACCAGTTTTGCCTCTGGCTTGACTGACCTCAGATTTCTAAGGGCAGCTTTTCCAGTCCTAAGGGCCTGAGCTATGTGTCCTTTTGACTTCAGCTTCTCAGCCCRTCATCCCCAGGCATATCTTTTTCTCCACGGTTCCCCTTCCCCTTCTTCCAATAGATACAGAGTTATTTAAACAATTAAGGCTGTATGCCCCTACAGCCTTCTCCAGAAAGCGAGGGGCAAGACACAGCCAAGTCAGCTTGAGCATTCAGAGACAAAGAGAGCAAATTAAATAAAATGATTGCCAAAAAAGAAAGAGGAAAAAAAAAAAAAAGAAGGAAAATCAATTCTAAGCTGAAATTTACATTTTCTCATCTATCTCAATTGATGATTTTTGCTACCAAGCACCATATGGTGCTGTGTGAGGCTATAAATATGCTGCTCTTCCAGACCCATTTCTATTGGCATTTCCCATCAGTAAACAGGTGCTCCTGGCTTCTCCTGTGCCTCTGAGCTCAAAAAACTTGAGCAAGTACCTTTGTGCACCTACAGGAAGCAAACGCAACTTGTCAATGGGAGCGTTCCCTTTGCATCAGAGAATTTCAGCTGTATTTCCACAGTGTGTATTTCCACAGCTGATGTATCCTCACAGGGCAAGCAGTTTGCCTTGGAGGGAAGCTGAGAAATCAGCCAAGAAGCGTTGAGTATCACCTAGAAAACCTGGAATCATCCAGCTTAACAAGGTCAATGGGCTTTCCCCATTTCAGCRGCAAATTTCTGTGTCACTCTGCTGTAGAACCTAAGCATGATGATGGAGCACTACCCCGTCCTGCAGCCTGCTGCTGTCTGGGGCCTTCATGCCCTCTCTGCAGTTATTTAAGGGGCTGGGTTTGGTTAGTGTTCCCTGCACACTGAGAAGGACAAAAGGRAAGCACTGTTGGTAGTACCAGGGTGTACTTTTGAGGCAAATCTGAATATTGCTTTCCAAAACACCATGAGCCCATCRCCTTACACTGGGGACAAGGACTCTGGCTGTTTGTGTCAGGTGACCACATTTTCAAATCCATTTCAATGGCTCAAAAATATCCAAAAGGTCAATATATTGTTCATACCACATCAGTGATGCTAGGGGGAATAACAACCTTCAGTAAATCCTATTATTTTCACAACTATACTAATAACATGAGAAACTATAGATATAATAAAAGTTTATATCTATAGTTGCTCTGCAGACACCTCCTCTGGTATGGTATAAATATAGTATATGAGACTTGGCGGTGTAATACAGTTTTTATTTCAATTTTTTAGGGATGGCCATGCACATCCATAACTCATGAAAATAAAAAGTGTATTACACTGCCAACTGTTACATATTCCCTAGTAAAGCAAAAATGGCAAGATAAATTTTATTTTTCTCTTCTCCCCACCAACAAAGTATCTAGCTGATATGGTGGTGATGAAATGTTAGGATTGGTATTATTTATTTGAACACTTTCTAAACCTTTACCATGTCGGTCCTGTCTATTTGTCAGTCCTGTCCATCTTGTCAAATGCTAGGTACCTTCTTTTTTCCCTGCGTGTTGCCTTTGGTTTTAATTTTATGTTGCTGTACTTGGTGTTATTCTCCTTAGGACTGAAGGAAAGAGAGATGGCCTCTTCCCATATCCTGCTCTTGAATTTTCTCAGACACATTGCCTCTGGGTCTTAAGAGCTCTAACATCTGTGTGGGACATGGCTGTTGGCTTGGTAGCATTGGCAGCAGTTCTTCCAGAAGTACGAAACAGTGAAAATGAGGAAGGATCCCAGCTGCACATTGTGCGTCAGTGGAACAAGAGGTGAAAAACCCTGTGATTCATAGGTAGGGATGGGGAAAGAATTAGAAACTCGAGTGCAGCAGGCCAAGTATCCTATACCTAAGAGAAATGGAACAAATATGTCACTCCCGTACTATAAAAAGGAAAAAGTGATAAAACCCTACTTTATGAAAGTGCTATTATATTACGGTCAGCTCTTGATTATCCACATAGCAATGAATCTGGTGGCAGATTAACTGTGCTGGGCTTGTAGGGACATCCAGTGTGGTGCTGCACGGAGTAAGAGCAGAGCCAGGGCCACTGAGGAATGGGGTTAAGAGACCTCAGCACCCAGCAGCGAGGCTTGGCAAGGTCCAGCCCAGCCAAGAGCTGTCCACACACTGCACTGCTGCTATCAAAGCCGAGGTGCCTCTGCAAAACTTTCTTGAGTGGCTCTGCTCTTTCCCCTCTGGGAACTTCAGTTTGAAGTGAGAGTGATTCAATTTTTGACAAGCCACCCCTGCACTGGAGGATGTGTAATGCCAGTCCCTCTATCCATGGGACAGTCACTGAGCTCTCCTCAAGGCTGGAACACGAGCAAGAAGCTTTTAATCCCTGGGAAAGTCCACTTGGTGACACTAGTGCAAACCACCATTTTCTCTCAGTGTGTCTAACTGATTAATATAAAGAAATGAAACTCAGACAAATGTTCCCCACGTGTATTTAATTTGAACTTTGCTGGATGTGTAGTGACCTGTCATTTTTTTAAGTCTCATAAAATTATTACCTTCTCTTAAAATCTCACATATTTGATGCTTTCTTGCTTTCTTTTCTTTCTTTCTTTCCTTSCCCTGTGTCACTTTATCTGCTCCTGTCCCTCTCCACCCTGCCCCCATTCCATGTCTGTGTAAAGGGATATCGGAGACCTTGGGTCAAAGACTGAGGAATGCTGTGTCAACTACCACATGAAAGGAAAAGAAAGCTGAGCTTCCCTTCTCTGCAAACAGCCCAGGTTCTCAGCCTGTACAAAAATCTGCCCAGAGCATCAATTCYTCCTGTTTCTCTCCTGTACAACATACATCCACTGCTTCCTCACCTGGAATCCTTGGAGCTGGGATGGAAAGGAGGAGTTCATGCCATACAAATGTAGAAAAAAGAAATCCCTAGCTCTGTAGAGGTACTACACACAATGATCAACAACAACAACCATCTGAATCCCTTCAAACCCTGTGTACAAGCTGCAAATGCGCAGACCAATGCCCAGAGGAGAGAAGCATGCTCAACACCAGGAAAAAGCAGGGTTTGACACAGCCCAGCTGATGATAAGGTTTTCATTACAGCCCCAGCATACTAATACCAGACCAYTGCACAGGTGGGAGAGAGGTGCTTGAGGGCCAGTAAACACGGAATTTTATCAGTGTGCTGCTATTACAGCAACACCTGTGCTAAATAACTTTGAACGTTGTTCCACTGTGAAGAGTCAGTGCTCAGTAGCCCTCGAAATTTCTCATTTCTTACCTGCAGTGGGGTGGTCTTGTCTTTGAGCAGTGGCTGCACAGAACTTCCTAAATGTTTTTCTTTCTTCTCCTTTAGGATGCCTGTCACACAGACGCACAGCCCCTAAATTGCCACCTTCCTGTGTCTGCATTTTTCTTTTCATTTCTCTCCTTCTTGTGCAGTGAAAGACATTAGGGATGGAGCAATAAAAACACGTGATAAAACACCATCACTGGGGAGATCTATGCCTTGGAAATACAGAAACAAAGCCCGCACTCAAGCAAACTTTCCATTGATGACAGTGGGTTTTGCCTCATGACAAAAAGCAAAGGAGTCCTTAAAACTGTGCTTGCCTAATGAAGGTCCTGGTTGGGCTAGAGTGCCTAATTTAAAACAGATGACTCAGTGCTGATGGTGCTGCACTTTAAGYTGGGTACCTGCCTAAGTACTTGGCTGAATGGAGGCCCAAGCAATGTGTCTTTAAATGAAGTAGCAGTGGAATACAGCAGCCATTCTAACCACTATATATAATTGACTAAAAAATCAAATCACTGAAAAAGGTGCTGCACTTACAGTGAAAAATAATAAATAAAGGACTTACAGATTGCCAGCATGACAGTCTGCAGCAAAGCAGAACTCAGCGAATGCAGCTCCCATTTGAATTCATGGGAAAGCAGGGACTTTTGAAACTGCTATGTTAACCAAAAATATATATTGTTAAAGCCAACAAATTTATTTTTCTGCTTGAAAGTCCCTGTTTTGCTATACAGAGGAATAGGTTCTGAATTCTCTGACTCTTCAGCATCATAAAATCTAGAGTGCCTGCTTGGGGAGGTGTCAGGAAAATATTGGTTTCCATTCTAGGCTTAGTTATATTTACGCTGTGGCTCACTGAAATACTAAAGCAGTAAGAGATATTATAATTAACCTCTTCAATTTTTCCCTTAAGAAGTATCTGATTCAATGAACTGTCAATCAGCTCTCCCATTTCCTGTTAGAACRGGGGCCAATATGCAGGACTGACAAGTGACTTCAGTGAAAGAGGGGAGGCAAAACAATGCCTCAATGAATAGTGTAGRATGGTAAATATTAAGGATGCTTCATGTAACGACAAATTTTGAAATGTTCTGTGGCTACTTTTGAGCTGCATCAGTCCTCTCTTTTTGTGCCCCTAGTTCTAAGGGGCACAAGTTCTAATTTTTGGTGCAATTGGAGGCCCATTCCTGCTTTTTGGGAGCAGTTTAGGTCACTGGAATTGATTTGCAGACATATAAACCTGACAGTCAAAGGTCTGCAGTAGGCATGTAGCTGTTTTTGATGTCACTACRTGCTTAAAAACAAAATGGGTGGTGAAATATCTTTACTAAATGATAAAATTATCCAAAATGTACAATAATACAAAATATTGCATCTTAGTGCTTGAAATACTATCCTTTTAGCTTAGAATTTCAACTTTTATAAATGTAGGTCTATTCACAGTCCCCAGTGCTGCAACTGACTGCATTATTTATTATTTATCATTATTAATTATCACAATGTATTATTTATGCCGTGCAATAGGTACGCACAGGATTTTGCCAAGAAACATCCTTCACTCTCASATTTATTAATTTCTAGAATATTACTATGCTGTTTGATTTGGAAGTGAATCAAACCATACCTAGGTATTAAAATGAGTGACTGTGAAAGGTTTCCAAAGGTGTCCTGTTTTCAGTTGTGAGAATCAGGTGGCAGCCTGGGGTCATTTTTGRGGTCACTGCTTTCCTTTCCAAGCCCTGACACCAGGAAGGGATGCCTGGCCTGTGTGCACTAAGAGCCCTTCCCTGACTCTTCTGAAACCACAGCATAAAATCCATTGTCTGAGCTGCAGCTAAGGGGCACAAGTAGAACTAAATTGTAGTCTTAAACTGCACCAGGGAAGCTTTAGGAGGAATTAGGAGGAGCTTCTTCACAAATAAGACATGGGACTGGATGCCCGGGGAGGTGGTAGAGGCACCATCCCTGGAGGCATTTAAGGAAAGACTGGATAGAGCATTTAGTGCTAACGTAATCATGGTGGTGTTCAGTTGTAGGAAAGACTCAATGATCTTAGAGGTCTTTTCTAACATAACTGATTGCAAAAAAAAACCCCAAACCCCAAAGATTTATCTGATTGTGGGCACACACTTATTGGTATTATGATTTGCTTCAGGTTTATTGTTTGCTAAGCTGTGCCCAGTATTTCTCAACAAGAAGAGGGCCCATGACTGTGCTGCTCTCTGTACACACACACAGTAAGAATAATGTGTCCTAAATGGGGCACAATCTTTTTAAATGTCAGTATTGAAAGAAGTACGAACAAAATAAAACCCAGCAATGATGCAGAATTTTCAAAACTTCGCTGGTTCTGAGATATTCCTAGATTTTTTGAGCAGTTTTGGTAGTCTCTCTGAAATAGCTGTCATCTATATATCAATTTATGAGAAACAAGGCTTTGTCTTGGAGTTAAGGCAATAGGTGAAATCCCAGAAAATTTAACAACATGACCTGATCATGGGTTGAGAGGAAAGCCCTGGAGGTGTAGAGTCTCCAAAGCCTGTCTTTATTATTTGCTATTATATCACAAATGTGCTTCTTAATGACTCCTCTTTTAAATAAGTGAAGCACAGTTGTAACTACAGAGAGAACTCCCGTTCCAAGGAGCTCACCACACACAAAGATGTAGCAGTCTGGTGAAAGAAGTAGAAGGAGCAGATTCAGCACAGCTACACTTTGTACAAAGGCAGAAAAGCTACAATCAACTATATTTTTACCACCATCAGAACTCAACATTACCTTTCTATCAGATACAAATATAAATAGGCATTTTTTTTTCTCTCCTGTCAGTGTTTAGTAAAGTTTTATAACATCACCTTCCAGCCAAAGCACCTGGTAACTATAATTATGATCATTTGTGGGCCAATAGGAGATCTTTCAGGCTTTTGTGAACTGGTTCATTCAAGTTCTACCTAAAGACAGAAGGCTAAGGRTAAATTTTGGAAAGACCCACCTCAGGACTGCAGCTTCTGCAACCCACCTGCAGCGTGATGGTCTGAGKGAGAAGGCTGCACCACTCCTGAGAAGGTCAGGAGGCAGCAGTGTGAGCTGCTCCCTCAACGCTGAGCAGCACACATTGTGCTCTTTGGTAGGTGCCTGTACAATCCAGCCTGCACCTAGTCAGGAGCAAAATAACTCCTCCTGGAAAGAGTGGAGAAGTGCAAACTAGGACAGACAGAACATTTGGCATTGGCAGCTGATGCCACAGGAAGATTCTTGCCTCCTGTGCTACGATGKCTTTATGTCTTCACCTTCTGGAAAAATAAAATCAACAATGAAAGGTATTACTGGGCCTCGATTTCCATAAAAGCAGGGTGACAAAGTCCSCCTTCCTTTATACAGGTGGAAATTAAGGATTATGTCCTGCTGAAATCAGCAATGTTGCAAAGCTGTAAAACCAGTCAAATCAAGGGAGCAGCTCAGCGACAAAGCAGTCTCTCTGCAAGCCTGACAGTTCATTCTCCAGCTACAATAATGAAAACACAGWGATGTGCTAAAGCAGCAGGGGTCCTTAAACTCCTTTATCATCTGGGATCACGTCTTAATAGGACAGACTGATGAACGCTTCCCTTCCTATTCTCCCATCTAAAAAGATCACCTCCTCTTCTACTTCCTACCATGTGTCCTCCCTGTGGCAAAGCAGTAGCAATTATAGRAATATTAAGGAAGTAATTAATGCATTTTAGCCATCTTTTAATGAAATTCAGCAGCTGAGAATAAAGGAGAGAGCCAATAAAGTGTAACCTGTTATCTCGACTACGTGCCACATTTTGGTAACTTGTGTATCGGAAGTCAGAAAAATGTTTGCACCCATTTAACACGACACTTCTTAGATTAGCCTGTCCCCTGTATTGCCTATTGCTACTACCACATAAAAAGTTCACATTTGTAAAATAAAGTGAATTTTTGACTAAGAGATCTAAAATGAACATGAAGCAATTTCTGTTAACATTACAGTCACATGGACATATACTGATTTCCTGAAGCCTCCTTCAAAATCCTCTCTCTGACAACTTCTTCAGTGCTGCTCCTATTGGAAGTGCTCTAGATCCATTTGCCTGTCTGTACAGGTCTTATCTTATAATACCATGCCAAAAAGTGAACAAGAGTTGGTCAGGAAGGTGAATAGATAACCTCTCTCCTTCCCCCAAGAATGAGCCAGAGAAGGCTTCTAACTGTGCCAATGGTAACGCTTTCACCTTTGATAACTCAGACATTATTATCAACAGAAGGTGGTGGAGAGGAACTTTTCCCATATTTTTTACATAATTTTTCCATAATTTCTTCAGTTTTGTCTGCATAATCCCAGGGTTATTGATTTGTGCTCTGCTAATCTCAGAGGCTGTAAGAAACATCTTTGTGGTGTTGCTGCTTCCTTCCACAGAAGCTCAATCAGAGTAGATGAGATCTTGTGTTTTTGCATTTTCCAAGGGCTTTGCTTGAGGATCTAATTTCATGTTGCCCTCAAGCTGCTGTGTTCTGATAAATTTGTCCTTATCAGCTGCTAGAATGCTGGCTTGGGCCGTGCTTCCTYTCTCAATTGCATTTTGGTGTTGTGCTGTGATTAAACCACCGCTCTACCAGTGACCCAGCAGTCGGTGACCTCCTTCCCCTTTCCCCCAGCATAATGTATAAAAATAGTCCAGTGATAATGGCTCATGTTTATTGGTTTCTCTTCAGCAATGCGTATTTCCCACTGATGTCAAAATGGTTTAGACTGTATGTTGCCAGCACTTGGTCATACTTCTTCTCCCTAATATCATGACTTATTGGTGTTGTTGGAAATATCTTCCAGCTGTTAAACAATCAAGCTGGGATGTAATTTATCAGTCTAATGGCGTAGTTGCAAATGTCTAGTTCCTTTCTTCTGCCACGTGTGGTAATTGAGTCTCCAAATGTGTCATCAGTCTGTTGGTAGGCAGCCTTCTCTCCACTGGGCAGCTCCATGCCCTCAGWTTCTGCAAGCATTCCTGTTTTCTTCCCCTTCTGGGAGTTGACACATTCAGACATTGCACGATTATTTATCCCTCTCCTGCTGTTCMTTGCCTGAAGCTTTTTCCTGGTGTGAGCACTGCCTGTCACAGCGTTTGTGCTGGACCATGAAGGCAGTATTTGGTTGGTATCTGCCCTCTCTTCCAGCAGCTAGGAGCATCAGGAACTCAGAACACTGAAGGAATTAACAGTGTCATTTTGTCCAGCYTTTTCCAAGGGCAGGCACTCACCCCTGCAATTGACAGCTCATCCAGAAGGATCAACAGAACATCTGCTTCACTCAGGATGAAAGAGTTTTTTCCCCACCTTGCAGTAGATTATAGGTATAAGAGCAGAAAACCAACAACTCTAACTTGCCGTGGAGTGAGGGACAGTGCAAGAGATTACAGATGTCATAGAGGTCTGTGAAACATCAGGGGGTCACTGTTCTAATGAACAAATTCTAGAGCATGGGTTGTGAAGCTCTTTTGTTTCTCTTCCAGGCTATTGTGTTCAGCAGTTAATCACATTTCCTCGTGTCCTGTGGATTCCACTGGCATCATATTCATGTAGCATATGGATTCCATGTCAGTAGGAATAAACTTTCTCTTTATTAACTGGATCACTTATTGCACAGTCACATCTGCAGCATCCTCACAATGGACATATAGATTGATATAATGGTTTCTCCTCCAAAGCCTTACTCCCACAACACACACGTTTTTCCAAATTATACAGGGGCTGGTACATACATAGTTGAAGTGAAACTTCCCCATTCAGCTTTAGACGTTCCCAAATTAAATATCTAGATCTGAAAGACCTTCCTGTGAGAAGGAAAAAAAAAAAAAAGATCCAAATTGTAGTTCCTACAGTAGAGTCCAAACCAGGGGTGATGAGCTGTATTGTTGAAGTCATAAAATCATAGAAAGGGTTGGACTGGAAGAGACCTTAGAGATCCTCAAGTTCCAACCTCCCTTCCGTGGACAGAAATGTCACCCACTAGACCAGATTGCCCAGGGCCTCATCACCCTCTGAGTAAATAATTTTATCCAAACATCTAATCTAAATCTGAGGACAGAAACAGACTAAAAAATTGAAGGAAGTAGATAGAGTTTTCTTTGATCTGGCAAAATTCCTGTATGATGCTTACTTGACAAAAAGTTGTGCAAACACATGTCACTCTTATTCATTCCTAACTGTGCATAGTAAAGAAAATGTCTAAGTTTCAGTGGACAAAAAGGATGTTTTTCTCAAGGAAATGTGAACACAGACTAGCAAAGATACCTACAGTCAAATTAGGCAAGACAAACACAKGTGAGAGAAAAAAGGAATATGTGATTTAGTGATGATATTTTCCTCCATAACTCAGCAAGTTTTAAGTGTTTAATGTTTTTTCTTAATCTTGCTTAATATTTTTTAAATAAAAATGGTGCAGAGGACCATGGGAGATAACAAATGGAAGTGTTTGAAGAGGCAGTGTTTTAAGTGCTGCTGTTGGCATTAGTAGATCAGATTGTGTTAGGTAAGAGTGACACAGCTGCCCCGTGCATCAGCACCTTCCCTGGGGGAGACAGGTTTGCCTTGACCCCCTCCTGCTCCAGGCTCCCTCTGGGTGCATGACTGTGCAGTTCTGAGTGCCTTTTTCCTGGGAGATTAGCTCTTCCCTCCAAAGGGAAGGTTCCTCCTTTAGATCTTTATGGCTATCCAGCACTCTGAAAGTGTTAAACAGAAAATTCYAGGTGATTGTTTTTCTCCTTATAATAGTTTTCTGCACTTTGCCTGCCCAACCCTATCTGAAACCTTGCCTTAAGATTAGCACTGCTGTGTGAGCATTTTGAATCCAGGCCTCCTAATACAGAGCTCACATCCAGCTGCTACAGGCAAGAACAAATTTTCACCTGTCCTCCAGTGTGAGAGCAAATTGCTTTATCTGCATGGGAGCTCAGAAAGGAGCTCTAGAAGGAAACAATACACCCCAGTTCCCCTCTTCATGGAGTTGTATTAAGCTTTTTAATGAGGCAGTGATTATTTTTACAGCCTTAAATCTGTGCGTAGTTGCAATCTGTGCATAGTTAATTTTTTTAGCTTGATGTCCAAATACAAACTAAGGCAACAGTGAAGTTACAAGGTTGCTCTGAAGCGTGTCCATGAAGACAAATCTTTTCAGTGGACAGCTCCCAAAAACAAACATTTTTAAGCAATTGATAGGCTGTTATCAGAGACTTTCACGACTTAAGGATAATTAACAGAGCTGAAACTGGAATGGAAGTGTCATATTTTTTCATTATTCAAAGTTATCCTTTAGGTCTTCTAATGCAGAAGATCATCAATGACCTAAAATTCTATATGCAAGGCCATGCCTGTAAACATCAATAACTCTTTTTGAAAGTGCACTTATGGTGCAACAAAAGTATGAAGTATCTATGATAACAAGTACTTTAACACCCAGCACACACAGCTGTCATTGCAGCCATTATCAATCCCTCCCTCCTAAAACTTCAAGCMACTCTCAGGGACTGAGGAAGAGAACACAAAAGGCATTGGGAACACTGTTGAAGCATAGACATGGCAATCCTGCGCTGCTTCCCTCCCTCCTCTTGTGCTCGCTCTCCCTGCTCGGTAGGCTGGGGCTGCAGCCTGCGCACCGGTACCGGGGAGAATATTGAGGCAGCACTCGTATTTTACCATCAGAAGTTGCTGACTACAAGGACTGCCTGCTTTAAATGTGTAACAATGCTGGTCTCGCTGTAAATCACCCTTTCTTGTGAGCTACAAGGAAGACAAAATCCTCACGTCTCTTTATGTACGTTGTTTTCATACTGGATCACTGAGRCATTTATAGCAACAAGCTGTTCTGGGTTATAAACCAAGAGACTCAGTTCATGAAAGGGACATTGACTGTGAGGTCAATATCATTTCCCTATTTCTTATTTATTTTGCAGTTTCRAGAAGCAGACATAATGCTACCTTACCGTGCTTGGGATGCAGTCAAGAGCATCTGGGGCTGCTGTCCTCACCCCACTCTACCTGAAGAACCACAGATCCTCTGGGCAGCTGGTCAATGAAYCAGAATATAAGAGCAATAGGTTAATGTAAAATTGATAATTCTTTAGAAAAAAGGTCTCAGGGAAAGTATGTCTTCTTGGGAGCAAAGCCAAATWTCCAGCATGACTAATTCTTTCACCCACAAACAACTTGAGATCAGAAATATGCYCTAGAAAATCCAGCTCTGGGGAACAAAAGAGCAGCAGTGGCTCTTCATAACAAGCTGCCTCCCACAAAGAAATAAAATACTGAGATGAGAGAAGGAGAGTCTGCAAACAGCACAGAGGCAGGAGCTGCTGGATAGACAGCYGTGAAGCCAGGCAGAGGGGTGAGAAGGAGAGGCCAGTGCAGTGGAGTGACTGATCCCCTCGGAGAAAGCACCCAGAAGACACGGCTGTTGGACACCTGGGACTCCAGCAAGGGCATGAAGAAGCCACCCCAGTGTCACAGAAGCATGAGAAGGAGCTAAAAATACAGAGAYCCATCCTCTTCTCTTGGCATAGACAAACCAGGCAGGGGCTGAGCGAGCAGGGATTGCCTTGTGAAGCAGCTGACTTTGAGAAGTCTGTGGGCAGTCACTGCAGTAAAGTCCTTTCTATACTGCACCTGCAAGAAAAGGAGCAGAAGCATCTTCTGCCCCAGAAGAATATTCAGCTCTTCATGCTGTTCCTGACGTATGAACTGCCAAAGACTCCTTCTTCCCATCCTCTCAGGGACCCAGATCTTCCATGCAGTGGGACTGTGACCCCGTCTCACTTTGAGCCATCTCTCACAGGCTGCTGTGCTGTGCAAGGGCTCTGCTTTGCATACAGTCCCTGTATCCAGCTACAGAACAGCAGAAAACTCCTAGTCACTGAGTTAGCTGCTAACAATTTAGGCAGATGAGTAATGCAGGAAAGTCTCTGAGACAAGTACACAGTTCTCAGGTATATGTGCAAAAACTTTGTTGGAGGTCTGGTTATACATGTTGAATATTCCCCTCACCTACCTATTTGCCCAACTTGGTATTACTAAACTTAGTGGAAGTTTGTCTTAAGGAGAAGCTTGAGGGAGAGAATAGGAGCTTTGTCTCTCAATCAGAAAGCTGCCCCAAGTTTAAAAGATGGTATGATAAAGAAGAAGAAACTAATGGCATTCATTTATTATGAAGAAGAAATGTTGGTAGTATGCATCACTGCAGATTCTACGTGAAACTCATCAGTTTGTCYGAGTAAAAGTTCATTATGTGTTCTTGTTCAGAACCAGAGCTGGTTTGAATCAAAACTTTAAAGTGGAGTTCCAAACTTCTTCCAACATAAGCCCTGGAGTCTGATTCAGATAGTATCCYGATCAAAACTCCTCGTAAATAGAAAGTGTCATGTCACTCCAGCTCCAAATGCCTCTTCAAATTCCTTTTGACTGTTTCCCATTACTTTATCTCATGCTCATCTCTTCGTCAAACCAAGCTCTGCTGCACATCTACTAGTAGTAAGAGCAAAATGTCAGCAATTGGATCCAGTGTCTTGGCTTCCAAGWGATTTCAGAAAGGACCCCTCATGTCTCATGATTCTCATTCCGACGTTTCATCTGCTCTGATTATCTCTTTCCCAAGAAACAGCCTCATATAAGAACAGCAAGCTCCACTTCTTTAGTGGTCCAGCTGCTTTCCAAGACACACTCATTCCCTCTGCASATACCACGTGAGAAATACTATGGAGTTGGCCAAAATGATAAGCAGATGCTGTTCAGCCCTGGTGTCTGGGTCTGTGACACTCTTGTAGGGATGGAGAGGAAGGTTTCCTTCCTTGTCTGATGGCTCCTGCTTTCTTCTGACAGCCCAAGTACATMATTCTTTTCCTGTGAGGAAGTGCTCCATCCTCCAAAAACAGAAGATGGCTCTTGCTCCCTTGGTGGACTGTGTTTTGCTCTAACCTGAGAGGCAAAGGACCAGGTCTGTAAGTATTTTCTTCTCACATAATTTCTGAGCAATGGATAGAAAAAGCTTTTAATAGAAAGGATGCTAGATACAGAGAAACATCTCTCAGACTATTGTGACAAAGACTGTGTCTAGTATTTCTCAATTTTGATGGGCAGCTTTCTTCCGAGCTATAATCGTYCATTGGTGAGGGCTCTGGTTCCTCTGCATGTAGTACAGAAACTGGAAAGGGTATTAGGACTTTTCTCAGTAATACAAGAAGTTTATATTTACAATTGTCATTCAGGGCTAGACTGTGATCTGCCTCTTATAGCAGACACTGCTGCAGGGGCAGTATTGGTGTGAGGGGTGGCTTTCAGGAGCTTGTGTTCATCACTGAAAGCACAGTTTGCCCATGCTATCCTGGGCATCCCTCTTTTTGGACACACTCTTGCAAAAAATGCTTTTCCATAAGGGACTTGATTCTGAGAATTTTTCATTGCCACTATTAACTGAAGGGTCAGTCTCATCTCTGCAATGCTGTGTGYCATTCCAGAGGAGATGGGACACGCTAATCCCTCCTGGCACAACAATTCATTCTCCTGAAGTGACACCACTCCAGAATATGAGAAAGAAAAAAGACAGCACAGCACTTTTAAGCTGTCATGAAGTAAGAAAGGCTCCTTTCATTTTATGTTTTGTTATAKAGCAGAGAAAATCTGTCACTTTGCAGGATGCTTGCAGCAAACAKCTTTAAAAACTGATTAAGTGGTTCAGCTTTACTTAGTTTTTAATCACTCAGCAGCTGTTTACTCCACAATTCACAGGTATATTTATGTTCCCCTTTAGTTGGGGTTGTCAGTTGCCTTTCTTTCTAGCCCTGAATTCCCAGCTGTGGGAAGGGTACATCCCTCTGTGGATCCGACCCACGCATGGAAATCAGACAGGTTACAAATGCAGCACATATTCTCCAATTCCAGCTCAGTATCAATACCCCAGAACCAGCAACAGATTGCTGGTTCAACAGCTACCCCCTTCCAGTGTGAAAATGGGCATGGTCAGGTAGGAATGTGAACACACCTTTTTTAACCCGAGAGTGAYGGTCATCCTCCCGTTCCTCAGTTTAGCTCAGAGTTAAGTTGCTTTTCCTCTGTCGGGTTAAAACACGGGGCATTTAAGGATTCATGGTTTGCAGCCAATCTCTGCAGAGCCAGGAGGAGTCTCTTATTGTACCAAGGCTGATTCTCCTGCAGAAGCCTGAGGCTCTTGGGGTACACACTTTCATCTGCAAATGGGCCTCTTAAAACTGAATTCACAARTGCATTCCAGTAATAAGTAATGCAACTTTTGCCATGTGGGAAAGCAACCCRATGATAGTTAATGGTGTTTCTACCTCTCTGCCATGTTCTGAGGAATGAATTGGCCTTAAAAATACMCCAGAACCCCCAATGGGAAGGAAATCCCCAGAGCTGATCATTTTGGAGAATGAAAAGATTCCAAATGGGTGCTCATATTTCACAAGGAAATTTCATATTTCCTTGTGAGGAAAATGCATCTTGGATATTAATAGTGAAGTCTATGATTGTTACTATGAAGATCTTTTTTGCCAATATTTTAAATGGAGAATGAAAGCATGTGCAGATTATAGGGAATTTTCCCTTTTTTTATTGAAAAAACACACTGCACATGCAAATTAAAACTGCACTCACCACTGTAAGACTATAACATTTTTGGCACATGTACTCAGTGTGCATAAATGTTGGCTGTATTTAAGTTCTCCTAGACATATATAATTAATGAAATACATTTGTGTATAGCCTCATTTTGTGAGCAGCCTAAATTTAGACTGCCTATCCGTTTGCAATGTAAATCTTCATTTTGGTTGGTATATTAAATKTTAATGCTTGTGCTAATTTTTAGTCTCTAACCTTAAGGCAGGTCACACATTGCTTTATTAAAATAAAAGAAAGAAGATTAATTTAGTCRCTGGAGTCAACAATTAAAAGTACATGGGAGTTTGGACAAAAAAGTAAGGAAATGATAACTTAATGGCAAAAGGCATGTCCTCCAACAGCTAGGCACCATGGTGTGATCCTTATTTACTTTTATAGCGCACCCCATTGTGCCTAYGTGTTGGAAGACATATGTCATGTTTCATCCTCAAGGGCCTAAGTGTGAATTTCCTGTTATTTTTTTCACAACTTTAAAAGTTGTTTCAATGAAGTTTTTGTTGGAAGAACTTTAGTAAAATGTGTTTTATATACTGTCTGTGGCTAGCCGGGAAAAACTGCAGCCCCAGAGGAAAATAACAAAGAAAGGCTACAGCCCGAAGGAAAGGAAGGAGAGGGCTGGGAATGGAAYGGAGCTTTAGCTGGGCTGGGAGCAAGGATGGCAGTCCTTGCCCCTAGATAGCTCCACGCACAGAATCATCAGCTGGAGAAGACCTGGAGCCCCCACCAGCCCCACAGAGCTGTGCATCCTTCTCCCCATTCCAAAAGGAGGGATGTTTTGAATAACTGTGTTCACACATGGTGGGTTTTGTTGGCCCTTTTGCTGGTGAGTTCTCCGGAGCTCAGTCTGCACACAGTTGCCGTGGGCACACAGGCTAATCTGGAGAAGCCTGGGGTGGGCTCCTCTGATCCCCATGGAGCAGAAGCCCACCTGGAAACATCTAGRTCTTTTTCAAGTATAAAACAGGGARATTCTGTAAAATACCAYMATTTTTTTGCCACACCAAGAGCTAATTAGCACCCTGATTTAGTGCAAAAGCAAACGTGAAAAGCCATTTTAAGCTACCATTTTAATAGGGTTTTCACTGGAAATTTCTTAATTTTAAGTCAATACATTCAATGCTGTTTCTAAGGTCTTTGAAATCCCCATCTGGTGYCTTAAAACAGAATCTCTGATATACAATTTTTCCTCCAGTTATGCCAAATATAGCAAGAAAATGCATGGAAGCAGAGCATACTCAACTTTAAGTCCTCTGATTTGCAAAAATTACCTAGCTAACTTCAGTGAGCAAAACTTCACCAACAAAGCTCTTCAGCACCAAAATTCTATACAAATGCCTCTTAAATGTTTGAAATTTTCTAGAATTAGGCTGTCACTTCTGCAAATGTTCTGTTAAATTTTAGCAGCAATTACTACAGAGGAAAACGTTTCAAAGAAAAGAATTCTAAAAAAAAGGAGCAGAGGAGGGAAGAAAAAAGAAATAATCTCGCAACACTATCTTGGGAGTCAGAACTCCCTTGAAGTGGAAATGAAGCCCGATCCTGCACGTGAGAAGCTGCACAGATGTGGGTCTCCCTGTGGGGTCTGACCTGTGCAACCTCRCAAAACCCATTGGCTTCAAGGCTTCCTGAGCCCCTGTCCGTTCGTAATGTAGGGAACCATCCACATGCGGGCATTTGGGTTGCTGGTCCAAATTCTCTCTGTCCATGTTTTATTTTTTTAATTTTCTTTTCATGGAGTGAATCTTGCATTTGAATTTCGGAGCATTAGTATATTAATAGGAATTAATAAGAATGTACTCTACATTGAAAGTAAAAATGKGATAATCAATAAATTTGGTGTGAAACCTCCGTGTCCACCATCTTGCAACACAGAATCCTCTAGTTCATTTTAGGGTTTATTCTTCCAAGAGGGATCGTGCCCCAGGAGCACACACTAGTTCCTAGGTAATTTACACAAAAACCCCATTCATTCTTAACATAAATACAAGTAAAGAATACCTGCTTCCACATCAAACCTACTCATCTCATGGCTAATTGAAAGCTTTCTAAACAAACATTTAATTGTGCTGGCTCCAAAATAACTGGCACTTATGACTTCGACTTAGTGTCATAAACTATAAACGGTAGCAGCAGACACTGCAAAAATCAAAATAATTATATATTGAAAACACAGAAAAAAGAGTCCAGAGTCTTCCTTCTGAAATGCCAGCTCCAATCTGTGTAGAGCCAGTGGTAAATTACCCACCTGTATTCACTTACTTAACATTAAAAAACACTTATACATCATTACACTTTTGTACCATATTAGTGAAAATGAATGCTAKAGCAATGTGAGGTAAACATTGCTAATGTGGGAGAAGGCTGTTTATATCTCCTAATGATAGGATTAACTATGGCAGTGATAGATACACCGTGCTCCTTTGAACCCTGGCTCACCACTGAAAAAGCCACGTGGCAGCACAAAGAGACTTGCTCAGCCAAAACGGGCTTTTCTCCTGCTTTTTGAGATCCCTGCAACAAAGCAGGTTCATCGACTTAAAATAGCCTGTCACTACCCTGAGTGGCATCCTGGGGATCYGGAGGCTTCGGTGCATTTGATTGACTTTAATATTGTTTTCTGTCACCCATAAATCTTTTTCTCTTTAGTGGAATTTGAAAGTAAAATAAGAAAGTGGCTCATTTAATAAATATTTTGTTAGYGCATTTCTCACAGCAGCTCTTTGGCACTTGGTTGAATGTTCCAGCATTTCCACCCTTAAGTTTGAAAATGTCAGCGTTTGACTTAGAGCAGGGGCCTGATCCAAAGCCCACCGGGGTCAGCAGAAAGTCACCCCCTAAAAGTGGGACGTGTTTTATTGGCCCCACCTGCCTATGAAACACAGAGTGGCAGAGAGAGAAGCCACAAAAAGGATGGCACAAAGGAAGGCAACTTGTACACAGCACCCCTGGAAATTCCTGCACTGGACCTGAACTTCTGGATAATATTGCACAAACCTTTCTGACGATGCAGCCCATACCATCCTCAGCAGCCATGTGTGCTTGCTCTCCACTCAGGCTGCTTTTTTGGGTGGGCCCTTTAGCACGCTGTGTGGTGTTCTGGAGGGCTGATGTTTCTGTCCTGAGGGCAGGATTGCTTTCAATTTATTCCCATCCAAGGCATGCACGTAAAATGGCACCAGGACTGTGCACTTAGTATTCCACTAAACCATCTGTGCTCAGAGCTGGCTTTCCACAGGTGAGAGYTGCAGAATGGCTCCTTTCGTTTGCCCACCACCTCATCCTCTAAAAAGGGGAAGGATGGCAGCAGATTCTGTGCAGAATTAAATGAAGTCAAGCCACCCACTTCTTAGCATTAAATCCCAGTAGATTTCTCTTCTGCACATCGTTCACAAAGCTCCTCTGCCTCCACATCCTTGTAGGGATTCCCAGCCTCTGTCCCCCTCTATAGAGGTCCAAGGGGATGCAAAAGCCAACTGCAGACTGGTGCTGCTTCCTGCTATGGAGGCGGCATATCTCCTCAGGGCACCGTGGGGCACCTCGCTGCAAGGACTCTGGAAGGTTCAGGCTAATCTTCAAGGGGGGAAAAAAAAGCCTATCTGAAAAATGGAGAAGAGATAATAACACTTGTGGCTGTACAAGCGAAGATAACGGCAGAAATAATCAAATCTCATGCTCCTGGGAGGAAACTAATTGCACACAGGGGTCAGGAAGACATTTTCATCCACTGTTGAGCTTTGCACAGTTGGCTGCTGCATTGTTATTATGAAAGAGGGAAGTGGAAGGAGGAAAGGGGAGTTTTCTTGTGTCGTTTGTTGCTTTTTTTTTTTGCTGAAGAGATGGAGGGAGAGGCAAGAGTGGCTCTTGTTTGCCCTTAAGCATGGAGAGCTGGCTGGCATCAGAGACGTAGTACCGGGCTGGGTGGATACAGTATGGCAGCGCTGATGTGTCCGATGGATTGGGGAAGTGGGATGCATCTCTCCATGCGCACACATCTGCTATCCCTCACTTGTGAATGTTACTCCAGATGGTAATCAAGAAGGTAGTTTTATAACCCACATTAAGAGGACTGTCTGCTGACAAGTTATGTGTTTTCTTCCCTTGAGTACATGCTGTTAAGATGGATAAGTGCAAATGGTTGAAATTTGGTTGTTAACTCTGAATAATAATAATACTTTGCATTTCTATTGCATCTTCCATCCTAGGATCTCAAAGCACTTTGAAAACACTAATTAACTAAATCTTACCACACTGCTGTGAAGCAGGTAATTATTATTACCATTTTTTACGGAAAAAGAAGCTTTGTCATAGACAAGGAGAATTTCCCTGGGTCACCAAAGAACCAAAAATAATCAAGAAATGATGATGACTTCTCAAAGTAAATTATAAACTTTGCATTAATTTCCTGGAAATTAATTTAGTTTTGGTTTTTTTTTTCCCAGTGAATAAATTATACCAATATTCATACATTTTGAACTTTTGTAAACTTCTTTTTTGGGACTAAAACACTAAAATGAAACTCAAACYTTGCACTTTTCATTCTTGCTGAGCAACCAGAAAAATATCAGTCAAGAATGAAAATGAGCTGTGGAAAGCTGAGTTACTTTGAGAAATAGTTTGATGATTGCAATTAATTAATAATAAGAATATGGTGCAAACCCATGTTGGCTTCAGTTTCAATTCCCATTCCTTTTGGCCTCATCAAAGCATTCATTACTCTCTTTCCTGCCCCCTGGAAAAAAAAATGCAATGTGTTTGTGAGGACAACAAGACTCTCATCCTACTTTTATATTTTTTTTCCTGTCATCTGTTTAAAAACACCCTCCAAATGTGCTGCYGAAGGCTGAGACTTCATTGAGAGTAGGCTCATAAGCTTGCATAAATGAGAGACAGCAAGACCAAGTTTCAGTGTTGATTTTTTTTGCCCGTTGAATAATATCAGTTATTTGATTTTCAGACCCAGAATCCATTCTTAAATTAGAGAAGGATGTCACAGTCCCGTCAAAGAATCGAAGACAAATTTTGCTAATCCTTCTGAGAGGTGAGACAATGGTGATGGGGGGTAAGCAATGACRTCTGGGTGGGCAATATTGCCTGTTCATTTCCTCGGCTTAGCTACTGATTGTCACTCTTGTGCCTTAGAGATGCCCATAAGCTTCCAGGGAGACTGCATGAAGGTAGAGCAGCTTAATTATGTAGGCTGCTATTTACTAGGTTTCAGCTGAATCCGTCAAACCAACTTTGCTCTAACCTGAGCCAGATTTGATTGTGAAGCCAATTTATTGACTGGTTTCTCCTTCGGCAGCACATCCTTTGATTTAGACACAGATACTTACCCGCTTGAAAAGTAGCAATGTTATGACACAATTTATATTTTAAAAAGCAGCATTACACGGAACATAATTTTAAAAAACAAACAAACAAACAAACACAACAAAAAGCCCTTTGAATCTAGAATAATGGCTACCTGTAAGGCAGTAGCTCACTTGAGAGATTTTGCTCAAGTAACTTATAACTATCAGCAGAACCCCTCAGGGAATTACCGCTGTTTTTGCAGAAGCTGTTTGCAGTGGAATAAACAGACAAGTGCTCTATATATCATTTTAAGTAAGACAAATAAAGTTCTGCTTCCTCCTTACAACGATGTCATTGTCACTTATATAAGAATAATTCTGTGTGACTTTTTATGAATCTTTCCCCTGTGCAGAAGTACAATGGCCTAATTTCCTACACCGTGTATTATAAATAAACGTCCTTCTTCAGCAATGTATAGCCAAGCTGAAATGATCCCACCATGTAGGAGCAGTCTGGAAATGCCAAGGTGTGCTTGAGCACCTGCAATGGGTGGAGGGAACCCCCACCACCCCAGAAGAGGATATGTCCCTACCTCCTCCTTCCTGTGGAGGGTTTCCCATGGTCCAGGAACAGCTGATGGGAAGGTCTGGAAAAGCCACTCCTTTTGTCATAGGTTCCCCTTACAACTCACAGCACAGCTGGGGCATGGTTTTATTTATTTTGGGCTCTCAAAGAGGCAACATCAAATGCATGGTACTGGTGAGTGTGGGAGAGAAAAGAGGACASCCCCCTCTTTCCCATATGACTGCCCACTATCGCTAAGAGAAAACCTCAGATGGTAAAAAATTAATAAAAAAAGCTAGAAAGTGTTATTCAAAATGTAATTTTAACACATTGTGAAGGGCTTTTAAGGGGAAATACATGTGGGGAGGGCTCTTATCTCTCCAAGGCTCCAGCTAATGTAGCTGGCTGCCCAGGGGAATGCCAGAGGGAGAGAAAATGGGAGAAATGATATTAAAAGGGTGGGAACATTATTTTATAACTTAAAAAAAAATATTTGTTTTCCCCAGAGTCTTTCAGGTTGGTTTGCTCTTCTGGCTGCGTTTGATCTGCCAATAGCAAAGCCCATCTCTGCAGCGATTGTGAAGTTCTGTCTGATATTCCCTGCGTGCCTTGAGCATGGGGATTTCATTTCATACATCATTTCCAGCGAATACCCTCAGTAYGAAGCACAGAAGAAATTTCTGTCACACACGCGCGCGTACGCTCGCATCTGTGTGTGCACATGTACATGTGTATGTGTCCACACGAATCACATCAGGCTTGGCAGAGAGATACCCTCTGGCTCTGGTTAAATTCATGTGATAAATTGTATTATCCTGTGTCTTTCAGTGCCCCACCTGCACTATCCTGCTTATTCATCTCTCTGCCTGGATCTTTTCTAGCGTTCTGAACCTCTGAGAGTGATTTCAAAAGGGTTRCCTTTAAAACAACTGGGAAAAAAACAACCAGCAGAGTAACAGGGGAAGCTACCTTTTTCTTCATCACCTCCTCTGGAAAAAAAATACACTAAAGCTCAAGTCCTGGGACAGAAAGCATGCAGAGARTGACCCATTTGTAGCCCAGTATTTTACAAGCTAATAGGGCTAGAAAGGTGCCTTGCAAATGGAATATTTATAATGGGGCACAGTCAAGCTGTTACCTCTGAGGCATCAGATATTAATATGATCCCAGTTTTCATTTTCTAGAGGTTTCTGCAGCAGCAGTTTTGTTTCTTCAGTCTTTTGAGTTCTGTTTAACGAGACTTGTGAAAAAAAAAAAAAGGGGGGGGAAATGCCCTTGCTGAGTGAATAGATGCTAATRTATGAACACACAAAATATACTAAATCCGTTCAGATTTTGTTTTAGGGAACACAAAATGGGTGCAGAGCAGAAGGAAAAATCTGCATCTCTTCTTGAGATTATTTACATGTATTTCCACTACACGGAACAAATCTGGCCATTCTCAACTCACCATGAAAATTCCCTCGAACCTAACCTAKAACGAATTTTCCATGTTATTTTAAGGTACTTTGAAATCCCTACATGAGAAATTTTAATACAAGTGCCACCTGCAAGTCTCCTTTTTGCTGTAATTTTTTTCTCCATTCCTCCTGGTCTTTCATTKCTTTATTGCATCACAYAGTGAATTAATACTCTTTACACACYAAGTAAGATATGCAATAYATAGTCCATTTGGAACCTAGGACAAAGGACAGGAAGAAAACTCCTGGGTCATCCAAATCCTCAGAAATGCATGGGGCTGCCTCACCTGACCACCATGGAGGTTGTAGGAGCTGCTGGTGTGACAGTGTTACCCCTCTCCTGTGAGCARCTACTGGAGTTTCCTCACCCTACGGCTGCTCGAGGGTCACAGCCACATGTCACTCCTCCCCACCACTTCCAGAGGTGACTTCTTGGTTTAGGAGAGTTGGCAGGGCTCAGACTGACACCTCCACCTTGCATGTCATTCCCTCTCATGTGAAGTTTTATCTACTCTCACTTATRTCTTAGGGAGATAGCCTCTCCGTGGGCAGCCTATTTCAATACCCAGCTTGCCTGTTTTAAGGAAAAAAATTGTGGTATCTAACCTAAACTTTTTCTTCCTTTGTTTGAGGCTGCTGCTTCTTGTTCTACCTTCTTGTACTAATGTGAAGAATTCCCTTACTTCATTAAAGGCACTTCTACATATTGGTAATGTCCCTAGTGAGTGATCTCTGTATAAATTCAGTTCCTCTGATATTTTCCCATATGTTTTATACTCTGATCTCAGYATCACTTTGGTGGTTAATCTCTATGTTCTCCAGCGCAGTGTGTAAGTGATAGGAGAGCCAGAAAGTAYTTTGGGTGGCATGATCCTAAATTTACATAGCTGCCATATCACTCTTCTACTTTCACAGGAGACTTCTTTTTAATTGCACACAAGAACACCACAGCTGTAATTTACTTGGGTTACAAAACACATGTAGGTTTCACAGAATAGTGGAATAATAATCTCAGGCTCTGTCCTGCTGGTTGTTAGATAGCTCCTCTTCAGCTACATCCCTCTCTTTTACTGTCACTCCCAGAGTATTATATTTGCTGAGACCCTTATTCAAAGTGCTTTTGGACATAACCTTGCTGTATTTTCTGAGTTATCTATTTTTTGGTCACTGGGCTCRTACACACAGCATTTCTGAGATGATGTGAAATACAAACGTGCAAAACAAGAGCACGGTTATAAGACAAGTGACCCTGATTGAAAGGGTGGCTGTGAAAACTGATTACACAGCAAATTGCCCATCTGCACAGGCTCGGAATAAGAACATTTCAAAGCTCATTTGTGGGCTGATGTTGCCATTTAATGCAGTTTCCAACAAATCATTCATAAAATTRATGGCCACAACTGATGCTTGTTTCTCTCAAGCTCTGCTGTGAAAAATAGTTCTTCCACTGATTCAGGAAGATATGTAAAGGAATGGGCATTATTTGAAGAAAATTGAATGAAGTAACCTTCACATAACTGCAGATGCTTGAGCTGCTGGCAGCATTCTGGGTTACTGTATAATTTTGTTCTTCACAATCCAACTGTCACTTTTTCTGTTATTAATGCTGCTTTGTTCTGTAGCTTCAGAAATGTACATAAATGAACCTGTCCCTTGTCTCTATGAACATCCCTGACACCGGCTAGTTTACTCCGTGAATGGTCATTTGAGGAGGGATCCCCTTGGCCTCTCTTAAATTTCTCGGCTGCCCATCACACACCCAGAATAACTTTCTATATCTTCTCAAAAAATAGGACTTCACAGTTCATGTCCCAGGAGKAGAAGTGCCACTTCAAATTTCCCATTCCCTAAATGCCTTCTTTTCCAGRATTTGTTTTGGGGGGAACCCTGAATTTGAAATTAACCTTTTCAGTTTATATTAGAATTGCACAGAGACTTTGCCAAAGGTTTCACAAACCAATTGGTATTTAATCTGACTAATACAAGAGATGTTCAATTCTAACGAAACAAATAACATCTATAGTTTGTTTCCTGATCCTTCTGTGTATCTTTCCAACTGGGCTAGATGACACTTCAGATCAATTTCTTCCCATTTCTTTTGAATGGAGAATCTTTTAAGTTATAGCAATCTATCTTATTCCCTAGTGATATTTTATTTTTCCATGAGATAGTCTTGAAGTTTGAAAACTTGTCTTGCTGGCATTTTCTTTGCCCAAGAGTCCTGTGTCTTTGCAGACTCTCCCCAAGAGTCTCAGGCTGTAGTTTTACAGGGTAAAATGTTGGACATTAATATTTGCTTAACCCACATCCTTTACTCCAACCACCTATTTCCTACTCCTCCTCCAAGTGGTGCTGTTTTTCAGATATCCCAGCAGAATTGTTGTGGGACAGAGCTATGAACTGTCCCAGAAAAATTACCCACCTTTTAAAATCTGCAGCTCAATCCTCCTTCCCCTCATAAATAATAGCATTAAAACATAGCCCCGGGTTCAATACCATTTAAAATCAAATATTAACAATTAATCAATATTTGTTGCACAGATTTTCCTGTCAAAACACAGATCTTCACCAGCAAAGATCAAGAAAATTGATGTTTGTCAAGGGCTGCAGTAAACATCCTTTGTGCACCAATAGTTTTCTAGTCACAACCTGCTGAGAGAAGGACAAACAGTTCTCACCCTGTCCCTTTAGCACGAGAAGGTGAGATTATATATACTGTGTAGGATGGCTGCACATTCCCACAGTATGTAAGACARACTGAATTTCAGAGGAAAGTTATAGAAAGGGATATATGTGTTAACACGGAGAAATGGCTCTGCAGAAAACCGTTTTATTGTTACAGAGATTTCAGTTCTGATTTGGAATGTGACTTGATTACAGTCTCCCTGCCTGATTACGATCCCAGACTAATTTTACACTGGCACAGTTCCATGAACTTCCACGCAATAGATATGAGTGTAACCCGAGGGAGACTCAGATCCTGAGCACTCTGAATCACTGGATCAYTGCACAGCTACCTGTATGCATCATGTTGTGTACTATCCTTGTTACACCATCAGCAATTTCCTGTAGAAAATGGGAAACAWGGGGATCCTTGTTCCAGAGTGATATGTTCAGCTGCACAATAAACTCCTAAGGATCACATGCAATTAATCCATTYTTCACTTATCTTTTCAGTCCAAAATATCTTCCCTAGGTGAAAGGGACTTCAGACAGCCCTGAAATGTGACTCTTCCTGAGTCAGCAGAGCCTGACACAGCGGTCCTGAGGACGTGAGCTCCTTCAAACCATCTCAAGTCCAACACTGAAGCCTCCTAAGTTTCCTGCCAGCATCATTTTCTATTGCAATTGTGTCCTCGTGAAAGGGAAGTGCACAAACACCATCAGGGGACCTTCACACACGGTCATAGCCCAGGCAGCCTTTGGCTTCACGAGTGAATGCACACAGCAAACTGGCAGATCTGATGGGAGCATCTCCACTTTTTGCTGTGGTTTCACCTGTGGCATGAGCAAACGAAGAGAGGCCACAGAGTCCAGTGCAGCACAGAACAAAAGGAGCCAAAACCTCAGAGATGCATCTCAAGGTAACCCCCAAAAATCAAGCCTAGCTGGCATACACATTTTGGCAAAGCTCTGTGATGTCTAGTTAGCACAGCAAATTTCCACATCTTCTCATGGAAAATCCTGGGCAGGGAAGTTAGTGGTTCTATTGAGAAGAAAATCAGAGCAGCTTGTGAGGGTTTCCAAATTGCATGCTTAAGCAGAGAAGAAAAATGGATCTGGTAAGTTTTAGGATACTGTATATGCAAAACATGTTTGCTGCTGTTGCCATGACATTATGTTCCTGTGTCTTAGAGTGATYTGAAGACACCCCTGAAGGATTTCCTTCAGTTCTCCCCTTGCTAGTTCAGTTCCTCCACAGCCAGGGCTGAGTTCAAAGATCACCCAATTAATAAAAAGAAATGGAAGAAAAGTTCTTGCATCCTATTCATCTACCTGATCAAGACAGTTTAATGTAAGACAAACTTTCAAAAGGTGTTACTACATGAGGAAAGTCTTTAGCCTCACKACAAGGAATCATTCAAGGAAAATGTAAGTGGATTCAGCTATAATCATACAGACAAAAATTTGAAGATGTTTCTGAAAAGACAAGACTCCCCAAACAAAACTCTCCTCCTTTTGATTTTTTTGTCCCACATAATGCCCCAATGGCAGCAAAGAATATGAGTCTGGTTTTCTTTATAGTGATTGCTCTACTAAGATGATTCTCCCTTCTTACTTTCTTCCCCAGTGCTTTTCTGCCAGCTCTGATAAATTAACATCCAGCTGGTCAGGTTGCTACTTTTAGGGTAGGAAGGCCAATATTATCTTGTCAGTGCTGCTCCCTAAGTGTCAGCAAATCTTTGCTTTTTCACACCACCGTTCAGAGAGACTCTATAACAATACACAGCACATATTTTGCAGTTTACTTCCCCACTAGTTCAATTTATTTCCTTTCCTTTTTGTGTTTAGAAAAGGCAATCTTCACRTAAACTCCACCCTGACCTGACAGGGAACTGCAACTGTCTTCAACGCCCTYCGCACTTCTCTTTCAATGAAGCGAATGAGAGGTCACAGGATTGTCACTGCACATCATTACTATGTTTTATACTTACATATTTATGTTGCTTGATATTGTTATCCCTTATATCATAAAAAATTCCMATCTAATCCCAGGTGGGGAACTGCTTCCCATCATGTCAGCTCACACTGTGATTTCTTCGTCAGTTTAAAATCCTGTGTTTATACAGAGGCTTCTCGGTTCAGGAAGAAGCAGCTCTGGGTAACAGGAGGGCCAAGTTTCCTGATTACCCACAYACTTATTGACCATATAGCATGAAACAACACACTCAGAGCAGAAGTGCAGGTTGGATGTTTTTCAGCACACTGCAGCAGTTATTTTGTGCAAACACAGCAAGCTGCTGGTTTACCACTCTCTGATGGAAGTATTCAGAGTGGCAATGCGCTAGAGAGACAGTTCATTTAGCTTTTTAATAGAAGGGGATATTAATTATATGTGCTTTAAAAGTATTGTTTGAACCTCGTGTTTGGAAGGGAAAGTGTAACAAGTCTTGATCACCTTTTTTCTTCCCACTTTTTTTTTTTTTTGCAAGCCAGCATCATACATGGTGCTTAAGGTTTAAAGATTTAAATTCAGCTGACCTATCACTGCATAAACAAAGGGGCTATAAACAGAGCTATAAAARTAACTTCTTAGATTTGGTTTTGTCAGATTTTCTTAGGTAGATTGAGGAYGTTTGGTTGTTTTGGACTAGTTTCAGCTTTTAGGGGAGGCTGGCTGCAATCATCCACTCACTGAGCATGCGAGGATACTACTGACAGCAGAACTTAATTTCAAGGGCAGTTCCTCCTTGGAGTTCACACGGGATCAAATATTGCTCATGGTGTCTCTGTGCCACATCCCTATTATTAGTGCTTACAGGTGAGCCCTCTAAGTTGGCACTGAATGACGAGAAGAGAAAAGGATCAATTACACAGTCACCCCAGTCACTGAGTGCTCACAGTGATATCTGCTATGGGTGGATAGTCACTTTGATATCAAGCATTGAAAATAGAGACACAGCACAACATTTTAGATATGATTTTTATATCTATGAAAGGATAATAGTACTAGAAAATGCAATGAAAAGACAAAAAAGATTTTTGTAGCAAGAGCTCTCTGTGGACTCCTGCCCACAAGTGCTTGCAATGAGATCAGGYATAGCACTGAACTGAACTGCAGATGCTCTGGTGGATTTTTTAGCCATGGGTACAGTAAGATTGACTGTATTATGTAAAAATGCCTATTTTTGCCATCATTTATTATTTGTACAGTGACTGAAATGTACTGTGGGAGACCTGACAGGCTAATTGCASAAACATATAAAAGCACAAGGAGACATTCAAAAGACGCATGAAGCCTAAGACAGTCTCAGGTGCTTACAACATTGCTTAAATCAAAAGGAGCCACTTTGGGTCAACCAAACCTTGTCTCACTCTTTTAGGGAGTGTAAGCTGATCCCAGCTGTCTTTTGCTTTTCAGATTTTGGGGCCACAGCAGAAAGTCTGAATATGGCCCAACACTTCTTCTCCAAGAAATGTGCAAACTAATGTGAGATGACACGTAACAATAAAAMAGCAAACAGCAGTGACGAGTAGATGGGTGATGGAACAAAGGAAACCTTTTTGCATCCAGAGCCAGCAACACTTCCCAGAATAGCAAGGCTTGCTTGCACAGGATTGAAGGAGAGACAGTTCAGTCTAGACTCTGGCTTAGGAGCCATCTTCATTTCCATGGATCTTAGAGTCAATGAGAAGCTATTCTCTAATCTTGTCTGGCAATCCTGTTTCAAACAAAACATGCCTTGAGATAACTAAAATCTCASCAGCATTTGGATTTATACTGGAGCAGGAGAGAATTGAGAATTCTACCAAGAAAATGAATTTTGGTTCAATCTTTCTCATTAAGACATTTTTCACCAAAAAAAAAAAAATCCCATCTGCAATTGTTACAATAACTTTTGTTTCGATTTTTCTTTTCAAAAGCAAACTATCTTCATTTGAAAGGACTTTTGGAACTGGAAAGTTTTTTCTGAGATGTAGAAAAATCAAGTATCAACAATTTACAATCCTCCAGAAGAATAAATTTCTGCTCTTTTCACAGTGCTCTCCTTTTTTCCCTTCCAATATAACACACATGTTTGCCCTTAGTAAAAGTGCTAAACAATGTGAATCTTTCTAAGAGCTCTGCAAACCRCTTTGCTTTCTGGCTGCCAGGACCACTGTGGCAGCAGAAGTTGTTTGGGGTCTTACAACCCCTCTGCCAGCTGAGGATAAGCCCCWGCCCCTTCCTCACAAAGGTTCTGAAATTCAATGGGGCAGCCCACAAGACACTAACACGCTGCCCTTGGCCAGGTCAGAGCTCATTTGTTGCACTGCACACACATTTCAACATTGACATCTTGCTGGCAGTGTAACTGCAGGGAAGGAGTACCTGTGCTACTCTTGGGCAAGCTTCAGAGGGCAATTTTTTTGATGTGTGCAGAGAAATGTTCGGGTGTAGAGTACTTTCCCTTCGCCTTGATTTCATTTTCACAGCCATCTAAAGAGCCAGCCACATCTGCACAGCAACTTTACTGAAATTACCAGGGCAAAGACCTTACCAAATAAAATAAGTCCCCTGTCAGCTGTTTTGGTTTACAGAAAACCAAGAATACTCATATKTACAGTCCTAAATGCACAGAAACAGAGGAATAATGGAATGAAGTTATACAGTGTAGACCACACATACATTTTCTCATGCCTGCTTTATGTTGTCCACAGGGCAAAACCATTTGTTCCACATTATRGAGGCAGTACCACTGCTTTTGAAAAAACTCATCATCCTGTATYCCATATCCAATTAAAACTACATGCTGTACATGCCTATTTGCCATTGACAATGTCTTCTAAAAGCTAGTTGGGGTAGGGTTACTGTCTTGATTATGAAGAGCTGAGGAGGAAGGTAGATGCTTCCATCTGATTTGAGARTATCTGAAAGAGAAAATACACAAGCCCTTAAGAGGCTCACTGACCAGCTGTATGATCATCATCTGACCATCATAACCTTGTTTGGGCCTTGTGCTGAGATTTGTTAGATAACTAGGTACGGTGTGCAAGACAGAAAAAAAAAATAGTGGTGGGGAAGAAAGGGTGAAGCTGGGAAGAGATGGGGAAGCAAAGAGAGATGGATTTTATTCTTAACAAACTAGAAAGCTACAAAGATGAAGAACTGACACTGAAACAGCTCTTAAGTTGAGGGGGTCCCATTTCAGGGATGTGATGTTGTCGTGTCCTGGCTTTTATTCCACATGTTTGCCGTAGCTTAGGGGCATGTCACACACTTGTGAGAACTTTACCAGAGTGTTGATGCTGTGTTGTGTCAGTAACTGAGTGATTTGTTTTTCCTCTGGACATTGATTGAAGAAATTCTTATTACATTTTATAGCTTGCTTGGCCTTGGTACGAGAGTCAAGACATAAATTGGACCATAAATTGGCCTGTGTCAGAATCTGCATTGAAATGACATCAAATACGTGCCATCATACTGGTGTTTCAGCTAGCAGCAGGAACCTGACACTCCCCGCCAGCTTGATCAAATGCTAGACCCCCTCACATCTCTGCCATGTGGCACACTCTAACAGTTACAGTGAAGGCAGTGGAGGCATCTCCTGCAATGATACTGGAGAATGCTGCAGCAGGAAAATAAATTGTRTCTGTAGACCAAATTGATTTGCTTCGACTTATTGCAAAGTAACAATCTCCACTGTGAGCGTTGCAGGTAKATGCATATAAATAAAAATTGACACMAAAAAATATATAGATACACTGAGAGGAAAAGAGAGCATACATAACTGAGATATATTTATCCCACAAGCAAAGCAAGACTTGATAATTCATGAGTGGCAAAGATGCAGTTGAGTTATGGAGATCTTTCCTCTGGAGTGAAATAAATACAGCATCTTGATTCAGCCCATTATATRGCGTGATTAATAGAAGTGAATGCTTTCAATAGGTTGGGGTTTTTTGAAATGTTTAGATTTCATATTTTGCCTAATTTACAAACTGCCGAAGATCTTCGTGGCGATTTGAATTTAGAAAGCCATATTTTTGTTATAGCGATTTTTTTTTGCGGAGGGCAAATTTCTATTTATGACTCTGCAAAGAGAAAACAAACATTTTAGTTAGAAACCAAAGTTTAGCTAATTGTAAGTTAGTGCCTCAACCTTCATAGAAAGCTACAGCATAGCTACAGTGCAAGAAAAAGCGTAGTGTGAGATAAAATCTGCAGCACAACACAAGACACATTTTTTGCTAGCAGATTTTCAGATGAGCATCTACACTGCATTCAAGGTAAGTCAAGCTTTATCCACCACCTTTATCCACTCTCTCAGGACTGGCCAATTCCCACCCACTTCTCTCTGCATCCAGCAGTGTCCTAAGACCTAAACTCCTCACTCCTGTGTGGCTAAACACTGTGGACATTGCAGGCAGGAGCATGGCATCACCACAGCTGCAGTGCTTTCCAACACGATGTTAACACAACAGTGGCTCACACAGACTTTGCATACCATCATCTGTGGAGGAAAATGTGGTGTACCAGCCATGGAAGGTGGCCTGGTGTTATTTTATGACCCTCTCTAAGTCAGTATCTTTTTCTGGCTGGGATTTCAGCTGTTACATACCACGCAAATGTCAGCACTATTAGCTACGTGCTTCTAACTGTAATAGAAATCTCTCAGTAATGTGCTTGTTCAACAGTCCTAAATCATGAGACCTTCCTGTGGGCCAAGACCCAGCTACCTCACAAAACTGCCAAAACCTTAATTTTTTCATTGCCAACACCAACAATGCTCTGAGGTTCTTTTAGTACAAAATTGGTAACATACAGAAAACTGAAAATGTTGAGACAGCACTGAGGAGTAACTCTATTAACTCAAGAGAGTTGTATGACTGTCAGAAAGAGAAAAGGGCCAGACCTGCAGAAATCCATATGGAAATAAAAATCAGAAGGATAATGCCATGTACTGCAGAACTAGATTCTATTCACATGGTTCACTTGGTTTGTTAGAAAAGATCGTTTTCAATTGAAGTCAATCAGAACATGGAAGGACATCCCAGAATTTTCCTTACCTGAGAACTGGACCTTATCTATAGGTCTGAGAAAGGCGCTGTGAATGATATGCCACATACATGGCTGAAATACACCACACAGTAAACTGCTGATAGGGGAAATGCAACTGGATATTTATGCTCCTCCAAGTTGTRCGCGACACCTCAGGAGTGAGGGACTTGTTTGTCATCTCTTTGACGAGTCAGAAGGAATTCCAGAGCAGAGAAGCACCTTGAATCCACTGTAAATCGTCAGTCTTGTTATCATTCAGTGATCTGCAGGGCTGCAACAGAAGAGATGCTATCTCTGTTTTACTGTTTGCACAGCTGGAGGAATTATGTCCATGCCCACAAACAGAGATCTATTTAAGGGTCTTCAGGGCTGCTCTTCCAAAACCAAGCTCAGGGCAGGAATGCTGAAACACGAAACACTTTGAGGATAAAGGCTGAAGTGAATTGTGAAAAGTGTTAATGAGAACTTCTTGTAGAAATCTGCTCCTTGTATCTCAGTGATAACAGATGGAAAATCTTTGCTCTAAGACAATTTTGAAAAACAGCTCTGGATTTTCGGGCAGGCTCCCTTGCTGTGTTCCCCTTCTTCCTAAGCACATATGAAGTTATTTTTCATATGCATGTTGCCTTACAGGACAGATCTTTTGCTGTTTAAACAGAAATAGGATGATGTGGATACAACTATCAAGACATTCTACTCATTTCCTATTATTCTCTTGCACCTGTAACTGAGAAATATATTGAAAACCTGTAAATGTGACAGCTTTTCCCTGAAAAAAAAAAGTGGAAAAAGAGATAGACAAAATAGTGGCAGAATTTTTTCAGACTAACAGAAGCCACTGCCCAAACCACCAAACAAAAAATATTGCTTCTACTTAAATTAACTGTGACTTAGAAATGAGTAACCCAGGTCAGAATCGAATCACAAGACTCACTGCAAGAATGTCTCTGATTTTGATTCAAGAAACTGAGATTTAATTACTTGCAGAAAACTGAGTAAAGGCTTGAGTATGCTCCTCTATTAAGGTTATGAAACTTAGCCAGTGCCCTTCCTCTAATGAAGACATATCCTAAGCCAGAAAGTCTTTACAAACAAACAAGTGAGCAGATTTTCTAGATCCACATTGTCCACAGCAAAGGCGTTGTCATCAAACTATCTCTGGCTCCCTGGTTCTGGTCTACACTGCCTCAATCTACTTTATATCTGCCAGGAACCTTATTCTGAATGAACATTTACATCTGCCAAAGTTACCTTTCCCTTGGGGTGTTTTCTCATGCCCCATTGTCTCCTGCTGCATTAGCTGATAGGCAATAGTGAAAGCAGAAAATTTGACTGACCCAGAGCAATTCTCCAAGGAATTTGGTTAATCTGGGTGATATGGCTCTGTTAGCATCCAAATAGGCTTTGCAGTATGATCTGACTATCACCATCATAGCAAAAGGCTTTTGTATCAATACTTTGGCATGAAAATTTATAAGGCACTGCAATGATTCTGATGATTTCACCGCAGGAAACAACTTTCTATTAAGAACATTTAGAAGGCTGGTAAATGGCCAACACTTCACTTTGTAAAATTCCATATTGAATTCTTCATAAATCTGTCAAGCTCCAGGATTGCAGACCAAATTTTCTGTGCTGGCTACCTTCTTCAAATGAAATATTAGGGGCAACTTTAATGTAGAAGAAATTAGGCATTTTCTGGAATAGGCTTGAGCAAAATACACAAATCACAGTTTGAATATAGTGTTCCTATACTATGGGGAGAAGACCTAAAATATGCCAGAAGGGTCATATTAAGGGAAGATGAGAGCTGGTGGGGAAAGTATTTTTCTGGCCAGGTATTTGAAAACTGTATCATATGCAAGCACCCATCTGTGGCAGCAGAATTAGGGTTGCATGGACTCCCATACCTTAATTTTTCACTGCACCTTTTACAAGTTTGATAATGTATTTGAAGTACAATTTTTGGCATAGCAKGCCTCTTTTCACTGGTGTTGGTGGTCATTCTATAGGAGAATCGGAACACAGAGAATTTCCCATTTCCTTTCCTCCACCAAAACCCCACTGAATGGGTTCACATTGTTGGAAAGCAGAGGTCATGCTGGGACTAATCATGAGCTTGAAACCTGAAGAAATGTGACATCATGGTGATGACATCAGTCAACAACCTTCGGTGATGGTTTGAGAACAGCTTTTTCAAGATAGGAAAGAGCGGGGTTCTTCAGAAATGGAAGTGCACAGAAAATTATTCCAAAGCTGTGCAGAATAGAGTAAGTTGAGTAAGATGTGCATTCTGGTAAATCTAACAATCAACCCAGGGAATACAGCAACAGATTCTTCTGGTTAGCAGAGTGCAGAGGTGAGATTAGGATTTGCTGTTAAATCCTACCTGCCTCTTTCAAGGAGTCCTCCAGCAGGTCTGTGGCTCTGGTGGACCAAGGCCAGGGTTCCAGCTGCTCCTTCTCCATGTGTGCTTCCAGCTGTGCTCTGCTACCTGAGCCCTCTGCAGGCAGGAKGCCTCCAGCAAATGGCACTGGGGCACTGATTCCCACAGCTTCCCTTCCAGAGTGTTTGCTAACACGACCCTAACGCAGCCTTCAGGGTCTCAGGCGTGCTCTCGAGGTATGCCAGAGTTCATTCACACAGCACAACATGAATCTAATGGCTCARGTGAACACTTATGTGCAGATGAGAGATGTTATCCTTTCCTTTCTTTCTTTAATCTGCCTTTTAGAAGCCCTCCCACACACAAACACACACACACAGAGCTCTTGGGTCCTACAAATGCAATGTCCTTGGCGATCCACTTTGGATGAACCAAAGARGAGCTTGAGTGAATCTCGCAGAAGCAAAGACTTTACCCTATATTCTGTAATTCTGAGGCATAAAGCAGGGATTTGAGRATATTATCTGGGCCTTTTCTATAAGTATCCTCACTTTTGTCAGTTTAAAGCTGGAACTTTAAACAGCATTAGCTGAAGGGATTGTGTGCGTATGTGCGTATGTGCGTGTGTGTGTGTGCGTGTGTGTGTGTGTGGTTTAATACACATTTAATATAGCTCCTGGGAAAGCTAATGGAGTTGCCTTGGGGAGTTGAGCAACCTCCCAGTGTGCTCTGCATAAATCTTCTTTAGCTGCAGGTGAACAAAAAGTTATGTTAAGTGCAAAAGTGAAGGTAACAGCTGCTGAATCCCTTTTGCTGGCCTGCAGAGAATTGGAACTGCATGTTACCAGCTGATTGGTGATTTCTTAACCTCTTCTAACCTGCAAAAATAAGAGGAAAAATTGAAGCTTTAGGGGAAGAATTTCTCTCCTAGTAGAATTTCTTTTATGCACCAAGGGCAGTGGGTTAAAAAATAATTTGGAAAGAAATTCAGCTAGAAAATGGCCAGTATAGAGCAAATGCAGTTTTACAACAATCTTTCTTCTTATTTTTCTTTTACTCTTTTTTCTTGTAGAAGATAACTTGGTTTTATACTTTACTGTCTTATTAACAGAATGCATTTTGGAAGTCTGCCACTGTTAACAGTATCAGAAGGATTTAGGGCTGCTGAAATACACTTGAAGATTTAATTCTGCTGACTTCAGCTCTGATCCGAAGTAAAAACTGTAACCATAGATTAAATGTTTAGCGCCAGATATTGCAATTGCTGCTTCTTGTCGTAAATCCTTGTGTCTATTGCTGTTTCAGACAGCTCTCTGTGGGCCTTTGGCTGTGCATGCAGCACAATGCTCATGTCGTATAAGATTCTTCACCAGGGGCCAATTCTTGAAGTCCTCTCTCCATCCTTCCTCGTAAAACTCCCAGTTGCCTGAGTGAGAACCTTGAGACGCAGCAGTGCAGGGCTGCCTCACCGACACAATTCCCACGTGGCGTTGTGAAAACCTGGACCATCACCTGCTTTTTTAATGCCCCATCTTTGGTTCTCAAAAGGAGCGTTCCAAGGGTGGGGGGAAAGGGCCTTTCAGACTTTATGAATCTCTTAGGAGACTCAAATAATAAAAGCAAATAATCAATACAAAATTAGATTGTCATGAYGAAAATTAACTAATGTGGTCATTCATACAGTAGAATATCTGGTTAAAAGTTTAAGGGCTACCTCCCTCTCTTAGTTCTAATTTTATAGGTCTCAGTGGACTCCTTTTTCGGACTTCAGCAGCCATTGACATTTTAATCTTTTTAATGCGGTCATCTGATTTACATGTGGGGTTCACTTTTTCATAGTGACTAGTTCTGTGCTCRTTGCTCATTGCACTCAAATAAAGTTATATAAAGAATACATTTCAATAGTTCCTGATCCAAAACTGSTGCCTGTCTTCCCTGACCTTGGGTAGATTTATCGCATTGTAAACCTCAGCACACAAGCTTTAATTTTTTTCCTACTAAAATTTTAATGTCAGGGGTATAACCCAAAATATTTTCAAGGTATCTCATAGCACCTATCTTACTGATGTGTGAGAAGATGCTGGTTYTCTTATGCTTCTAATGAAAAAGAAAGGAGAATGAAGAAAATAAAACCAAGGCTGAGAAAATGGCACACACTAGAAGAAAAAAATGCTGTGGTGTTTCCTGCACCAGTACTGTGGCCACATGTAGAGACTGGGATGAAAGGCATTGAGCTATAAGCCTTTGTCTGGACTCCTGGGTGGTGGGCTGATGTTGAAATTTTTATGCCTTCAGGAAGAGGTAAAAACAAAAATAAGAAGAAAAACATTAGGTCATAATGTTGAGTGAAAGGTTAGCAGTGTTACTCCAGTGCAGGTAACCCATAAATTAAGTAAAAAATACTCACTCAACTTGYTGGATATCTGTATTTTACTTACAACCTCTGGGACTGGAAAATTCTGGCTTATGTTTTATCCTTGTACCTGGAAAGGAGCAACTCAGAATCTGTGAAATTTGGCTTAAACAAATTTTAATTTTAATTTGAGCTCCTGGAGATTTGGCATGACGATCTAGTGATAACTTGCTGCTGGATTGTCTRGCCTGCTTGTGCAAGCTCACATTCAATCAGAAGTTTCAACTGGTTTCTTGAGGCTTCTCATGCTTCGTCTGCTGGGTTTTTTTCAGCTTTATATAAGACCCATATAGAATAAAAGCATCAGACTTGCTTTGCATGACTGCGCCAGTCCCAAAGCATGCAGATAAAAGAAACTGCACAGTGATGCACTCAGCACAGCTCCAGTGCAGGAGGCAATCGTTTCCTTTGTTCCTCTCCCATGTGAGCAAACTAGTCTTTTATTAATTCTCTACCCTATCCCCATTTAGTCTTATAGAGAGTGCCAGGGAGAAGCTGGGAATGTAATGCTTTCCTCCCTTTTTTGCTACAGGTCATATAAAATGGATATTGCACTCAGTGCAGATGGGGCAACATTGTCATTCATCAGTTCCCCAAATTGGCTTCTTGGCAGACAGAATTATTTAAGTAAAACTGAAGTAATTTTCGAAATTGAAACTTAAGCTGTTTAGTGACATAAGCCAAGAGCAGTTTTTCTTGGACCCCCAGCACTTCCTTGGCTCACATTCACAGTTCGGCTATTTCCATTCCCGTCAATTAGCTCAATCTCCACGGATGTGAGGAAGGGCTAGAGCGGTGCGATTTCTTTGATGCAATTTCGTGTATACACATGGAGCATCTGTTACTCCAGGAGCCTTGCCGTCACTTCCATTATATGGAGAGTATTGATGGCGATAGGAGCTCAGGACCTGATGGGCCATTTTCTTCTGAGCTTCACACAGAAGTGCCTTGGCAGAGAGCCGCGTGCCAGGGAATGCCCCTCCAAACAAAGGAAACACGCCATGGCAAAGCCCTGCTCAGGGGTCCAGGGAAAATAAAAGGTGTAAGAGTGTGCTCCCTTCCTCCCCTGCTCCACTCCTCCTGAGCACTTGGGTGTTTGACACCTGCAGCACTGACACAGTGGGCTTGAACACCGAGATTGGAGTGCTTAGGCTGGTCCACTCGAAAATAAAAGACTCAAGGAATGCACTTCACCTTTAACAGCCTCTTGCTATCAGGTTACTCTTTTTTGGGGGGCAGAGGGAGCTATAAAAGATTTTTCTTCAGTATTTCTTTCAAGACAGCATGTATTCCACTTGTATTGATGTGCCAGAGGCTATCATTACCAACAACTCAGGTAAACATCTTCAGCCAATTATTAACCTGTGATAGAAAGATAGTGTTTTTTCTCCTTCCTGGTATCTTTTATTTATTCTTAACATTTTCCAGGGAAATATCTGAGAGCTCTTGCTTTTCATCTCATAATTTGGTCAGGAGGATAGGTTAAGAGTCTAAGATTGCTGCCCCAAATCCCAGCACCTGGTTAAGTGTGATTTAAGTGGCAATTAAAATGTTATGATAGGCTTCAGTAGACAATGAGTTTCTGTCTCTCATTTAGCACACCCACCCTTTGCCTAATTTCACAAAGGGCCTGATGGATGGTTTCAAGGACCTTTCAAGGAATATTTGACAGGTACCTGCTCTGTTTCATAGACTGCCAGTGGTTTAATAACCACTACATTTCCAGCTTGTTTGGGTATATTAGTCTCCAAGTGACCTTTGGAGGGAAAAGCAAACCGTACTGGTCCATGGTTAAGCTACCTGCAGTCTTCAGGAACTCTCAAGTGGTCAGAAAATGCCACCAGTGCAATCAGAAACCCCATACCCGCTGCCAGGGCACCTTGGAAACCCAGGGCTTGCCATCTTCAGGGAGGAATTGGCTACTTCTCCTCCAGTGCAGAGAGCTAATGTTTCTTATAAAGCAATGAGTGACAAATTGACTTAGTGGACRTGCACCATTCTGATTTGAGCTATTTTGTGAGAGAAAATTTTCTAACAGAGGAAAAAATGCCTTAAAAA